>NC_138374.1:114724710-114743988 GCF_054177405.1 Leptonychotes weddellii
GGCGCCTGGGTGGCTCAGTTGGTTAAGCGACTGCCTTCGGCTCAGGTCATGATCCTGGAGTCCCGGGATCGAGTCCCACATCGGGCTCCCTGCTCGGCGGGGAGTCTGCTTCTCCCTCTGACCCTCCTCCCTCTCATGCTCTCTGTCTCTCATTCTCTCTCTCTCAAATAAATAAATAAAATCTTTAAAAAAAAAAAAAGATATCAGATAATAGAGTCCTGAATACCTTATAGGGTTATTACAAGAATCACATGGGGTAATGGATATGGAAGTGCTTTGTACACTGTAGAGTGCCTAAAATATGTGGGTTATGATTTATGAAGATTCTCGGACGGGGATCTGACTCCTCTGAGGTTTGGAAGGCCACCTCTCCAGCTTATATAAAATTTGAGCCCTCTTCCTTGGGTGCGGTGGATTCTCTCTATGGCTGTAGATGGGAAGGCGAGTCCCAGCAAGTGTGACGGAGTCGCTCAAAGTTGGTGAAGAATCTGGGACTCTCCAGGCATTAAAAAGAGCCCCTTAATTGAATTCCACTCTTGACCATGCCACTAGCTAACAGCGTGACCTTAAGCAAGCCCTTAACTTCTGAGCTCAGTTTCCTCATTTGTTATTTGTTCCTAATCACAAAGGATCCTTATGATAACCAGGGGGAGAGTATGGAATCTACATAGAAGTGTTTGAGAAGTTAAAAGCACTCTCCTTGTGTGAGAGTACATCCTTAGAGCTCACAGGTATTCCTGAGGATGCTGAGCTGAGCCAGTGATCCATTAAGACGAGAAGTCCTAGAATCCTATATGTCAGTGCTGGAAGGAGCCATGACTCCAGCCCCTCAATTTTACAGCAGAACTGTGGCCACGGAAAGCATGTGGTTCCCACTTGTACCCTGACCAGGCCAGGCTCTACTCTAGGGCTCAGGTTCCCCCCAGGCACAGTGGGGTGCCCTCCAGTTTACCTCCCCCTCATCCCAGCACCTCTGAGGGAGAACTGAGACATTCACTCTGTATATACTGTAATAACCTGTGTTAGAGCCTCTGGGATTTACCTCGGGCCGTCCCTTGCAGCAGAATGTAAACCGTGCCTTTCGTGCTGACATCCCAGAATCACCCCAGTTTTCATCCCTTCCCTCGGACATCAGGCAAGCATTGATCATCAACATTCAGGGAGCCTGCCCTGCAGGGCAAAGTGTGGAGCTGGGCCCTCTTACCAGCGAGCCACGGCAGCTCAAGGAGGGCAGCTCAGGGATGGGCTCTCCGGAAGAAACCCTGCTGAGCAGTAGGCTGAGCCACTGAAACCACAGGGCGCTGCTCTTGGGGTGTTAGGGAGGCCAGGTGAAGGGAAGGGCGGGGTGAGAACTGGCCGGCTTCCCCGCAGCGACCCGAGGCTGAAGGGTGGAGATTCCTGCCCGGGGTGTGGGGTGTGGCGCGGGGTGGACGCGGGTCCTGGGGGAGGAAGCCGGGCCGCAGTGAGTCACTGTCCTTTCTATGAGCCATCGCTAGCTGGCCGGGGTGGAGCCGCCCGCCTTCTTGGGGGGCTTTGGCGCGGAGCCAGACTTGGAAGGGGCTGAGGCCTTAGTGACCCCAGCTGCTCCCGGGGCCGGGCGGCGCTGGAGCGGAGCTGGAGCGGAGCTGGAGCAGAGCTGGCCGACTCGTCGGAACCGGCCGGCCCCCGGGGCAAGGGCGACGAGGGTGGGCGTGGGGCCGGGCGGCCCGGAGAGTGGAAGGGCTCGCGGGTGTGGGGCTCTCCGCCTGCCTGCCCACGGGGCCGAGGCCACCGCTCTGGAGGCCCGACGCGACCGGGTTCGGGAGGAGGTTCGGCGGCTCGAACCCCTCCAGAGCCCTGGGCCCAGGGCTCCCTGGCTGGGTGGGGGTGGCCTCGGACCCAGGAAGTCTCAGCGGGAAGGGGTTGGCGTTCTCCCCAAACTGTTTCACTTTGGACCTAAGAGGAGACGGGCTCTTGGGCCTGGGCCCCCAGCTGCTAATTCCCTGAGTCTCCCTCCCTCATGAAATGATGCTTCTCTTCCACCTCTCCCCACCCCGGTCACCGCTGCCTTCTCCCTCCCACTTTCCTTCTGTGCGCTCCCCACTTCTGGCTCTCAGCCCCCAGAGGAATATCGGCCCCTGTGCCCGGTTTCCCTTTACTCCCATCTCCAGCCCACCCCCCCACCCCCCCGCCCCGCACCTCACCCCCAGAATCAGAATTTCTAAGTTGATTGCTAAGTTGATTAGGCTCATATGGCCGAATGCAGTATACTATGTTGATCAAGGACAAGTTTAGACCATGAAATTGACAATAGAAGTTCTCATCTAAAACAGTCTTGCTAAGTTTTGGTAGATCCATGGCTATCGTTGATCGTGCAGATTAAAAAATGTTGCAGGCAGAAATAGTGGAAACCTATTTTTCTTTTTCTGTCATCTCTAGCTTTCTTTATTTCTCTGGTGCACAAAATTGAATGAATATTCATGATACATTTTCTTCATTGGTTTATGCATGTCTCTCTTCACTACTTATTTATGTAGGTTATTTAATATTTCAATAACCTAATGAAGACACCTAAACCCGCCACCCAAGCCAAAAATAAGATCACTACCATAACTTGCATCCACCTATGTGCCCTTTCTATCCCATGCCCCTACCTCATCACCCATTCCAACCACTATCGTGAATTTTGTGTTTATCATTCTCTTGATAAATACATGTATGCCTAAGCAAATATATTACTTAGTTTTGCTTTATGTACTTTATTAAAAATATATACCGTATACAGTCACCTGGGCTTTTTAAATTTTCATTCAATATTATGATACTAAGACTTATCCCTGTTGAATGTGGCTGTAGTTCATTCATTTTCACTGCTATATAATATTCTCTTGGTGAAGGTATCACCCTTTTTCACAGTTATGAACAGAACTACCACAAACATTCCTATTCATGTCTCCTGGTGCGTGTGTGCAAGTCTCTCCTGAGTATAGATCTCAGAAGGGAATTGCTAGGCCTTGGTATATGAATATTCAACCTTATAAGGTAATAACAGGTTGTTTCCTAATACATTTGTAGTAGTTTTGCCCCTACCGATGAAGTGTAAGAGATGCTATTGTTCCATGTCCTCTCAAGTACTTGGTATCATCAGACTTCTTAATTTTTGCTAACTGAGTGGTGGAAATAGTATCTCTTATGGTCTTGATTTGCAGTTCCCTGGTTAGCAATGAAGTTGAGCAACAGAAATAACACAAATAGAACAGACCTGCAGAAATTGCAGATATTGGGGTTATTAGGTATAAAAAATAGGGGCACCTGGCTGGCTCAGTCAGTGGAGCATGTGACTCTTCATCTCAGGGTTGAGTTTGAGCCCCACATTGGGTGTAGAGATTACTTAAAAATAAAATCTTTTAGGGCGCCTGGGTGGCTCAGTTGGTTAAGCGACTGCCTTCGGCTCAGGTCATGATCCTGGAGTCCCTGGATCGAGTCCCGCATCGGGCTCCCTGCTCGGCAGGGAGTCTGCTTCTCCCTCTGACCCTCTTCCCTCTCATGCTCTCTGTATCTCATTCTCTCTGTCTCAAATAAATAAATAAAATCTTTAAAAAAATAAAAAAATAAATAAAATAAAATAAAATCTTTTAAAAAATTAAAATAAATAAAATAATTTTTAAAATATATTTTAATATGTCCTAAGAGGGGTGCCTGGGTTGCTCAGTTGTTTGAACATGTGACTCTTGATTTCAGCTCAGGTCATGATCTCAGGATCCTGAGATTGAGCCCCACGTCAGGCTCTGCGCTGATCTCTGCTTGCGATTCTCTCTCCCTCTGCTCCCCCCCTCAGATAAATAAATAAATCTTTTCGAGTATTTTATAAGAAATAAGAGGGTATTGAAAGAATGATGGACAGGAAACTCAACTAACCAGGCAGATATTCAAAGGGAACTTCTAGAAATGAAAAAATTTCTACAATTACAATAAAGGAAATTTAAATTTCAATGAATAGTTTAAAAAATGATATATTACAGCTGGAGATAAAATTGGCAAATTGGAAGGTATTTCTTTTTTTTTTTTTTTTTTAATTTATTTAACAGAGAGAGACCTAGCGAGAGAGGGAACGCAAGTGGGGCAGTGGGAGAGGGAGAAGCAGGCTTCCCGCTGAGCATGGAGCCTGATGCGGGGCCTGGGATCATGACCTGAGCCAAAGGCAGACGCTTAATGACTGAGCCACCCAGGCGCCTCTTGGAAGATATTTCTGAAGAAATTACATAGATGATGGAAAAGAAGATGGAAAATGTGGAAGAGGTGTACAGGCAGGAAAATAGAGCAGGGGTTGACAAAGTTTTTCTTTAAGGGGCCAGAGAGTAAATATTTTAGACTTTGTGGCCCATATGGTCTCTGTCATAACTACTCAGCTCTGCTACTGTAGTGTGGAAGCCGCCTGTAGTTGATATGTAAATGAAGGGGTATGGCTGGATGCTAATCAAACTTCCTTTACAAAAACAGGCAGCAGGCCAGATTTGGACCATATGTTATGGTCAGCCCATCCCTAGAATAGAGTAAAAAGATCCCAGTGTACCTTTAATTAATGTTCCAAAAGGAGATAATAGAGAAAACAGGAATATGACAATATTTGAAGAAGCGGTGGTCAAGAATCGATGAAATACAATCATTATATTTATGATACCTAATGAATCCCAAGAGGGATAAATAAAATTCACCCCTAGACCCATCAAAATGAAACTACAGAACACCAAGGGTAAATTATTTTAGAGTAAACCCAGAAGGTAAATTGCTTTCCAGGGAATGACATTTAGACTGACAACTGATTTCTCAACCTCAATGAGAAGAGCCAAAAGACAGTGGAATAATATCTTCAAAGTGCTGAGAAGATAACTGCCAACACGGAATTCTAGCATCAGTGACAATCTTTCAAGAATGAGGGTAAATAAAGGCCTTTGCCGACAAACAAAAACAAGTTTCTACCAATAGTGATTTCTAAAGGAAATAGTTCAAGAAGAAAAATTACCTTAAAAGAAGTCTAAAATTCAAGAAGGAATGATGAGCAAAGGAAATTGTAAACATGGCGCTAAATCTGAATACTGATGTCAAAGAAAATAAAGACAACAATGTCTAACTTACAGGGATAAAATGAAACTACAATTAAAATCCCCAGTAACAATAGCATATAAATTGGAAGGTGAGTAGTTGGAGTTCAAGTGTTCTAAGGTCCTTGTGTTGTTTGGGAAGAGGTTAAAGATACTGATCATAGGGAGTTTTTAAGTTAAATACATATGTTAAGATTTCTAGGCTAACACTATAAAACTAGGAATAATGTAACGTCAAACTAGGGAAGAAAGAAAAGGAAACAGGAATGAAGACAATAGAAAATGTGGCCATTAAAAAAAGGTTTGGGGCACCTGAGTGGCTCAGTCGTTAGGCGTCTGCCTTCGGCTTGGGTCATGGTTCCAGGGTCCTGGGATCGAGCCCTGCATCAGGCTCCCTGCTCAGTGGGAAGCCTGCTTCTCCCTCTCCCACTCCCCCTGCTTGTGTTCCCTCTCTCACTGTGTCTCTCTCTGTCAAATAAATAAAATCTTAAAAAAAAAAAAAAGGTTTAAGGTTGTGATCTAGAAAAAATAATAACTATTGCCATTTATTGAGAAGCTACCATGGAGTCATTTTGATTCATTAACATTCATAATTTCATGTGATATGTGTAAGAGTGCCAGTCAAAAAGAAAGCATACAAATCATAGTTTCTATTATCATTGCATCTTTGTGTTCAAAACAAGGTCTGGAACTCAGTGGAAACTCATTAAAGAATGAATGAAATGGAAGTGAGTATTAATTCCATCTAAAGATGAGCAAACTGAGGTCCTGAGAAACAGCACGTTAAAAGGAAAAATGTCGACATGAATATGAAATTCACCTTCCCTACTTAGGAATTTTGTGGTATTGAGCATAAAAATATCGCTCTGTCTTTTTTTTTTTTAAGATTTATTTTATTTTGGAGAGAGAGAGAAAGAGTGAGCGTGCATGCTCGCCCACACAGGGGTGGGGGGGCAAAGGGAGAGAATCGCAAGCAGACTCCCTGCTGAGCATGGAACTCGATGTGGGGCTCCATGCAAGGCTCAATCAAAGGACTCAGATCATAATCTGAGCTGAAATCAAGAGTCGGTCGCTTAACCGACTGAGCCACTCAGTCTTCTCCTCAGTCTTCTTATCTGTAAAAATAAGTCATAGAGTACTTGATGCCAAATAATGCTCATTAAATGCTAAATGCTCACTAAATGGTAGATTTGGAATTCGACCATAGCTACTTTCCCTTCTACCATGTAGTAGATTTTTCCTCTCTTCTCTAATGCAGAAGCATCATGTAATAGCTGAGAATATGAGCTTTGGAATCAGGCAGACCCAGGTTCGTGGCTCAGCTTGACCACTAGTTAACTGTAGGACTCTGGGCCTCAGTTTCTTCAACTGTTGAGAGGAGATAATAGAAGCTATCACAAAAGAGTTGTAAGACTCGGAGAATGCGTACCAATCACTGGGGTGCTGGAGATCACAAATTAGGTCCCAATTTAATATAATGGAGAGTAGGGGCTAGTGAGTAGGCTCATAGGGAGCAGCAAGAGGAGAATGGTTTCTAACACTGGACAAGAGATTAGTCTCAATGACTTTAAGTCCCTTCCAACCATAAGGTTCCTTATACAGAAGTCAAGGAAATACTGCACTATTTCCACACTCACCTTCAGACTGGTGGGCAGGCCCCTAGTGGCTCCACACCCAACAGGTGAAATGGGCTGATGGATAACATTCCATAATAACCACAATAATTATTTGAGTGCTTACTCTGGGGCAGCACAGTGTGCCTTTATGTGGATTAATTATCTCAAAATCTGGCAAAACATGTTAAATGAGGTTACTATTATTATCCCCAGTTTATCACTGCCAAAAGAATGAACAGAGACATTAACTAACTTTCTCAAGGTCAAACAGGTAATGACAGTGGATGTGGGCTCACTGAGCTTGTGCTCTTGATCACTGCACTATACCGTAAGAGAAAAAGAGAAAATGAGCCCTCGTATCCGGAAAGCACCTTCAAGGCAATATTGTGGAAGAAGTGTAGCCTTTGCCAAACTCTGGTTTGGATTCTAGCTCTGCATTACTGTGTGGCCCTAGGCAAAGTACTTAGCCAGTTTCTTCTCTGGAAAACGGGGGCAGTATTATCCACTTCCCAGATTTGTGGGGAGGGTCAAATGAGATAATGTCCAAGGTCCTCAAAAAGACTGGAGACTCTGTATTTCCACTGTGAGTCAGAAAGGCCTTAGCTCTACCTGCTCCATGCAGATGCCTCTGTGCCCTGAGCCAGTGATGGGGTGACTTTGGAAGAGTGAGTAGCTGAAAGCCAACTTTTTCCCTTCTGCTTGAAAAGAGAACTGGTCCATTGCCCTCAATGCCCTTCCACCACCATCCCTGCTGCTCCCCCGCAACCACACACACACCGAGCTTGGTGTTTAGAGAGCCCAGTCTGTTTCCCCTCCCCTTGGCCTCGCCACTCAGCCTTGCCAGGTCACCTGTTGTGTTGTTTGATGGTGTGCCAGGCCCTCCGTGGGCTCCCGGCCCTGGACGTGTCAGAGGCCGCCTTCTGGAATAACTGACCTCTGAGCCACTGGGCCTCCACCTCCATTACCAAGATGGGGCTGAGCTCCTGGCGGCAGCTGCAACCGGGCTCCTCAGTCTTGAACTTCGTTCTGCTCTTCCTTTCTGCCTCTTCTCACCTGTCCGCACCAGCACTGTTCCATTTGCTTTCCTATCTTCTTTTTTTAATTTTATTATGGCAAAATAAGAGAACATAAAATTTAACCTTTAACCATTTTTAGTTGTACAATTCAGTGGCATTAATTACATTCACATTGTTGTGCAACCATCACCACTATCCATTCCCAGACCTTTGTCATCCCCCCAAGTAGGAACTGTACCCATTAAACAGTAGTGCCCTGGGGTGCCTGGGTGGCTCAGTTGGTTAAGTATCCGACTTGATTTAGGCTCAGGTCATGACCTCAGGGTCATGAGATCAGGCTGCGTGCTGGGTATGGAGCCTGCTTAATATTCTCTCCCTCTCCCCCTCCCACCCACACTCTCTCTCTCTTTCTCTCTCTAAAAAAAGCACCCCACCTTCTTCCCCCAGCCCCTGGCAACCTCTACTCTACTTCCGCCTCTGAATTTGGGCCTAGAGTAGGTGCTTCATCTAAATGGAATCCTATAATATTTGTCCTTTTGGGTCTGGCTTCTTCCTTTTTTTCTTTTTTTCAAGATTTTATTTATTTATTTGAGAGGGAGAAGCAGACTCCCCGCTGAGCAGGGAGCCCGATACAGGCCTCGATCCCAGGACCCTGCGATCATGATCTGAGCCGAAGGCAGATACTCAACCAACTGAGCCACCCAGGTGCCCTGGCTTCTTTTACTGAATATAATATCCTCAAGGTTCATCCATGTTGTAGCAAATGTCAGAATTTCCTTCCTTCTTAAGGCTGAATAGTAGTTCATTGTCTGGATAGACCGCATTTTGTGTATCTATCCCTCTGTCCTGAATCAAACCTCCTCGGGTATATCATAAGTTTGCTGTCATATGGAGAGAACCATCTCTTTCCTGGAGGCAGGAAACTGAGGAGGTGGGGGGGGGGGGCTGCAGCCCAGTGTGCTGTTTGTAAACTCTGCTCTGGAGCCTCTTCTGGGGTTTCGCCCTTCCAGACGTCTCTCTTCTCAACAGATAATGTGAGTGACATCACCTGAACCTGGATTGCTAGTTGGAAAGGAGAGCAGGGATTATCTGAAGCTACAACCTGGGGACAGAGGCTGCTGTTTCCCTCGGGGTACTCTGTTCTCAGTACTGCAGGCAAAGGGTCTGGAGACTCCAGAGCAGCTTTCGTTTTCTGTGCTTATTGTTGAGGGCTTTGTTTTGTGTATTACTTCCCCTCATCAATGTGTCATCTCTGGCGTCCTGCTTGGCTTGATGCCCTTCTGGATTTCTGTATGCACTGTGCTAGAACTCTGGCTTCTTAGTACAGGACTGTCCTCTCTTCCTTATGAAGACTTCTAGGTCTGGGAGTTCCCTTCAGCCAAGGGCCCCTTCCTTCCTTTCCCTGACTCTTCCCCGCCCTTTTCGGTTCTTTTTCTGTTTGTCCCCCTTTGACACCCCTCCGGCACACCAGCAGTTGTCTGTCTCTCTGGACCACTGTCTGTACCCTCAAGGTGTCCACAGGCTAAGAGGATGACACACACTGACATCACACATACCCTCCGCATGTCTCACGGATACCTCTGGGAGGAAGTAGAAGAACCCGTATTTATCCTCTGAGCTCATCAGGACAGGAATCCCCCAGCTCCAGTGTCCTGGGTGGGACCTCACATTACCTGACTGGGGAATAGAGGCTGCTCTCTTGCTCTCTTATTCCTATTTCTCCCCTTGTCATAAAGGACCGTGTGGCATGTGGTGTGTCTTAGCTTCTTCCCGGCTCTTCCTGTGGTTGCATGGCCTTCACGGAGTCATGTCACCTTTAAGACCATGTGTTACAAAATTGGGAGAAAGAGTAACATCATCAGTCCTGTCTACCTGAAAAGGCCCGTCCCCAAAGAGCACACATCAGAGTGCTTTGAAATGACAAGGCATCACCCGGATGCGAGTTCTTACCACGGGCTTCTTTGACTCTCAGGAGCTTTTCTGCCTTTCTGCTCAGTCTTGCTGACACCACTTCACAAGGAACCTCAGGCAGACCGTTTCCCCAGATGGAGCTGCAAAAGTTCGAAGTTCTGGAGAAGTCTGTGGATGGGGAGTACCAATGACTTCCTGGTACATAGAGCCCAAGACCCAGACCCAGGACTGGGAAGCATGGTTCAATAGCCTCTCAATGCAAGGTCTCAGTGCAAGGGCCGTGGGCCTTTGTACACAAAAGAAGTGACAATCCTCTCAGCTTTCGTCTGAGGTAGGCTATTCTTGTTATCCTTGGTTTTCAGCTGAGGATTCTAAGGCCCAGGAAGAATGGATTTGGAGGAGGGGGCGCAGAGGGAAGGGCAAGCCCTGAGCTGCTGGGGAAGAGCTGGTATGGGAGAGCCCACGAGCTGAGAGGCGCAGGAGTCTGGCCGACGATGGGCAGCTCTGGCCCGCACGCAGAGCTCCAGGAGGGACTGGGGCCATGATGCCAGCTGCTGTGGCACCTCAGCCCTTCCGAGGCCATCCCCTGGTCAAACCGGATTCACTTCCAGTTTCCTTCCTTAGCTATTTCTTAGGGGCTGGCGATCCAAGGCCATGCTCCAGGTTGACGGCTAAGTCAGCAGCTACTTGCAGCTAAGTCTTGCAGCTACTGACCTAAGGCACCTCTATTAAGATGTTCGAAAGATGCCCCCTTCAGATGACTACAGCCCATGGGCACACGACCTGTCCCATGAAGCTTAGGCTGTTTCACTCCCAACCACCTCCTTCCCTGGTTCCCGTGTTCAGGACACACTCTGCACAGCTGGAAAGCCCTGAGAAAGCTCCCCTTTGCTCGTGGTGTGGGCCTGAGCCCATCAGGAGAGTCCAGGCTGTGAGCAAACTCTCCCCAGCAGCGGCTGGATGGCTGCGAGCCGGCCTGCAGGGCAGAGTCTGGGGGTGTTGGACACACACAGGGGAACAGTATAAAGGAGAGATCTGCACCCTTCGTTTGACACCCGATCACAGATTTCTTTGCCTCATCGACCTCTGCCTATAATCTGCTTTTCCATGTAGATTGAATAGCCTTTTTGTCCCAATGCCCAACACCGTGTTGGACTCATCAGGGCTTCGCTGTAAAATGAGGGGGGTTGTATTATATGTTCCTTAAAGTTCCCTTCATGACTGTGATTCTGGAATTCTACGAGATGTCTGATACAGTGGGTAGGAAAAGCAGAGGGTCTGTTCCCCGAAAAGGCCAAGAACTTACTGGCTAGTGCAATTGCCAGGGATGAAATTGGGATTAGGTCTGGCCTGCCTCCGAGCGTGTGGTCAGTCAACCCACGGCCCGTTCTGCTTGAAGAAGGTAGCAGAGCATCCGTGGTACTTCACCTACGGGGCTGCCTCATCCCTGCTTCCGGGTGTGGCAGAGTCCCAAGCAGCTCTGTCTCCTTCCTGTCTCCCCAGCGTGAGCCGAGCAGGCACCAGCTCTGGAGGAGGCATCCAAGGGGGTCCTCCTACAATGCAGATTGCTGCCCCTGAGTCTGAAAGGGAATTCTTTGGCCAGGTGGCCCTGTTGCCCAGACAGCTCCTGCTAGGAGGACATGGTAGCATTTTTGCACTTGACAGGGTTCTGTCCCACCTGGCTCCTTTGGAAAGAGAGTGAAAGAGTCCTGACCAGGGGGCTTGGGAAGGTGGGGCATTAGGGTGGGCTTCAATTCTGGGGATCAGCATCTCTCCACATCACTTCTGGGGATGGTGATCTCCCTGCCCTCCTTGCAAGCAAAACTCAGAGTCTTTGGAGGTCCTTGCCTTTCCCAAAGCAGCTCAACTTCTGCTCTGTGCTCCCTGCCTCCTAGGTTAGGTTGGCTGGACATTTTAGAGAGAAAGGTTGCTCGTCTTCCTATTTACTTCCTGGGTTTATCTCAGCCCCTGAGAAGTAGCTTATCATCCTATTAATGGGGCCTTCCACCCCGGCCTCCCCAGGAAGAATGGGAGTTGTCAGGACTGTCCATTTTCTTTTCCCTGGAACCTTCTGTAACCTCCTCAGCATTTTACCACATCCCCATCTTGTCTTGGCTCTTGAAACTATTCCCAGAGGAAGAAAAGGCAGTTCACCCTCCTATCCCTCTTTAGAGCCAAACCTCTGTTTGTTCTCTTGGAAACCATGGCAACCTGGCCTAAGAGACCATTTCTACCATCTTGGAAGTTAATGTCCCAAAGCCTCGCACTCAACAGCTGTGAGCCCTCTGGCTTCTTTTTCCAAAGGGGGACAAGAGCCTCTGACCTTTCAGATCTGCTAAGAGGAGAAAGTTTCAAACAAACCAACCCCTAGACGATCTTTTCACAAGCAGGTCAGCAATGGGAGCGATGTATTCTGTAGGGTCTGAAGTATGAATACAGGCAACATTAGCTGGGAACCCTGAAGAGTATTCTGGAGTGTGGTCTACACTTCTTTTTCTTCTGCTCTTTTCTTCTCCGCCCCTCCCCACACTTACTCGGTTACTCAGAAGACTGGTGTTGGGGGACTGTTATCTGTTAGCTTCCACCAACTGTTTTTTTCTTTTTCCTCTCCTCAACATGTTTGTCCTTCTAGCTCTGGTGCTACCTTTTAAAGCCCAAATCGGGAATCCAGGGAGCCACAATGATTAACTGCAGGAGCCCAGTAAGAGAATTCCACAGCCTTAGACGGCAAAGTTTCCAGGCCTCACTGCCCTGGGACTTCCCCCCACAGAGGAGTCCTCTTTCTTGCTCTGCCTCAAGGAGGAGGGGGGCAGGGAGAGCAGCTGTTCGTCCTCAGCTTCTCCTTGGACTTGGCTGCTTGCAGAGGGAGAGTTCAGTGGCTGAGACCCTAAAGGGAAAGCACTGACCCCTCCCCGCAACCGAAAAGGATTGTTCTCCAGTGATGGAGAGCTTACTGATTTGGAACAGATGGCCAGAGTGTGTGAGCCTGGAGACGTTGGGGGTGGGGGGGGCGGGGGTCGGAGCGGGGGTGGGGGGGATGAATGCTCTTGCAAACTTTTGCAGAAGCGAGTGTTAGGCAGATACCGTAAGACGCCTGCAGAGGTCTGGCTCTGCTGGGTCGCGGTCCCTCTGAATCCTGGAATCCTCACACCGCGGTGGGGCAGAAGGCAGCCCTGTCACCAGGGAGCTGGATCCAGCCTCCATATGTCTATTCTCCACCCATGTGTTATAGGCTCCGAGTGAAAATGAAGTGGGAGAGTGGAGCTATCTTGCAGCTTGTGGTGGGGTAGGACCGGCTTACTGTGTTCAGTTCTTGACTTTTCCACCTCTGTGGATGCTTTGAAAAGAGCCAGAGTCAGATTGTAGTCCCAGGTGCCTTTCAGTCTGTCTAGGCTCTCAGCCCCTTCGTCCATCAGGCCACTTCTTTATTTATGCCAGATTGAGAACTTGGTCGTGCACACCTGATTTTCGTTTTTAATCCACGCAATAGTCTCATATCCTTTCTCTTCCCCCATCTCGTTAGGGCTCCTCAATTCTGGGGCCTTGGTGTTAGCCATTTATTTGCCTGTACTTCAAGCACAGATCGATGCACACACTTGGCTTAGCCAGGCAAGCTCCAGAAGGATGATGGAGGATGCAGGTAGACTCACAGAGTTCATCCTGTGTGCTCTTGGTCCATCATCCATGACCCCAGGGGCATGGATTGGCGCTGTGTTGGTGTTCACTGTGATAACTCCATCGTGCTCACCTGCTTCTCAGCATGCCCATACCCCTTCCACTCCTTGCGCCAATGTGCACTGGACAGGGTTGATCGGTTCCAGAAACATAAGGAGAATGGAATTCCATACAATCGGGCTGTTGCTGAAGATGTGGGAAAGAGAATGAGAGATTTTGCGATTGAGGTAGATGGGGTAGGAGGAGCAGGGTGGGGGAGATAGGGAGGGAGAGAAGGAAGGAGGGAGACTGGTAGACTGGGAGAGAGGGAGAGATGGGGAAAATGATACACACACATATAAAAAAAAGAAAGTGAGAAGCTTGGAACTGAGGTATAGGGAGAAAAATGAGGAGATTGAAAGACTTTGGTGCTAGGTATTTTTCCTATGATTTCTGACAGCACAATGCTTCAGAAATAATCCAGAAAGAATCCTTTTTTGCCACTTCCTACAGGCGTCCCCCCTACCACCATCGCCATAGTTCTCCCAGGCTTTTCCTTGGAGGTACTGCAGTGGTGTTTAAAATGCTGTGTGTGGGAGTTGAGAATTGAATGGGTGTTGGGAGAACTTCAATTCTTTATGTTTACCTTTGCCTCTCCCTAGAGAGTGGGTGATTTCTGCAATGATGGCTGGTCTGCCTCTACCTGTACCCAGAGAGCCCTGGGACTGTGTCCTGGAGAACAAGAGAGAGGCGCCAGTCCAGCCAGTCTACCAGGACCCCAAGAGGGAGGAGGGGAAGATGGGGCAAGTGGTGAGGGAGTGGTTCTTGGGACTTACAGGTAACCGATTCCCTCTGGAGATTGGGTCCCCTTCCAGGACTTCCATGCTTCTTCTTCCCTTGGAAATGGAAGCCCACTGGATCAGAGAAGCATGGTTCGTCCATTAAGTCCATGTGAGGTCAGGTGCTGGCTCAGGGCCTGGGATGGAGAGGTTGGACGACCTTTCTGCTCACTTGGAAGAAGAAGACACACTCTCCACTTTCTCTCCTCTTCCATCAACAATGACCAGCTGAGGCTGAGTCACCTCTTTACCTGCCCTCTGTGTCTTTCAACAATGGGCTCTGTGTCCATCACCATGGATCTGGGCTTTTTTTGAATAGATGTTCTTTCTAGCCCCATGATTTTTGGAAGCTTCCTCTACCTGAGATGTGTCTGCTTCTCTTTGTCTTCTTATCTATCCCTAAGTAATAGCCACTCAACTTGAGTTAATACCCTGAGACTTAGGAATAGAAACACTGGTGTCTGGGACACCAGCCTTTCCATCAGCCTCCTCTCAACTGTCCGGGACGGTGCCCCATACCAGACCCTTTCCTCACCTCCTCCCTCCTGCCTTCTTACCCTAGAGGAACAATGGGACGTTGATGACAGTTGGTTTGACAGGCTTAGAAACCATGCCTGCTCTGCTCTTTTGACCCCAAGGTGCTGCCAAGACTGATTTCTGTCCCAAGTTCTGATTTTCCCAGCAAGACTTTGTCAGCTAACCAGGGCTGTCAGTTAGGGCATTGACCTCTCCTGGGACAGCCAAGGGTGCTTCTGCCTTCTCCTGCCCTCTCTCCTCCTCGTGGGGTTGTTTTCCTCAATATCCTTTCAGAGTTACGGTGGCATCTGGAAACATTCAGTTATAATCAGAGATGGAAGGAATTGGAACAGTTCGTGGGATTTGCTCTTTTTAATACTGCCCTAACTTTATTTTATCTGATTAACATGCCCATCAGCAGTAGGGTTTTTGGGGTTTTTTTTCTCCTCCTAAGGATATACCAAATCCAAAAGGAGCTGGGATGAGGTGGAGAAAGAGGGATGATAAAATCCTGTAGCATCTTTTGTATTCCCACCAGCTGTTTCTGGAAGGGGACGCTCTCCTACTGAGATGTTATTTAGTGGTTGTCAGCCTGTAGCATGTTTGTCAAAGTCGGTGCACATTTTTGGCTTGGGGTGTGTGTGTGTGTGTGTGTGTGTGTGTGTGTGTGTGAGTGTGATTACCACAAGGGCTAGTTCCTTCCACTCTCTTGCCCTTCTTGAGCTGCCTCTGACCCACAGCCCATTTCTTTTTCGTTACTGTATTTCGGGTTGGATGAGTGGAGAAGGCAGAAGGCCACAGTGCCCCCGGCCAGTGGCTGATTTCTGATCACTCCCTGCCTCCTCTGCCCAAAACCTTTCCCATGTGCCTGGTGCCTCGAAGACAAGTGTGTCCCAGGAGGACTCAACCTCCCTTCTGATTATCCTTCGGTATCTGAGCCTTGAGTGCCAACTCCTTGGTAACAGCTAGGGGTCCTTGCCACCCTAAAACCTTCCATCTTGCGCAGGATAACCCTTCACCCCAGAGCTCCCTGAAGGGTGAGAACTGGATGAAAGCTCTCTGTGTAGGGCGCCTGGGTGGCTCAGTCCGTTAAGCGACTGCCTTCGGCTCAGGTCATGATCCTGGAGTCCCGGGATCGAGTCCCGCATCGGGCTCCCTGCTCGGCGGGGAGTCTGCTTCTCCCTCTGACCCTCCTCCCTCTCATGCTCTCTGTCTCTCATTCTCTCTGTCTCAAATAAATAAATAAAATCTTTAAAAAAAAAAAAAAAAAAAAGAAAGCTCTCTGTGTAAGTGGAGAAACACGTGTCCCTGCAGAGGCATTTCTAGAGGTCCAGTCCCGGCAGACCTCCAGCCAGGGGGATGCTTTGGGGCTCTCTCTCCATGACTCCTGGTGGAATCGTCTTCACCCTGGTGATATTGGCAGCAATGGGGGCTGATGGCGGGGGGCAGGAGGGGGGTGTGAGGAATGCTGCTGGCTGGAGCCTGCCTTTGACAGAGTGGCTTTGTCTCCTTTTAATATTCGAAGTGGTGCAGAGGTGAGAGGACGCGGAGTTCCTCTCTCCTTGAGGAGCTGAGGCACAGGCCTGTATGAGCAAGAAGACACACATTCCTGGCTTGAGAGGAACGTACCATATTCTTCACTTCAGCTTTCCCTTTCCTGGACCGGGTCCTAAGCTCTGTTTTCCAGCTATACTCTTTCTGTTCCTGAGAAAGTTGTGGTGGCTCTTTTTTTTTTTAAAGCTGTATGAGGCGGTTGGGAAAGGAAAGCTTTAAAAGTAGAATAATAAAAAACAGACTGCTGTGCCGTTACAAGCACATAAATAGCTTCACTGTAGCCGGCCTGCACGCTCACTTTGCCATAGCAACCTGGAGCGGGTGTTTATAGCATCCTGACACCCCGACAGGAAAACAGCTGCTTCTCCCCCAGCCCCAAGGCCCTGCCGCCTGGGCCTCAGAGCAGTGCGCAGGCGCCCCCCCAGGGGCTGCTGGGGGTGGCGGGGAGGGCAGCCTGGGGTCCAGATGGGCCAGCGGTGGGAACACGGAGGGGAGGGGGAGCCCAAAGCGAGTGGTGGGCATCTTGGGTTTCCACGTTTCCGTCCCTGCGTGCGGCCCCGTCGGTCCCCCATCTCCTGCTGTGGGCTGGAGGAAACAGGGGCGCAGAGGGTGCTTGGCTCCTCCTGAACCTAGGAGAGGCCTGGGTGTTCTCTGAAGCTCACCAGGTAGCTTGTTTCAACTTTCCGAATAAATCTTGGCTCCTGTTGCAAGTCCCAGGAGGTCCTCTCGAGTCCCGATTTCTGGCGGACTCGCAGGAGAGGGGCTTTCCTAGGGAACATCGTGGGTCTCTCTGGGAAAGAGGCTGCCCTGAGGTGCATGGAAGCAGAGACGGGCACCCTGGGAGAAGGAAAAGCAGGAGGAGGTTTGTGACCAGACCCTCCCATGCCTCGGTGACCAGTCGAGGTCCGAGAACACTGTCCGAACTGGGCCCCTCTTCAGGGCCTGCAAAGGGCATTCCCCTGGTGTGGTGGGAGGTGCTTCCGATGTTGTTTGCAGAGACGCTTGGTCACCTCTGTGGTGTCCTCAGGGTGTGGGCCCCAGACCGGCCGTGGCAGCACCTTTGTAGGGAACGTGTTAGAAATGCATCTTCCCAGGCCTGGCCTCACACCCCCGAATCCGAGAGCCTGGTGGCAGCAGCAGGGCCCAGCCATAGGTCGTACTCCCCTCCTGGGGACCTATTTTTTTTTTTTCTTTAAGATTTTATTGATTGGACAGAGAGAGAGAGCAAGCACAAGCAGGGGGAGCAGCAGAGAGAGAGGGAAAAGCAAGGGGGAAGCAGACTCCTTACTGAGCAGGGAGCCTGACGCGGGACTCAATCCCAGGACCCCGGGATCATGACCTCAGCCCAAGGCAGACACTTAATGGACTGAGCCCCCCAGGTGCCCCTCCTCCCGGGGATCCTGATGCTCACTTGAACTCGAGAACCACTGCTCTAAGGCAGGCTGCAAGTGTAAGGGAGAATGACGGGTCGGCTTTCTAAAGCCCAGGGGGGCCGTGGTGGCTGCTGGCTGTGCAGTTTGTGAACAAGGAAGGGCGAAGCTGGGCCAATGGGGTGACACGTTATCCGGGGCACTCCCACCCCCCTGTCCTCATGCCCGCCATCTTCTCTGTGTGGAGTCCTTGCTCATCTGCCTGGGACTAGCAGGGAATGGGTGGACCGAGGGAGGGCTGGGGGAAGGGGGGATTCTCTGTGCTCTGTACAGGGGAGACTGTCATGGAGTGGAGGGTGGTGATGGGACTGCCGTGCCGGCCCGATGTCCAGTGTGTGGAACCCTGACTACCGTCTGGGTCACACAGCCACAGTACTTGGCTTCCTCTGCTGCTGAGCTCTCGCCGCTCGCAGCACCCTCTCTTGGCGGATGAGCTGTGGCCTTCTCTGGCCCAGGCCAGGGGCTTCCCCCGCCCCTCTGAGGGCTCCACTGGCGCCTGAGGCCCAGGAGCTATGAGATCCTGTTCCAGGAGCCAAGGGAGATTGACTCTCCTCTCCCTCTCCACCAGCCTGGCATGACTCCGCTGAAATTTATTTCTAAAAATAACACAAGAGCCAATCCAGCTGCTAAAAAGCCCCTTTGTTCCCTTGGAACCGAAATGTGGAAAAACCACAGAAAGCAGTCCCAAGAAAGGCAATATATGTTGTCCAATACAGTATACATGCTGGACAGTTGCAGGTTACCACCCAAGGTCTGTGTCCTGTCCCAGGTCTGAGGAGCTGCTCCCTACTTGGTTGTGAGAAGCAGATACCCTTGCAAACCCATATCCCGAGCACTTCCCATGAGCAGGTGGGAGGGACTGGGGGAGGCTGCCCGCACCCCTTTCGTTAAACAGCAGACCTGCGTGGCCCTGCCACTCCCACCTGAAATTAGCTCTTGTCCTCCTTAATCAGCTGAAGGAAATGGTCAGTGTTATGGTTCCACCCTCCACGTTTTTTTAAGCTCTGGCTTGCTGTGAATACTCCCCCACACCCGTAGGGTCACAGGAGGCCAGGGAGGTGACCCAAGCCAGTATGACTCAGATTACGTGGAAGAGGGTACATTCCCCATGGCTCTGAGCCTGAGGGACTGCCCTTTTTCATCTTGATATATTGATGCTATTTTAGGATAAAGCCAGAGGGGGGACACTGCCCTGTCAGGCACATTCTGCTTTAGTGTCCCAACGCATGCCGAGAAGCTTCCTGTCTTCATCTCGAAGGTTCCCCGGGGATCTCTGACGTGAGCTGAATCTCAGCAAGCCAGATGATTAGGGACAGGCTACCAACCTTGGGTCAATTCTTGATATCACTGGGTAGAGAAAGTTTATGCTCTCAATGGGCCCTCCCTTCCCCTGCCCCCTGAAGGCATCAGGCCTGAGCCGATAAGTTTGGTCATCATTGCCATAATGTATTTTAGACAGTACAGCTCCTCTAAGACTGCAGGTTTTCAGGATCATGGTATGTTTTGTTTTTATTTGTTGGGATCTCAGGTGCAGAGTAGGGGGCTGACCATACCATTGGTTCATGGCCCGTTTTATCACTGGGCCACGCGAGGCCCTTTGTGCACTCACTGTTACCTCACATCCCACATCTACCCCCTTCACCGCCCATGAGCAGCATTCT
>NC_138374.1:114744088-114755688 GCF_054177405.1 Leptonychotes weddellii
TTATTTATTTATTTGAGAGAGAGAGAGAATGAGAGAGAGAGAGAATGAGAGAGAGAGAGCATGAGAGGGAGGAGGGTCAGAGAGAGAAGCAGACTCCCTGCCGAGCAGGGAGCCCGATGCGGGACTCGATCCCGGGACTCCAGGATCATGACCTGAGCCGAAGGCAGTCGCTTAACCAACTGAGCCACCCAGGCGCCCCCCATGAGCAGCATTCTAATGGGCTCATACATATCTTTTTGTTTAAATACATCCCTTAAAATGTACAGCATCACTTTAGATCATGTGTTTTTAATTTGTGTAGAAGCTATTAAAGCGCTCTGCCCCACCCCAACGCTGTTTCTAAGATCACTGGTATCGTTGTGTGTACATCTGATCTGTGTTTCTAACTCTTGCCTAATAACCGCTGTTATCTAGTGCACGTATTCTGCCCGCCCATCCCTGGACAGGGCATCTCAGGTTGCTGCACCGCCAGTAACGTCCCAGTGAACATCCTTATGCATGCCCCCTGCTGAACTTGCATGGTCATTTCTTTGAGAGATGCACCCAGGAGTAGAGCATGGGGCCAGGGTGTGCGTAGATGTAGTTTTGACTTAGAGGTACCAGGTGACTCTGGAGAAGGAAGAACTCTGGATCCCTGAGGCTCAGGGGTGGAGGGTGACACCTTTTCTCCAGAAAGATAGCTTTGATTCTCGCACTACATTTCTGCTGTGGAATTGAAGGCTTGCTCAGCGTGGCAGATGGGGAGGAGATGGGTCAGCGAGACAGCCCCATGGGTATTGCCCCCCAACCAGGAAGTGAGGTTCTCTCTTCAGGAAGGAAGGAACCTCCAGAACCCAGGTCCTAGGAGCTGGCTGAGAATTAGCACTGGGTTCCGGGACCTCCGAAGACTGAAGGAAGGTGTGTGCTCAGGTCTGCTTCTGCAAGCCAGGGGGCATCGGAGGGGCAACAGGGCAGGGCGGGCCTGGGGAGGGAAGGAAGAGCCTGGAACCGTGATGGGGATGGGCTGCCAGACCTGAGGGCAAGAACTGGCCAGAGCGGGCTAGGATCCGAATCATGGAAATGAGGGGCCTGTAATGAGGAGGGGCAGAGAAGCCTCTGCGTGGGGTTTAGACCTGCAGAGAGAAGGGCCAGCCAGGGATGCTTCACGCCAGGCAGACCGCCATGTTCAAGTGCTTGCCATATTTCTTGACAAGGCATGGCCCTCTCAGAAGCCTGGGAGTGCCTGAAAGGAGAAGCAAAGCTTTGGAAACGGTAGGTGATGGCCCAGGAAATGCCGCTGCTGGAGACAGGAGAGAGAGAAGCTAAAGCAGGATCTCTCTGTCTCAAATGGTGTTTCCAGGTGTTTCCCTGCCCTGTTTCAGAGCCTTTAGGGCTGGCTCTTGGGCAAGGGACAGAAAGGTTTATGTGGACCTCCTCATCAGGCTTTAGGAGGTAAAGCTGTAGGTTTTTTCCCTTTGTGTCACAGGATTGTCCTTGCCCTTGAGGCAAGGTGGCTTGGATTCAGACTGGGGCACAAATCCTGGCTCTCTGAAGCTCTGTTTCCCTGCCATAAAATGGCAATGCCCTCCCTATGGGGCTGTTGGTGAGGATTCAGTGAAACAATATACGTAATGATGGTAAGAGCTACTGCGTGTGGACCGACCCCTCCGTATCAGCCGCCATGCAACGCATTATATGTCACATAACGCACGCGCCCGCGCCTACGGCTTCTCATTCCCACACAGAGTGCCGACTCTGGTACCTGGCTCACTGTATGCGCTAATATTATTTCCCTCCCTTCCGACCCCCCACCCCATCCCCTCCCCCTCCCCACCCCATCCCATTTCCTCCCCTGCAAATAGGGAGGAAAACAGAGCCTCACTTGGGAAAGGGCGCTTCCAGTCTCCCATCCAAGTACTAACCAGGCCCGACCCTGCTTAGCTTCTGAGATCAGACAAGATCGGGCGCGTTCAGGGTGGTATGGCCGTAGACAAAAGGGAGCCTCTGGTCAGAGAGAAGGGAACAGGTTATGCGAGGGGGGCCGCTGGAGCAGGTTCATATTTCAGTTTGGTGCCATCTAAGGTGGGACTGGCCTTGCCCCCCTCCTTCGAAATCTTGCCTCCTTCACCCGTCACGTCCCCAATGGCAGTGATGCTCGCACTCCAAGCAAAGCATCTCCGAACGCTACCAACACGCTCCTGAGCAGAGGCGCTGCTGGTAAAGAGGACAAGCCAGGGCAGGGCACCAGAGTCTGCTCTACTGAGCAGCCCGCCCTTGCAGCCTGGAGGCCAGAGTTGAGTGTAGCCCTTATTATTCCAGGCAGGTCGAGCTGCGGTGATGAGCCAGCCTGACTCCCTAGCCCCTGGCCCCTCCTCTTTCCTTTCTCCTGTTTCCATTCATACTTCATTTCCCATGCACCGTGCCAGATTCAATAGGAGCCTTTGGCAGGGGAGATTCAGGGGGTGGCTTCCTTCCAGATCCTCAAAAGACCCTACTCGATCCCCTACACGGGAGCTACCCTTTCTCCTTGTAGTCTGGGGATGGATCTCTTCCTTAGTGCTGGGAAGGTTTCCAAGAGAAAGGGATTCCTTGGACAAAATTGGAGGAAACAGAGTGTCTGACTATTGTTTATGGTTTGATGGCTTAGGGCATGAGGTTCTTGTCTCTGGCAGCTCCCTGTTTTGGAACTTGCTAGCAAACCTCGCTGCAGCCTGAGTTATCAGGAAGTGTGGGGTAGTTTGCTTCTCAGGTGTGTATGGGAGTGGGGGAGGGTCTGTTTCAGCCCCTGTAATGTAATATAGTTGATTCTGAGCGAGAAAGAACAGGAGGAAGAGTCAGCATTTCCTCTAAGTGGAAATAGGTATTTTCTGTACTCCAGAGACACTGCATTTTAAAGGACCTCTTAGATGTTTGTCAGAAAATGAGGAGGTCCAGACTCGAGGGAAGGAGTAAAGTGTCACAAAAAGAGCGCCAGACAGCCAAGGACGCTGACTTGCCAAAGACTAAATCGCTTCTTCTCTCGTTAGACCTCAGTGTCTTCATCTGTGGGGGGACGGGGGAGTGTCCCAGCTGTCCTCCCTAGAACTGATATATGACAGTGCTTTCACACGTCATTACAAATTGTAGAACAGATGTCACAGGACTTTAGGAGGAAAAACATTGACATGATTCAGCGATCATGTAAAGTAATACGATTTCTTGCCCCTGAAGGAAGCGATGGGAGGGTTTGCTCTTCCATCCTATCGTCCTTTAAGCTGGCACAATGCTAGAAACTGGGAGTGAGAACATACCTTACCCAGAATGCCCCGAGCTGAATGACTAATTCTGACCTGACAAGAGGTGGTACCTCCCAGGCGTCTGAGCGTTGCGTCTGAAGCTGAGGCTGAGGCTGAGGCTGAGGCGGTGTGAGCACTTACAGATTATTCTTTGCCAGTTGCCTAATAAGGATAGGGGCTAGGCAGGCTTGGCAATTGCAGAGAGCTCACATTCTAAGAGCTCAGAGAGAAGTATGGGTGCCTGCGACGCCTCCGAATTCCAGAAGAACTTTCATAGAGATCCCACCTTAACCTGGGCCCCCAGCTGACACAGCCCACTTTAGACTCTGTACCAGCCGCTTAGTGCTTACCCTCCTCTGTATGTGTCTCTAGAACAAACCTGAAGCAGACACACTTCATTCTTTTCCACACGTCCCCTATGTTCTAATCTTAAGTGTCCTTTTCTCTTTGATTGCCCAAGTGACTGAAAAATTTCTCTTCTTTGATATCTTGAGGAGAGGTTCAAAGTAAGGAATTCTGACTCAGACTGTCCCTTCTTCTTTTCTAGAAATCTGAGTTTGCCTAGCCTAGTGGTATTGCCAATGGTTATAACCTAGCTAATGGTTATTGCTAATGAAGGTGCCTTGGAATTTTCCATTCTTTTCGAGGGTTGGGAGTTCCCTCCAGCAAGGAAAGATGGAGGGGCACATGGAGCTTATTGGCCTTCTGCTTAAAGGGCTAGATACCAAAAGTTCATTAAGATCAAAGTAAGCCTTCTCCCATCACTTGAGAGCAGACATGCTGGACGCTGGGCATCTTTCATCTAAGACTTCCGAGCACTATTTCTATCTCTCATTCCTGTCCTTCATCACTTTCTGAGGATGGTGTGAAGAGGTAGGGCTGATTTTTTTCCCCCCAGGTAAAGGCAGGAGGAACTAAGCCCTAAGAAGGACAAGTGACTTGCCCAAAGGGTACCTGGGAAGATGGTAAATCTGGTTCTGAATCTGCTACCAATTATTCAACAACAACAACAACAACAACAAATTAACGGGATGCCCACTGTATGCGGGCTCTCTTCAGGCACTGGGGATAAAGCAGTGAACAAGACAAGTGCAGACCTTTGCCCTCAAGGAACATAGAAAAAAAATACAGAGAAAAAAAGTAAAATCTGATTTCCAGTTTAGCACTCCATCAGCACGGTTCTCAACATCCTCTTGAAAGGTTAAGGAGTTCTACTTACGGGTCAAGATGGGCTTCTTACTGCTATAGCTCTTCCCACTGCTTCCAGGCTTAGGCGGGAAGCTGAACTGGAGGGACAGTCTGTGGTACCCCACCGATCCCCGTGCCAGTCGGGATGAAGGGAGTTTGATGTGCTGCTTCAGGTTCCTTCCAGACCTCTACTGCCCAGGCTCCTGGACGACATCAAAAAAGAAAGGCAGAAAAAAGAAAGGCAGTATGATATTTGAAAAGCAATAGCAACAACAGAACAAAACCCTGCTTGCTTAACCCTCTGTAGGTCAGAGTCACTCTAAAAATCTCTGGTAAAAGGAGAAGGCAGGGGTTGCACTAGGGGGGAGGCAGAAGCGTAACCTCCTCCATCCCCTGGGACCTACCGGAAAGAGGATTGATGGGAATCAGCAGGAACTTTGGCCACATGTGCTTTTTGGAAAAGTACCTGGTAAAAGAGTCAAGCCTTTATCTGATGGTTCTTGTGCTTCTTTGTTCACCTTCTAGAAGGGAGGCTGTCATCTGTGTGTTAGAGAGGGGCTGTCCAGAGCTCCTTGCCACCCCCTGGTAACTGAACTCAAGTCAATGGGGACTGTTTAACCAGGGCTGGGCCCCCAGGTTCTGGTGCTACATTCAGAAAGAGCCCCTTAGGGATGCCTGGGTGGTTCAGTTGGTTAAGCGTCTGCCTTCAGCTCAGGTCATGATCCCAGGGTCCTGGGATCGAGTCCCGCATTGGGCTCCTTGTTTGGTGGGGAGCCTGTCTCTTCCTCTTCCTGCTTCTCCCTCTGCCTGCCATTCCCCTGCTTGCACTCTCGCTCTCTCTGACAAATAAATGGATAAAATCTTAAAAAAAAAAAAAAGAAGAAGAAGAAAAAAAGAAAATGCCCCTTCACATTTTTTGAGCCCCTTCACAATTAAATGATCTGGGGGCGCCTGGATGACTCAGTCGGTTAGGCGTCTGACTCTTGATTTTGGCTCGGGTCATGGTCTCAGGGTCATGGGATCAAGCTCTGTATCAGGCTCCACGCTGAGTGCAGAGTCTGCTTAAGATTCTCTCTCCTTCTGCCCCTCCCCCCCCAAATAAATATACAAACAAATAAGTGGCTGACGTGTGGCAGTGGGTCCCACACGACAGGCAGGAGCTGCACTCTAAAGCTAAACAGGACAAGGATGAGCCTGTCCACCTTCAGCCCTTTATATCCTCACCTGCACATAGCTCTGCCCCTCCCCCAGTCAGAGGGGGAGCACCTGTCTCTCTGAGGAGAGAAATGCTGATCTGAGACCCCCTGGTGCTCACTCCCACACGGGCTAACGCTGCTCTCCCACTGACCTTGCCGTGGCCCTGGGCTCTATCTGAATTGATTGCTGTCTTATCCCTGCCAGCCCAGTAACTTTAACACTCATATTTAACTTTAAACTCTCTTCCTTCTCCTCAAAGGTCCTTCTGTCCCCTTTATGTAAAAAGGCTCCAACCTGTATGGCCGGCTGCCAGAGCATTTTACTCTCCCCTTTTGGAGAGAGGGAAAGCTTTTTGGAGGGGTGGGCTTAGCTCCAAGACCTGAACCTAGTACCTGACCTGCTGACAGCAGCTGCGGGCTGCAGGATTTCCGTCCGGCTGGAGGCTGAATATTCTGAGGGGCCCCCGAGGACGCGGGCATCGCCTACCAGGTTGGCCTCCTGGCATGTAACTGTATGTGTTGGGTGCAGGATGCGCGGGTGACAGCCTGGCAGACCACCCTCCAGATCACTCTGGTCTGGACTCCTCTTCTGACCTCTTCTCCCCAGTTAGAGGCAAGGTCAGACGAAAGGATTTCGTGGTGGGGCCCGCAAATGAATAGACAAGGAGAGCATGAGAGCCGTTAGTTTCTGAAGCTGCCGGATCCGTGTCACTTGGCTTGAGAGCGGTGTGTTGGCAGGACGGGGGTGTATCTGAAATTACTTCTCTACATGGAAGTTTGCAGGCTGCTGGGGCCTCCTAGGGAGGAACGGGCCCCTCCTGAGTCCGTCCGCTCAGCCCAGGCCTCAGCGATCGGTTTGGCTCAGGCATCAACTGTCACCTAAACCCTTGTGCTAGAATGAGTCCCTCTTGCCCTCGCAGATGCCAGATCCTCACGGCCGCTCTAATTGTTTTTGTCTGTCTTTGAATCTTTATTCCAGAGATCCAGTTGTCAGCGGTATCCAGGGAGCCCTCCTCTTCCTCCTCCTTCTCCTGCCGCCTCTCTACCATCGCAGTTGCTGGTTGTTGCTAAGGTGGCCTCCATGGTAACATGCACATCCTGTTTACACCTCTATCTGGGCAAGTTGGTCTAAGCTAGGAACCTACCTACCCTGGACAAGCACTTCCATCACTACCTGGGGACAGCAATCATCGTGACACGTGGTCTGGCTTCCACTCAGTTCCCCCATCCTCTTCCTCCTCTCGCTGCCAAGCTTCACACACAAAAAGGGATCTGGGCTAGAGGCTGCTCCTCCAAAGCCTATTGCACAGGATCTAGTCCATCTATTTCCTAACTGGGCTCCCAGAGAAGCAAGAAGTAAGAAGAAGTGAGGCAGAAAGGCAGGCGTCCCTGATCAGTTAAAGGGAAACTCCACATTTTCTCTGGTCGAGGGGCTTGGTAACAGCAGACAAAATGACGAACCCAACAGAACATGCCTTGCCGGCCAACTCGATGGTCGAGAGCCATGAAGGGGACTTTGGCTGCACAGTAATGGACCTGAGGAAGCTCATGGAGCTGCGTTCCTCTGATGGAATCGACCAGATCAATGTCCACTATGGAGGTGTAATGAATCTCTGCAGTAGACTGAAAACCGACCCTGTGGAAGGTAAAGGCCAGACCAGGGGCGGGGAACCAGAGCAAGGTGGCTAGTGTTCAAAACTGTTGCTTCCCTAGCTCCTGGAGAACGCAGTGGGAGACCTCCCTGGTATATCTGTGTCTTTTGAGAAAAATGTGGTCTCTGAAGCACTGAAAGGGGGTGAGGCCATGGAGAGCCATTTCATTCCTGGAGATGGTGTTCTCCGAAGATCATGCTTTCTTCCGTTTTCTGTTATCAATGTGCAGAAAGGAGACAGTTTACCTCTGTTTTACAAATGTTTATGTTAGAGATGCTTTTATCAGCAAACAGTCAAGTCTCTGATTCAGGATCGGTCTCTGATTACAAAAGAATTTAAGATACAGTTCTGCTCCACACTGATCTTACAGTGTAACTGGGGAGAAGGGGCACCAAAAAAAATGAATGAGTCCATCTACCCAATGTGGCATTTCTCTATCGTGGACAGTTAGAAATAGGGTGCAAAATCATTGGGTATATAGAAGTACCTACCAAAGCTTTGGATAATTCACTTTGTTTCATGTCAGGGAGTTATTGATGACTTTCAAACCCGCCTGGTGCTGTGGATTTGGATCGAGCAGAATGTTGGTGTGAATTTCTATTTCATGTTCCCTCTGTACCCTGCGACTTCTCCTCTGCAGAGCTGAGGGTGTGACAGGGATACAGAGGGTTTTCTGTTCCTTTTCAGCTACATTCAGGTGCTGGGGACCCCAGGGTGGATATGGCAGGCACAGTCCCTCCTTCCCTAGAGCTGACAAGAGGATACACAGAAACTGAGGCAATTTCAGAAATATTGTCACAGTGCTGTGATGGGGAAGAGCTGGGTGTGATGGAAGCAGCCAGGACAGGGACCTAAGCTGAAGGGACTGCAGGGGAGGGGAAGGGGCTTAGAAGGTGAATAGGGACTCCTGTACATCTGATTGTCTGGGACGGCTCTGTCCTGACCACGCTCTGTGGTAATTGCTACCACTCACTGAATGTTCCTGATGTAAGATGCAAAGTATGTGTGCCTCACAACCTTACTGAGCAGCTGCTAGGTTTGGGGAGCTGAGATTCTTTGGGGGAGGGAAAAGCAGGAAGGGAAAAAGTCTGTTTTAAGACCACCCAGCCCGAATTACGACTCTGGTTCATTAACTGCAGGATTTAGGGTACTATTTCCTGCCGCCCTAAGATCTCTTGCATTCCTGTTCCCAAGCCTTGGGTCAGTGGCGTGTTCTCCTGAGCACTGTCCATTTTTCTACAAGCTGGGACATGCAGGGATGGGCTCTTCCTCCATGTGGTAGATTGAAATTTCCAGTAGCATTTTCAATCTGGAAAAAAATTGAACACATAGCCCCAGTGATAAACAATAAATGCTTACCCTCAGCACTACTCTATTACTATTAGTACTTCCAATGCTAGTATTATTTACATAATAAGATAGCCAAGAAATTGAAGTGGATGAAGTAATATAAAAAGTTCTGGTATTTCTCCCACACTCCGGCAGATGGATGCGCCCTACTCAGAGACCACTGCTTTAGAGAATTCTAGTGTTGGAGGGGAGTAAAGAACCAAGCGAGCGAATATGGGATGGGAGGGATGGGAGAGGAAGATGGCAACTGGCTTCTTTGACATTTTCTTCCCTGTCTTAGAGCGTATAGTGTGTTTCAAAATATCTGCATTGAGGAGTATGTCAATTTCAGAATAGAAGCAGAGCCAAGCTCCTTCTCTTTCCTCCAGCCCTCTGCCCTGTGGCCATCACCTTGAACTCTTGCCCCAACTCTACTAAAGATGCCAAATAAATGATCCTAAAAACAGTGTATGTGGGCCTGGCTGCAGAGGCCAACAGTCTGGGCTACTCTGCCCATCACGCTTGGGGCGGATCTATTAGCACTACTTTAAGATGTGAGAGAGACTCAAGCCAGAAGAATATCTTGGCGGGAAGGGAGAGGGTGGAGGTGGGCAGACCAGCTCAAACAGCCAGAAAGCAGCTACGCTGTGATGTGAGCAGTTGAGGCAAGTCCAGGTAGCTTTATAAAAGAAATACTTAGTACTTTATAGAGGGGTGGGAAAGGCTTCCTACCAAACCCGCGAGAAGCAGCATCAACAGCTGGAAGGAGGAGGGTAGATGATGGAGAAAGAGGAGAGTGAAAGTGCCCTCCCTCTGTTCCTCCTCCCCCTGCAGGGAATTCCACGTTGCATCCTGGGAGTTCCCTGTCTGACATGAGTTATGTGCCCAGGGCTGAATGAGGCCAACAGCGTGTGACAGCTCTGGGCCTTCTCTGCCCTCTCTTCGCAGCCCAACCCCGGGCTCTGCGAAATCCAGTCCACCCCTCCTTGCCCAGAGCGGGGCTTCTGGGGTTGCTGGCATAGTGCTACCAGGCAGGGGCCAGAGAAGTCTTGATGGGGATCGGGGATATGTCTTCCTGCCAGGAGCCCTTTGTGCTGCAATCCTTTGGGAGCTCAGCAGAAACTCTTGCGAGTTCTGTGTTGTTTTGAACTTTCTTACTGCCTTGCATCGAGCATCAGCTAGGGCTGGGAAGAAGGATAGCACTCCCTCCTTGGCTGAGGCAGATGTTGCGTCTACCCTTGGAAGTAGGGCTTTCGCTCTTTTTATTTAGCTCCGAGGTGTGAGCACCGGAGAGCATGACACTGGAGGGGTGCACACGCAGGCCGTGTGGGAGCAGGTGGCCGGCGGAAGGCTGCGGAGGGCAGACGAGGGAGCTTGCTTTGTCCGCTCCAGCTTCAGAGGCGACAGAAAGGGCACAGAGCGGAGGGCCAGACGAAGGGAGACATGCTGCCTTCCTGAACCGAGAATGAGGTAGCGGCCATTCTTCCCGAAGTCCAGCATCCTCTTGCGATGACCCCGGGGAGATGGCTTTACCTCTAGGGGTTGGAAGTCCAGCAGACTGAGAGCACATCTCCGAGCCGTGGGTGTGGTAAGCTGGAGATGCTGATGTAAGGAAACTGCTCTGCCTCCTCAAGAAGTGGAATTTGGTTAAAGCCTGTGGTCCCTGCGCTGATTTTAAGCTCCTCCTCCCCTTCGCCCCCAATCCAGGGTGTTTACGGTAGGACCTGAAAGGCATTCTTCCTTTCTTTGGACTTGAAAGGTATTCCGATGTCTGTTCTCATATACCAAAGTGGACTGCCTTCGAATCAACCCAGAGAAACCTCTCCCTTGCATTATCTGTGTGGGAGAAGATTCTGCTGTCTCTTTGGCAAGGTATCATAACTCAGACAGCTAGGAAGTCCCTCATGATGTCTAACCTCGCCCCACCCTTTCTGGGGCTGAGCTGGTTCTCATAGGGGTGCCTCTGTCGACAGTCCTTGGCGTCCCAGGGAGGCGGGCGGCCGTGGCCCTTCCCTGCTGGAGCCAGGCCACTGAGGGCTGGGTGCAGGCTCTCCTCCCAAGCCCTCGTTCCCTGCACAGGCCGTCAGCACACACAGATTTTCCACGGCTGCCTCTCCATCTCCAGCCAGCCTGGGAAGGGGCCATGTAACTCCCCAGCATGGGGTGGGAACGATGACTTCACAGCCTGACATTCTTGTCGCCTCTCCCAGCTCATGTGTTCAGTCTGGTGCTTAGGGCCAAAAGTACTCCTGATTTGGGTGGGGCTTTCTCACTCATGTTCTTGGGGACAAAGATTCCTCTCTCTCTTTTTTTTAAATGTATTTCTAAGGGAAATCCTTTTCCTGCGTTTCCAGCATTCTCTCCCTGCCAAGTGTTCCTTCCCCTCTCCGGGAAGCTGTGTGAGTATTTGCGAAGCAACTGCGGAGATCAGGGGCTAATACCCTCTCCTTGGCCAGACGAGTACTTCTGTGATATCACAGCTGCAGAGAGCAGGGCCTGAGAGCCTCTGGGGGCAGGAAGAATGGAATGGAAAGCCCAAAATTGGGGATTGGCTGAGCTCCCGGTCCCGCATGGCTTTCCCGTGCCCCCTAACCACAGGTCCAGAGAGGATTCCCAAGGCTACTAGGCTCACAGCCCCCACCGGCCCCTCCCTGCCCCAGGGCACGCTGGGAACTGGGACAGCCACTTGCCCGTCTTAAGGCAGCCACTGCAAGAGCTGAGGGTCGCTTAAGGTGGAGCAGACAGATGAGAGAAAATGGCAAAAGGGAAGTAAGTGTGTGACTCCGAGAGCATCTAGGCCGGAGCAAGGCCTGACCTTTTTTGCTTTCCTTAATGGGTCTTGTTTGGCTTGCTTGGGTCCGAAAAGGCCATCCTGGACCTTTTATTGAGCACCAGATCCATAGGCTTGCTTGGGTCCGAAAAGGCCATCCTGGACCTTTTATTGAGCACCAGATCCATAGGCTGGACTCTGACGGGCCTGG
>NC_138374.1:114755788-114914243 GCF_054177405.1 Leptonychotes weddellii
TGCCGTGCCCTGAAGGAAGCAGGGTGACCGACCATCCTGTTGGCCTGGGACCCGGGGAGGTTACGGGTTTCCGGGGGGGGGGGGGGGGGGAGGGAGAGGGGGGGAGGGGAGGAGCCTCAGTGCCCAAACCCGGGAAGTCCCAGGCACACCGAGACCGGTTAGTCACCCTACAGTGAAGCCTCAGTGGAGTGTGGCCAATGCCACACCCCGGCCCCCTTGGGCGTAGCCTGGTGTCCTGGTGCTTCCCGGGGAGTGGTGTCGCCTCAGCCGCAGACTAGCCGGGTGGTTACCTAACCTCTCCGGGCCTCAGTCTGCCCCGATGAAGGTTCACAGTAGCTGCTACATAGGGTTTGGCGGTGTCTGAATGAGAAGACACGAGTGTTCCTGCTGAAGCATCTGGCACATAGTAATCGCTTAAATGTTAGCAACCTGATTTATTACTCATTCATTCAGTTCATTCAGCACATTTGTATGCGTACGATGTGCCAGGCCCTGCTGTAGACCTAAGGAACAAAGACAGAAGTCCTGCCCTTGTGGAGGGCGATAGACAAACATCTTAAGTAAATACATCATATAATGTGTTAGGGAGAAGGCCTGTGGAGGGGACCAATGACACAGGACAAGGGGATCGAGAGTCCTGGAGCAGAGAAGCCACCTTATTAAATAGGATGGTCAGGGTCGGCCTCACTGAGAAGGTGATGTGTGTGCAGAGACCCCAAGGACGTAGGAGAATAAGCCCGAGCCAGTGAGGAGCAAGCTGAGCCAAGGGAAGAGCTCGTGCAGGGCCCTGAAATAGAAGCTTATCTAACGCGTTCAGGGAATGGCAGGAAGGCTCGCTGGGCTGGAGCTCAGCGAACAAGGAGCAAACAGTAGGAGTTAAGGGGTGGGAGGGCGGGGGGCTCTTAGGGGGCCTTACAGACCATCATAAAGGCTTCGGGGCCCAGTTTCACTCCCAGTAAAAGCCAGCAGAGGATTCTGAGTCGGTGAGTGGCAGGGGTGGGGTTTGAAAAAGATCATTCTGGCTACTGTGTTGGGAGGAGACTGGGCACAGGACAGCAAGGGTGGGAGCAAGGTTACCAGTTAGAGGACGGTTGTCATCACCCGGGCGAGAGAGAATGCCAGCTCAGACCAGGACGGTGGCAGTGGAAAGTGAGACGTGAGTGGACCTTGGGTATTCTTTGAAGATAAAGCTGCCAGGATATGCTGGCTGAATGGATAGAGTGAGGAGAGAGAGAGGAAGCGAGGGTGGTCACGGGGTATTAATCTGAGACCAGGGAGGGCAGGATGACCTCAGAAGGGGGCTTTTAGTCAGACCTCTGTCGTCGCTGCTCTTGTTTTGGCCTCCGTTGGGCTTGTGGGATGTCCCTTAAGATGATCTCTATTATCTGCTGTCTGCTTTGCCCTCATAGTCATCTACCCACCTTGTTGCGGGGGGCAGGGGGGGATGGCATCTCCTTGCTGCTTCCTTGAGAAACATCCCAGGGAGATGAACAAATGATCAGAACTCCTATTTCCCGCAGGCCAACCTGGCCTCCAGGACAGCAACCCCAAACTGGCACAGCCTCGCGCTCTCAGGTCCTCGGGGAGAAGGACCCAGCCCGGAACCCCCGGCTCCTCTGCCTCTGCCCGCCCGGGGGTCAAGATGCCCTTTCCCAGGCCCTTGCTCTCCCTTCCCACGGGGAACCTGATTTCCCAGAGCGCTGGAGACAGGCAGCCTCTGGGAAGCCGCCCAGTTTGCTTCCAGTTCTTTGGCCAAACCCCCTCCCCCGCAGAGCTTGGCTGTGCCACTCAGCCAGAGGCCAGGGTGCTGCATCTGGGCACCAGGAGGCAGGAGGCCCTGGATAAGAACATCAGCCCCGCTCCCCTGCCTGGCTTCCTGTTCTCCCTTTTCGAAGCACTGGCCGGCCAAAGGGGTCTCCCTTCTTCGACTCTGTAAGTGCGGATGCAGGTTCACCCTTCCACACTTTCCCTCCACGCCGGGTCCTCCATCTACCCTCCCAGACAGGGGAGGGTCTTGAGGACCTCCCCTGATGGTTTTGTTTTTTGGGTGGAGAAAGGGAGGCCGTCTCAGACCCTACAAGCAATACCCCCGTGGGGACCCATTTTCCCCATTTTCAAAGTCTTTTTCTGTCCAAATGTCTTCCTTAGGTCTGACCCAAATCTCTCCCTTTGCCGTGTAAGGTACCACCCTCGGGTCCTGTTGAGTGGAGATGGAGAGTAGAGGTGTGCCCGCACGCCACGCCCCGGGCCCCTCCAGTGGAAGAGCCCTCACACGGACCCGAGTGTGAAGAAGTCCTCTGGCCGTAACTGGATCTCCTACTTGGGCAGAACAGGAGCAGGGGGGTCTTTATTTAAAGGTGTCTTTGGACCACCTTCTCCCATCATCATTTCTCCCCCTTGTTTTTCTTACCGGCTCCTCCCCCTCGTATCGCCTTTTCAGGTCTGTCTGGGAACCCTGCAGACCTGGAGAAACGTAAGCAAGTGTTTGGACAGAACTTCATCCCCCCCAAAAAGCCCAAGACCTTCTTAGAACTAGTGTGGGAAGCCCTTCAAGATGTCACACTCATCATCCTGGAGATCGCAGCCATCATCTCCCTCGTCCTGTCCTTCTATCGCCCCCCTGGGGAAGAAAATAAACGTGAGTGTCTAGGACAGCCCCGTGTGACTCTGATCCATGTTCTTTCCACCCCCACCAAAAAGCACTAGTATTCGTGGGTGACAGGTTTGTAGCTTAAAAGTTTACCCCACTCTCCAGGGTGGGTTCTCTAAAGAAAACCAACAAGTAGCTAGCCAGCCATTCTTCAGCCCATCCTGATTCCAGGGTCTTCTTCCCCTTCTTCCACCAAATCCTTATGCAAGATATCAGAAGTCCCCTACCCTCACCCATCCACCAAAACCTGCTTCTCAAAGTGCCCACCATCAATTATCTGGCATTATGGGAAATAGCAGTGACCTAGAGCCCGGAGCAGGGGGCCTGGCCTTGTTGGGAATCATAAGTTCTATACATGGGACTGGCCAGTAATTTGCACTGACATGATTTGTGCTACATACTCATTAACTTCTTTTGGGCTAACATAAATACTTATATTGGTGATGACACGATGCCCAACCCAGCTGTCCTCCAGTATCCTCAGAGGATAGCTCCCCTGCCCAAGGGTTGTATTTTCTGTGATTCTCTTTCCCTGACTTTCCATCCTGGGGGGCTGTGGAAGCACTCCTCCCATTTTTAGTGTTCACCAATGCCCCCAGGTGACCCTTACTTTCTGTCCTTTCCCTGGGCTAGAGTGTGGTCTACCTGTAAGTAGCCCAGAAGATGAAGGAGAGGCGGAAGCCGGCTGGATTGAGGGGGCAGCCATCCTATTCTCCGTGATCATCGTGGTGCTGGTGACTGCCTTCAACGATTGGAGCAAGGAGAAGCAATTCCGGGGGCTGCAGAACCGCATTGAAAAGGAACAGAAGTTCTCCGTGATCCGAAATGGCCACATCATCCAGCTGCCCGTGGCTGAGATCGTGGTGGGTGACATCGCCCAAATCAAATACGGTGAGAGCTCATGCTTCTTGTACCTATGTCGTCCTCCCTATCTGAGGGCTGGGTCCTTTGGCACAGGGGGCTGGGAATCACTGAGGACCCAGAAAGATAAGACCCCAAATGGCGTTAGCTTCTAGGTTAGTTGAAAGAGGTTGTTGAGAAGGATTCAAAGAAAGAAGAAAGTCTCCCCGAAGAATGTCACACCTGTACCCTGTGTATCTCAGGGTTAAAAATACATAATGTTGAGGCCATGGGAAGGCGTTTTGGGATCGTTGTTTGAATTTATAAGGAGTCTTGTCGTCAGAGATGAAGGCGTCTTTCAGAGGTTCTCCAGGTACCCCCTGGGCTATTGCCCTATAGGTAGGGCCCGTGGGAGCAGCCCTGAGATGGGGTTGGATGGTTCCCACCCTCTGACAAGCTCTTCCCTACCCTCTTTCCCTGTTGTCCCTTCCCCTCCGCACACTAGGTGACCTGCTGCCTGCAGATGGGATCCTGATCCAGGGGAATGATCTCAAGATTGACGAGAGCTCTCTGACTGGGGAATCAGACCATGTCAAGAAGTCCTTGGAAAGAGACCCAATGCTGCTCTCAGGTATGGCGTCTGGCTGCTCCAGGCCTTGCCCTCTATTCTGACCCTGCCCCATCTCCTTCCACTGGGCTCTTTTGGGACAGGAGCATATTAGTGGGCTGAGTACAAGGTTATCAGTCAACCGAAAAGAGGTTCTCTATGAAGCAAGTGCTGTAGGGGCCTTGATAGGGCTCTGCTGGTTAGCGGTGGGAGTGGGGGAAGGAGCTTTACCCTAAAGCAGTTAGACACATTTTTCTCCTTACCCCCCAATTTGTCGGTCTATTTTAAATGGGCCCAGCTCTTGACCTTTTCCTGCTATCTGCTGAGTGTATCATTATCCACGGGGGAGGAAGGAAGAGGGACTGTTTTTTTCTAAGTTTGTGTTCCACACCAAAGCATGGCTAGGTATAAAAAACAGCACTCCTTCCATCTTTTCCTTTCTCATATAGGGACCCATGTCATGGAAGGTTCTGGCCGGATGGTAGTAACTGCCGTGGGTATCAACTCCCAGACTGGAATCATCTTTACCCTTTTGGGAGCCAGTGAGGGAGAAGAGGAGGAGAAGAAGAAAAAAGGTAAAGGGCATTTGGGATGAGATTGTGTCCCCTCTCATCCCCATGGACAGACTAGGAAGCAAGGGACCAACCAGGTCTGGATGGAATGCCTGGTGGGAAGAATCTGCTGGATGAAGAATGCAGATATCCAAACTTCTTGCGGAGATAAAGATGTTGAGCCTGGCTCCCCAGGGCGCTCTGATGAAAACCAAATCAGGTCGCCTTTGAGCCTCGACTCCTGTGTCTGTTTGTGGGTTATAAAGGCGTGAGATGTAAAGCTTGCCCCAGATGAGCTGGCCAGGTGCTGTGGCCCCAGCAGCCCTCTGTGTAGTCCCCCACCACTCAAACATGAGGGAGTAAGTGAACCATCCAGGCGGAGGGAAGACTGCTGAAAGCCTGGGCTGTCAGTGGAAGAGACATGGCTAGGAGAGTGGGAACACAGAGGTAATGTCTACCCCCAGAGTTAGCCCCGTCTTTGCCATTCACTTGCTCCTAAAGGAAGGACAAACAAGGAAGGAAGGTGAACAAGAAAAAGATACTAAAGAGAGATCGACACCTTACCCTCAGCATTCCTTCTTTCCTTGGAGAAGAGAAGGATTTCTGTCACTTGGCTGGAGGACCATCTCAGGCTGTTTTGTGGACGGCAGTTTATCAGGAAACAAAACCCATTCCCTTGGGAACTAGACTAGGTTTTTGCAGCTACCTGCAGATGAGTAAGGAGGGACCCGGCCACAGAGACACCTTTCAGAGCCTTTGCCTTCAGGCAGAACTGGTTCCAACCTCTCACTTTCTAACCCCTACCCCACATTTGCAAGTGATGGGACTCAGCTGAGAGCAGCCTCCCAGCAGCCTCTGTGCTCTGGAAGAAAGCAGCCCAGGTGTGGCTGTGCGCTCACCTGCGGGAGAGGTCTGGTCCACATCCCGGGGAGTCCTGAGGCCCCGAGTAAGCACGGATGTGAGCAGAGACGTGAACTTCCTTTACATCCCCTTCCCTGCCACTCCACCCCTTTTTGCTGTGGCCCTTTTGGGCTCTGAGCAGGACCAACAGATTGGATACCTGATCTCTTAATAGTCACCTTGGGTCTCCACCCCACTTTTTTCTTTCTTGTTCAAACAGGTAAAAAACAAGGAGTCCCTGAAAATCGCAACAAAGGTAACCTCTCCACCCACTCATTTACCATCTCTACCTGCCCACACTCAATCCAGACCTTTCCAGGCCATCTGCCTTCTCCCTTTTCCTCTCCATAAATCTGTTATCTGCTGCTGGGGCCCCCCAATGCCTCATCCTGAGGAAGGTGCAGAGATTTGGGGGTGGTTTCCAGGTCCCGAGCCCCATCTAAGACAGGACAACAGCACCCCCTGCTGTTGTCTCACGGACCCTCCCATCAAGGTTTCTCTTGGGGAGCACGTGGGATTGATCTGCTCTTCCCCGGGGCGCTGAACTCCCTGCTTCACCGCCCTAGGCCCACGGTCATCCGTTTCTGGGCTAGAAGACTTCAGGGTCCCCACGGTGGAGGGAGTCGGGGTGGGCAGTCCCTGCACCCTCCTCTTGCTAGCTTCCTCATCGGTGTCCTCTTCTAGTCTGGATTCCTTCTCTGCTAGTCTTCTTGGGGTGCTTGGACAGAGCCCGTTCTCTGTACCTCTCCCCACTTCCTTCTTTGTTCTCGCCGTCTGTCTTCTTCCTCCCGATCTGGTGTGTGTTTCTTTTTTGGTGACTGTGTTTACATCCCGTCTCTGTCTTTTTTGTGAGTCTGACAACAGAGACAGTATCTCAGGAAGGGCATCCTAAGCAAAAAGGCCGAGGTCCACAGGGGTGAAGCTGGGGGTGCGGGGTGGGAACCAGTGAGAATGGCTCTCTTGAGACAGCTACTGGAGATTTTTTTTCCTTTGTACCCAAGTCATAGTAGTCTTTAGGAATAAAGTCATCACATCGGAGAAGCAGGGCTCCACAGAAATAATTCTTTAATTTTAGGTCTCTTTAACTCTTCCTTGGAAAGCAAAATGGATTTATATGTCTGTCTTTATCCCTCTTATTCCAGAGGGTCCCTCCTACCAGTTTCTTCCCTCTCCCCCAAAAGACTTAACTCTCCCCACTCTGTACCTCCCCACCTTTGTCAGGGGAGAAAGGGCATTTCCTTCCCCAGTTATTCAACTGATATAAGAAGGAGCTGGAAAATACCCTGTTTGGGGGTCTGTGTTTCTTCCCTGACAGTCTATAGGGAGAAAGAGATGAACCTTTTAATAGAGCAGACTAGGACCCTCATGCTCTGGAAACATCTACCAGCCTTCCCCATCAGTCAGCCCCTTTCTGCACTAAAGATTCACTATTTTAAGCACTGAATTCCAGGAAGGATGGTTGTTGGTAATAGCACTTAGTGGCATGACTAATCCTCTTGCTGGAATAAACCTGGCTTGGGGCTCTGAGGTGGTGCCAGGAAGCTGCCACTGAAGAGGAAATCCATACCCTAAAAGCACTCCCCGTTTCATCTCCCGTTGTCAGAATATCATTCTAAAGGCCCTAGCAGAGGGTGGAAGGCATGTTCCTTGCCTGGCATGGGGTGAGAGTGGCCAGAGCTGACGCTGGGGGTCCAAGGTGGATTCCAGGAAGGAGACAGAGGAGTTTTGGTTCCCACGTGCTTGCTCCTCGGGGCTACCACCTCTCGCACTCACCTGTCCTATTTGTGTGCACACCCTAGCAAAGACTCAGGACGGAGTGGCCCTGGAAATCCAGCCACTCAACAGCCAGGAGGGGATCGACAATGAGGAAAAGGAGAAAAAGGCAGCCAAGCTGCCCAAAAAGGAGAAGTCGGTGCTGCAGGGCAAGCTGACGCGCTTGGCTGTTCAGATTGGGAAAGCCGGTGAGTAGGGGAGCGCCTCCTTGGTATCAGGGCTACTCTGGATCCTCGCCACTTTGGCTGTCTTCCTTCTGTCCCAGCCGGGCCGGCAGAAAGAAGCCGAACCTTCCCAGGGGCTCATGCAGCCGAGGTGGCTGCGCCCCTCTCTCTGCCCCGCTCTGGCCACTCCCTGGGCCTTTTCGGAGAGAAGTGTGCCCCTGTGTGCGAGGGTTAAAGACCCCACACTTGGTCTCTTCCCTCCCAACAGAAGGGAAATAAAGGACTTCTGTCACAGGGGGGAGATCTACGTTAGCAAGGAGGACGTGGACAACCACTCACCTGTTTCATGTGTTGGCTAGTAAATTCCTTCAGGAAGAGAGCCCCTAGCACAGGACTAGCAGCTGGCCTGGCAGAGCGCGATAAATGCAAAATAAGGACTAGAAGACACGGGAAGACCGTGATTTAGAGGGGCTCTTTCCAGAGGAGGGGTCACTCTTGTGTATCTTGAGAGGAAGTGGCTTCTCCAGCCCCTGCCTCTACATTCTCTCTCCACCTTCTGGCGGGGCGGGGCGGGGCGGGGCAGGGGGTTTGGAGGAAGAAACTAAAGGAAGATTGCCCCTTCGGTGGACACACCTCTCAAGGGACCACCTTGTACCACTGTTTCATTTGCTCCTGACCCTGCCCTTCTGTGGACCACAATCCGTCTAGTCCAGTACATTCTGCGGGGACAGTTCACCTGAGATCTTATTAAAGCGCAGATTCTGATTCAGGAGGTCCGGGGGCGGGGCCTGAGATTCTGCGTTTCTAACAAGCCCCCAGGGGGTGCCAATGCCGCTGATCCGCTAACCACACGTTGAGTGGCAGGAATCTATGCAGGGCACTAACCATGGCCACTAACCACGCTGTTTCCCCTTAAATGAATTACAATTAAGTATGGGTAAACATTCAGTTCCTCCATCACATCAGCCTTGTTTCGGTTGGTCAATAACCACACGTAGCTAGCGGCTACCTTATTGGATAGTGCAAACGGGGGATGTTTGAAACATCACGGAGAGTTCAGTTGGACAGCATTCGTCCAGCATGTTCATTCAGTTCTGGTCCCCAACTGATGGTGACCACCGTGAAATCTCTTGCATATCAAATGTACATGGAGGACATGAATTACAGGTGTGGAATCAAGTGACTGAGCCTGGCACACAGGTGTGAAACATTAAACAGACCCCACCCAACCCCTCCTATGGTCCTCTGAACCCCTGCCTTGTTCTTTAGGGAGTACAGGCTTACCTGATGGCTGGCCACTAGTCTCCTCTCTTGTTTCAGTTTATGTTTCAAGCTGGGCCAGTAGGTGGTGAGGCAAGTCTGGTGCTTTGTACCACCCTGGGAGGGAGTGCTTCCTTGAATTTTGGACCCTAGGCACCTTGTTTGCCTCACCTTAGCCCTGACCCTGCTGAAGCAAAATTCAGAAGAATATGCTTTTATTGATATAATCACCTCTAGCCTTGCCCTGATCCTCTTGCATCATTAGGACCTCAGGAAAAGCAAAGACCCACACTTACTATGGTTGGAAGCAAAGCTCTTGCCAGATATTGAGCCACAGATCGGTACAGTGTGCCCAGATACTGATCCCCTCCGCCTGCAGGGTGGCCAGGCAGTCCCCAGGGTGGTTGGAACCTCTAAGCCAGTTGCTTTCTGACCTCAAAAAAAATTCTTCCATTCACATCAGTGTGTCAGACGACCAACCTGTCCCAGCTTGCTTGGGACTCTCTTGATTTTACCACTGAGAGTCTCACATCCCAGGAATCTGCTCAGTCTCAGGCAAGCCAGAATAGTTGGTCCCCCAACCTGTGTGCCATTTACAAAAAACCCTCTGTGGGGAGGTGGGTGTAGGGGTGGGTGAAATAGGTGATGGGGATTAAAGATGACACTTACCATGATGAAAATAAATAAATAAGATTAAAACTTTTTTAAATCATAATTGTTTCTTGATCTTCTTTAAAAAAAACTCTTTGTGCCTCAATTTCCTCATGAAAGGGGATGATAATACTCACTATGTCACAGGGGTTTTGTGAGGATTAAATGAGTTAGTGTTTGTGAAATGCTTGCCCAGCCTATATAGTAAGCACTATAGAAATATTTGCTTATTATAAACATATAAATTATTGTCATATTCCGTCTATGCCATGTCAAGAGAAAGGTCAAGAAGCACCGTTCTAAAGGTTAGCCATGTGGGTGACGGGCTAACACCATAGGGGCATCGCTGTAAACAAGTCGGGTGAATTACCCGACGTTCCTCAGCTGCTAGGGGAGAAGCCCAAATTGATAAATTCCTAGGAAATAGGCAAATACAGTCACTACATTATGAATTGTGGAAAGAGGGTAGGTCTGAGTTAGATTCATAAAATGCTGTTTTAGAAAACTAAACCAATTCCTTATTTATGAATGAGGAAACGGGCCCGGAGAGAGACAACAACTAGTCCAAAGCCACGAGTCGAGTCAGTGCCGTGCTGAGACTAGAACTGTGTCTGTGGATGACAAAACCAGCGTCTTTTCCCCTACCCGACAATGTACACGCAGCCGAGAACGGATAGGGGATTTGGGTGTGACTCCCCAGAGACAGTGGATTTAAACCTCGGTAGCAAAGGCTCCACCTCATGCCAGCCCCCTTCTGGCTAGGGCCCCCGGGGACACCCTCGAGCCTGGGCTCTGGTGCCTTGTTTCCGGGACAGGCCTCATCATGTCTGCTATCACGGTTCTCATCCTGATCCTGTACTTTGTGATCGACAACTTCGTGATACAACGCAAACCATGGCTATCGGAGTGCACTCCCATCTACATCCAGTACTTCGTCAAATTCTTCATCATCGGCATCACCGTACTGGTGGTGGCCGTGCCAGAGGGGCTGCCACTGGCCGTCACCATCTCGCTGGCCTACTCTGTGAAGGTAAGACTGCAACAGGGCCGCCTCTTCTTTGGGGGCAGAGGTGGGAGGGGAGGGTGCCGGAGCCTCCGCTGAAGGGATGGGCCGTCCTATCTCCGCAAACTCCGGGGGGCGCCTCGGAGAGCAGAAGCCTCTGGCACCGCTCGGAGACGAAGGGACCATCTTGATCGGCTGCATCCAGGTTGAGGTAACCCAGGAGCATCTGAAGAAGATTCATAAAAATTGTCTCCTGCATTGTTGTGCAGACAAGTGTATGAGACGTGGAGACACGTTGGCTAAAAAATGGCCTTTGACCTGTATTTGGCAGAGCTCCGTCGGTCTCCCCTCAAGTCTGTCCTCATCTCCTTTGTAGAAAATGATGAAAGACAATAACTTGGTGCGTCACCTGGATGCTTGTGAGACCATGGGCAATGCCACGGCCATCTGCTCTGATAAGACCGGCACGTTGACCATGAACCGCATGACTGTCGTACAGGCTTACATCGGAGACACTCATTACCATCAGATCCCAAGCCCCGACGCCCTCGTGCCCAAGGTCCTGGACATTATTGTCAATGGCATTTCTATCAACAGTGCCTATACCTCCAAGATTCTGGTAAGCTCTTTCTTTGCCTGGACACTTAGAGTGGGTGGTTGGAGGGGACCATTAATTTTCTTTGGACAGAGGAATTTTCTCTTGTTTCTTTGCCTGAGTTGCCACCCCACATTCCCGCTCCCTACTCCTCAGTGAACATGTTTGCAGTGACGAGGGATTGATTCGTGGGAGTAGAGTTGGGGGTGGGAGGCAGGTAGAAATCCAGGTGTCTGAAATGCCCACCAATCACCGTATCATGGCAGTATCTCTAGGAGAGATGGGTTTGTCAGGGGTAAATTACATACTTTCTGGAAACTAAGAGAGGGTGTTCAAATGAGACCCACCCAGAGTGAGAGACCAGCACCACCCCTAGGGCAGACTAGAACATCGCGAAGCCCAGGATGGCTCGGGGACCACAGTTACCACTGACCGCTGTCTGCTTGCCCTTGGAAAAAAGACAAATGCGGTCTCGCCGCATGGGCTCCGGGCACGTACAGGAACGTTTCATCGGGGAGTTCTTTCCTTCCTAAGTTCTCTCCCTAGTCAGGGCATGTTACTCAACAGCACATCCAATTTTTCCCTCAGCCTCCGGAGAAGGAGGGAGGCCTCCCGCGGCAGGTGGGCAACAAGACCGAGTGTGCCCTTCTGGGCTTTGTCACTGACCTGAAGCAGGATTACCACGCCGTGCGCAGCGAGGTGCCCGAGGAGAAGCTCTACAAGGTGTACACCTTCAACTCCGTACGCAAGTCCATGAGCACGGTCATCGAGAAGCCCAGCGGGGGTTTCCGCATGTACAGCAAGGGCGCCTCCGAGATCATCTTGCGCAAGTGAGCACCCCTGCCCCCACTTTTCCTTCCCTTCCAGATCCTCCCCGCTGGAAGGTCTGGGTGACACGCGAGCCCCCCTTCCAGGTGGTGACACCATCACTAATAGCTGAGCACTTACTCAGGCCGAGGCTTATTTTCGAGTGCCTCGGGTGTCCCCTTCTGCTTAATCTTCACAACCCAGTGCAATAGATGCTGTTATCATCCCTGTTTTACAGATGAGAAAGCAGAGGTACGGGAAGTAAAGTAACTTGCTCAGGGTGAAACAGCTAAGAGTGGCGCAGCCAGGACTCAGACCTCAACAACCCAAGCTTTCATCTTCTCCTGTGAAACCCAAGGAGTACCCACGGGTTACTAGGAATAGATGGGTCCATGCGCGCTGGTGGGCCTAGGACATGTTGTGAGTTCAGTTCTAGAATTGCCGCAACGAAACGAGGCAAATGAGTCTTTTTGGTTCCCCAGTGCATACAAAACTCATAGTTACACTAGACTGTAGTCTGTTAAGTGTGCAATAGCCTTTTGTATAAAAAAACAACGTACATACCTTACTTTAGAAATACTTTATTGCTAAAAAATGCTCGCCATCATCTGAGCTTTAGCGATCATCATCTTTTCGCTGGTGGAGGGTCTTGCCTCCGTGCTGCTGGCTGCTGGCTGATCGGGGCGGTGGGTGCTGAAGGACCAGGCGGCTGTGGCAGGTTCTTTTTTTTTTAAAGATTTTTATTTATTTATTTGACAGAGAGAGACACAGCGAGAGAGGGAACACAAGCAGGGGGAGTGGGAGAGGGAGAAGCAGGCTCCCCGCAGAGCAGGGAGCCCGATGCGGGACTCGATCCCAGGACCCCGGGATCATGACCCGAGCCGAAGGCAGTCGCTTAACCAACTGAGCCACCCAGGCGCCCCCTGTGGCAGGTTCTTAAAATAAGACAATGACGCGTGCGGCATTGATTGACTCTGTCTGTGAACGATTTCTCTGTAGCATGAGATGCTGTTTGATAGCATTTTATCCGCAGTAAAACTTCTTTCAAAATTGGAGTCATTTCCCCTCCAACCTTGCTGCTGCTTTATCAACTAAGTTTATGCACGATTCTAAATCCTCTCTTGTCATTTCAACGGTCTCCACAGCATCTTCATCAAGAGTAGATTCCATCTCAAGAAACCATTTTCTTTGCTCATCTGCAAGAAGCAACACCTCATCCGTTCAAGTTTGATCATGAGATTGCAGCCATTCAGTCCCATCTTCAGGCTCCGCTGCTAATTCTAGTTCTCTCGCTGTTTCCCCCCCATCTGCACTGTCTCCCCTGAACTCTTGAACCGTGAGGGTCAAAGTCATCCATGAGTGTTGGAATCAACTTCTTCCAAACTGCTGTTAGTGTTGATATTTTGGCCTAAATCACGAACGTTCTTTATGGCATTTAGGCTGGTGAATCCTTTCCAGAAGGTTTTCAATTTACTTTGCCCAGATCCATCAGAGGAATCTCTATCTCTGGCAGCTATAGCCTTACAAAATGTGTTTCTTAAATAATAAGTCTTGAAAGTTGAAATTACTCCTTAGTGCACGGACTGCGGAATGGATGTCGTGTTAGCAGGCATGAAAACAACATTGATCTCGTTGGGCATCTCCATCAGAGCTCCTGGGTGACCAGGTGCATTGTCAGTGAGCGGTCCTATTTTGAAAAGAATCTTTTTCTGAGTAGCAGCTCTCAACGGTGGGCTTAAAAATATTCCATAAACCATGTTATAAACAGATGTGCTGGCATCCAAGCTTTGTTGTTCCATTTATAGAGCACAGACAGAGTGGATTCAGCATCATTCTAAAGGGCCCTGGGATTTTCAGATTAGTAAATGAGCACTGGCTTCAATTTAAAGTCACCGGCTACGTGCGCTCCTAACAAGCAAGTCAGCCTGTCCTGTGGGACTTTGAAGCCAGGCACTGACTTCTCTTTAGATGTGAGAGTCCTAGATGCCATCTTCCAGTATGAGGCCGTTATATCTACATTGACAATCTCTTGTTTAGTGTAGCCACCTTCATGAATGATCTTAGCTAGACCTTCTGGATCACTTGCTGTAGCTTCTGCATCAGCACTTGCTGCTTCAGCTTGCACTTTTGTGTCCTAGAGATGGCTTCTTTCCTTAAGCCTCATGACCCAACCTCTCCAACCTCTGCTGCTTCAGACTTCTTCTGCAGCTTCTTCACCTCTCCCAGCCTTCATAGAATTGTGGAGAGTTAGGGCCTGGCTCTGGATTAGGCTTTGGTCTGAAGGGAATGTTGTGGCCGGTTTCATCTTCTATCCAAACCACTCAAACTTGCTCCACATCAGCAATAAGCCTGTTTTGGTTTCATGGGAGCAGCGTTTTTCATTTCCTTCGAGAACTTTTCCTTTGCGTTCACAGCTTGGCTGTTGGGCACAAAAGGCCTGGCTTTCAGCCTCTCTCAGCTTTTGACTTGCCTTCCTCACCAAGCTCAATCATTTCTAGCTTTTGATTTAAAGTGAGACGCATGCGACTCTTCCGTTCACTTGAGCACTTAGAGGCCACTGTAGGGGTATCCATGGCCTAATTTCAATAGTGTTGTCTCTCAGGAGAGAGGGAGGCCCGGGGAGAGGAAGAGACGAGGGGAAAGAGCCGGGCAGTGGAGAAGTCAGAACACACGCAACATTATCAATGAAGTTTGCCACCTAAATGCACGTGACTGTTGATGTCCCCAAACCATTACAATGGTAGCATCAAAGATCACTGATCACAGATCACCGTAACAAATAAAATAATGATGAAAAAGTTTAAAATATTGCAGAACTTACCAAAAAGTGGCACAGAGACATGAAGTGAGCAAATGCTGTTAGAAAATTGGTGCCGGGCGCCTGGGTGGCTCAGACGGTTAAGCGTCTGCCTTCGGCTCAGGTCATGATCCTGGAGTCCCTGGATCGAGTCCCGCATCGGGCTCCCTGCTCGGCGGGAAGCCTGCTTCTCCCTCTGCCTCTGCCTCTCTCTCTCTCTGTCTCTCATGAATAAATAAATAAAATCTTTAAAAAAAAAAAAAAAGAAAATTGGTGCCAACAGATTGCTCGATGCAGGGTGGCCACAAACCTTCAATGTGCAAAAAAAAAAGAAAACAAAAACAGTATCTGCGAAGTGCAGTAAAGCAGAGTGCATTGAAACGAAGTATACCTGTACCTAAAATGCCGGGCACATAGCAAGTTCCAGAGATGCTAGCTGTATGTCCCCTTTTCCTTCTCATGCTCAGTTCTGATTACAGGAGGTTGCATAACTTCATCAAGTGGCTAGACTGTTCATGGGTCATTAAAGCGGACCTGTGTAGGTCCAGGGCCAGTAGCTGAATTAACCGGCGTCTCTGTTTGGCTCTAGCCACCGTCTTTCAATCAGCGCATACCTGTGGAGCAGGCCCTATGCACCAAGTACCATTCTAGTACTGTGCTAGTACCGGGAAGTAAAAGTGTCTCTCCAGGGGCGCCTGGGTGGCTCAGTTGGTTAAGCGACTGCCTTCGGCTCGGGTCATGATCCTGGAGTCCCTGGATCGAGTCCCGCATCGGGCTCCCTGCTCGGCGGGGAGTCTGCCTCTCTCTCTGACCCTCCCCCCTCTCATGCTCTCTGTCTCATTCTCTCTCTCAAATAAATAAATAAAATCTTTAAAAAAAAAAAAAAGTGTCTCTCCACCTTTGAGAAGGTCAGAAGAGCAGGTGATCCATCCACAAATGACCCTTGGTGTCACATTCACAGAGGAGTAGATGAATAGGACCAGACGACATGGGAGAGTCACATCCTCCGCTTACCTAGACCTTATCCACCTCCAGACCACCTCACTCCAGCCAAAAGGGACTCAGCGGGACAATGGATAGATTTCTGGCCTTGGGACAGTTGTCTGTAGGAGTAATGCGGAGGCGCCAGAATGTCTTCAAATGAGTGTAGAGACATATTGGGTGGGAAGGGGGTGCCGCCTCCTGATTGTGTGCCTCCCCAGGTGTAACCGAATCCTGGACAAGAAAGGGGAAGTGATGCCATTCAAGAATAAGGACCGAGACGAGATGGTCCGCACTGTCATCGAGCCCATGGCCTCCGAGGGCCTCCGAACCCTCTGCATAGCTTACCGGGATTTCAACGACGGAGAGCCCACGTGGGACAATGAGAGTGAAATCCTCACTGAACTCACGTGTATCGCAGTGGTGGGCATTGAGGACCCCGTGCGCCCGGAGGTGAGGCTTTGGCTTTGGCTTTGGCCGAAGGGTAAGAAAATATGAAGGGAAGCCTTCCAACAGCCTCTGGCCCACGAGCAAGGCAAGCGCGACGTAATGGGAAGCCAGCCCAGAGTCATGGGAACTGGGGGGACTCGTGCCATCTCTAGCTGTGACCCCAGGCAAGTTACTTACAGGGATAGATATTTCTGTGCCTCCTGCTTTACAAAACTGCTGTAGAGTCCTGAGCTGGTAGAAGCTGGCATTCTGACAGTTATTGCTGTCGGAGGGGTGAGAGGCATAGGTTTTATCGAGCTTATGATCTGGTGCCTAAGAACAGTCAGGAGGCGGAGTTAACCAGAACACCAGCTTTGGCTCCAGCCACCTTCTTTCAATCAGTACATTCTTGCCAAGCGCCCGCAGAACAGCTGAACCGTATTCCAAACACTAAGGCATTGAAAAAGTCTCTGCTTATAAGAAGTTCAGACAGATGGACTATGAGTTGGTCAAGGCCCAAGGGCATGGGAAACTATAAAGAATTGACTGGTTGGAGTACGGGCCAGGGAGGTGGAGAATGGTAAAAACTTCTCCTAGAAAGAAAGACAGTGGCCAAATCCCAAAGTGGTGTGTGTGTGTGTGTGTATATATGTGTGTATATACACACATATATATATCTATGCCCTGCTAAGGAGTCTAGACTGTAGGGAGAGGAAGCTTTCACTCCTGGCTCCTGAAGCAGATTTCCTCTTCAACTCATGGTACAGGAAGGCAAATTCAAGGGTAGTATTATGGGTGGGACAGAAGTGAGGTGGCACCAAACAATAAACAATGACTAGACGTGGCCTGTCCCCATGGTGCCGCTCCTAGAGTGCCTCTCTCCTGTCCACAGTGAAGGGACCCCGGACAGGGGCAGCTCAGCAGGCCTCACCGCCCCCACCTCCTCCTTACTCTCCACAGGTACCCGAAGCTATTGCCAAATGCAAGCGAGCTGGGATTACTGTCAGAATGGTGACAGGTGACAACATCAACACAGCCCGGGCCATCGCCACCAAATGTGGTATTATGACACCTGGGGATGACTTCTTGTGCTTAGAAGGCAAAGAATTCAACCGACTTATCCGCAACGAGAAGGGAGAGGTGGGTCCCGGCTGGGACGACCCAAGGCCTCATTTGGCACCTGGTTGTGGGGGGGCGGGGGGGCGGCTCTCACATCTGGGACACGGGAGAGAGTGGCTGGGTTTTGGTGTTCTTGTTTGTTTGTTTGTTTGTCTTGAAGATCTAATTGGCTTTATTAAATGGTTTCATGAATTGGGCAGCATCCCATATAGCAAGTAGGGGGAGCTGTGAGGAGTTGGACTGCAGGTGCGTGGTTTTTAAACTAAAATCTATTCAGAGCGAACCTTCTACCGGGACTGCTCAGGTGGGAAAACTGGGAGTTTTCTTTCTTCTCTTTATCCTCTGTCATAAGCTGTCTTTTGAGACAGTGTCACTGACTTCTTACATCTTCCTGATTGCGTTCAGTCATGGGATGCTTTCGTACTGATTCCCCTCCACCTCACCCTCCTGTGTCACCGCCCTGTGACTAGTGGTGGGTGGCACGGATCTGCAAGAGGATGTGGTCTGGGTGTGGAGCAGACCAGAGCTTCCTGGTCTGCACAGAAACCAAACTGGAGACCTCAGAAGCACCTTAGCCAACAGTGGGCCCTGGCCCACCTCCTGTCAAGGGTCCAAGAAATAGGGCATTGGCTCCCCAGTAGGGAACTGGGAGGGAAGTGAAGAAATGCAGGGCCTGAACGGTCACCATCAATAAATCTGCCCCTGGGGACGGAGCTGGCTGTTTCGTCTCCCCTGGAGGCCGTGGTAACACCCACCACGGGCTGTGGCAGGCCAGCTCTCCCAGAATCTCAGAGCGCAGGGAGATGTAAACTTCACCCGGATGGCTGTTCTGAGCTTGACTGACCCAGTGTGGTCTGGTGTTGGCAGGTAGAGCAAGAGAAACTGGACAAGATCTGGCCAAAGCTTCGAGTCCTGGCGCGATCATCCCCCACGGACAAGCACACATTGGTAAAAGGTGAGCTCGGCTCCTGACCGGGTGCCTGGGGCAGATGATGGCCCGCTGGGCAACGAGACAGAAAACAACAACCACTGGCCAAAGCAACTCTCTTGTCTTGAATAGGAAGGTCCCAGGAGAGCTGCCCAGCTCATGGCGGGGCGGGGAGGGGGCAGACAATTTAGCAAACATCTACAAAGAAGACCTGTAATAAAGTTGTCTTTAAACATCGTATCTTGTTTGCCAATATTACTGTGTACTAGTCAGAGCGGGTTAAATTGTTCCCATTTTGCCAATGAGGAAGTTTGAGGCTGAGAAGACAAAGAACTTACCCAGATTGCCCCGCTGGTGAGCGGAAGTGGTACAGTTCAACCCCCAGGTCTCTGTCTTCAAATCACCCGGCGCTTTCTCCAGCACATCCTGGCCACCTTCAGGCCCCCGCTAGGCTACCTGACGAGGACAGACTCAGAGCTCCGAGCGCCACCAGGAAACAATTGACAGCCTTTGGGTGATCCTATAGAGCCTCCAGCATCGGGAAGAAAGGAAAGAACAAAGTAGAAAGGGAGGTGGTCCACACACTCACACTCACACACGCACACCCTTCTATGGCACCAGCCTGGACTCCAGAGAAAGGGCATCCAGGTTCCATGTATGTGTGTGTAGATGTGTGCACACGTGCATGTGTGTACCTGCTGGTGTCCCGCTCTGACACCCTGATCTCCTGTCCTCTCCTTGGCCAGAAGCAGCCAGCCTCCTGGCAAGTGTAATTTTCCACTTTTACTCTTCCCTCCAGTCGTTTGCTTCCTGCTCCCGCTCACGTAGCACACAGCCTCGTTGGCCGAGATAGGATGGAATGATGGCTGGGCTTCACCCGCTGGCTGTGGGACCCTGCAAGGCCTTTCCCCTCTCTGGGTTTCAGTTTTCTCATCTGTAAGGTGGTAGGAGTTGCTCAGAGCATGGATCTCTCTGGATCCCCTCCAGGCCTCTGATTGTATCATGCCTGCGGCTTCGGGCTGCCTGTTACTGGACCCTTGGCTTCTCCCCCTTCAAGGTGCTGTGCCTGCTGGCGCAGGAGGCTGAGACCCTGCTCCCCCCACCACCACCAGGGGGCAGGAGAGCACCGTCCGCCAGGTGCCCAGTCCACCAACGTCAGCCCCGTGGGGCCTGGTCTTCCCCCTTCTTGTGGTTGTTTTCAGCTAGTAGCTGGACTTCGATGTATAAATAGCCTGTGTTTCTTGCCTGCTGCCAGGGTGAAGGCTGGACGAGGCGCTCCTCCAGCCCTGCCTCTGACCTTCAGACAGCTGAACAGAACAAGGCAGACCAGTGGCAGCTCCTCAGGAGCTGACAGATCTGTCGGCGCTCAGAAGGGGGGGTCACACTTTCAACATGCTATAAAGTGAGCTTGTCACCCACAAAAAAAGAAAAGAAAAGGAAGGGAGGTGGTAGCAGGGACCAGGGAAGAAGAGCCACAAAGGGCCTCGGTGGGGAGCAGAGGGCTTCCACCCGGCCTGAGGTGGTGCCTGTGGACTCACCGGCTTGTACTGTTTTCCCAGGCATCATCGACAGCACTGTTGGGGAGCAGCGACAGGTGGTGGCTGTCACTGGTGATGGCACAAATGATGGGCCTGCTCTGAAGAAAGCAGACGTTGGTTTTGCCATGGTAAGCAGCTCGGCACGCTGTCCCTGCCTGCAAGCTGCCTTCTCCACCCGGAAGCCAGGACGGGCCTCTTGCAGCCTGCCGCTTCCAGCACCTTCACCCCCTCCCTGTGCTCTTTTCTCTGACACCATCTTGCCTGCTGACCTGGCTGGTAAAAGTCTGTGTAATGGGAGACCCATCAGGTGTGAAGACTAGATGACCCAGGCAGGGAAATCATGACGCCTCATTACCATGAACGTGGTGATGTTCTAGGCAGAGCATAGAACATTCAGGTTCCCTATGAAGCATGTATGCCATGGTCAGCACTGTCCATCCCTCTGCTTTTCACTTGTGAGACCAGGAGCATCAGAATCACTTGGAAAGTTCATTTAAAATCACGTATTACAAGGTTCCGCAAGTGGATATCTTGATTCAGTAGCATCTGGGTCGGTCCCAGAGATGTTTGGCATTTCCTAACAGCCACGCTTGTTGATTCTGATGTTGCAGCAAATGTGGAAGCCCCCAGATGGCCAGGGACGTCCTCACACCCAAGTGGCTTGTGATTGTAAGCCTCCCGTGTGTATTGAACTATTGGTGATTTTTAAGCAGTGGAAGGAGATTCAAGAAGTAATCTGTCTTTACGGTGCTCCCTTTAACAACAACAACAACAAAAACATCGTTTCTAGGAAGTTTCAAGAAGATACAGAAGTAGAGGGAATAGTTTAATGAATCCCCATGTACCTGTCACCCAGCATTAATTATCAATACCTGGCCCAACTTGTTTCACTGAATGTCCCCCCCTCCCCCACTTCTCCCATCTCCAGCTGAACTGTTCTGAAGCAAATAAAGGACATCACATCATTTCATTTGAAAGAATGTTAGTATACGCCTCTGATAAGTGTGCATCGAGGACATACATCTAGAAGAATCATACCACCAGTCATCTAGTCCAGCCCCCCATTGCCCCAAGTGCTTTATAAATTCTCTTTCTTCGTCCAAATCAGATCTAAATAAGATCCATACACTGCAATTGCTTGCTGTATCTCTTAGAGCTCTTAATCTATAGCAGGAGTTTTTGAAGTGTGCTCCTCCTCCCAGCTGGGCCTGGAAACCTATAGAAATGCAGATTCCCAGGCCCACCCCAGCTCTTCTGGATCTGACAGCTCAGCGTGGGGGCCCAGCAATCTGGGCTTTCACAAGCCCTTGACATTTCTGTCACACACTAAAGGTTGCGAACCGCTGGTCCTATAGGATCCTTGTGTCAGGGGTCCCCAAGACCAGCCTTTACATTTGGGGATTCACTGGATGGACTCATGAGACTCAGCATAGAGTTGTACTCATGACTAAGATTTATTGCATGGGTACGGTAAGGGAGAAGTCTGGAGGAATCCACATGCGGGCTTTCTGCTCTCTCCCTCAATGAGGGCTCACAGCACACTCTTCCCCCGGCAACACACGTGTGATGTTTCTACCCGGGGAAGCCCATCAGAGCTCCAGTGCCCGAAGTTTTTATTGGGGTTGGTCATATAGTCACTTTTTGCCTAATACGTGCTAAGATTCCAGACTCCTAGGGGGTGCCTGGGTGGCTCAGTCGGTTGAGCATCCAACTCTTGGCTTTGGCTTGGGTCATGATCTCAGGATCGTGAGATCGAGCTCTGCATTGAGCTCCACACTCAGCAGGGAATCTGCTTGAGATTCTCTCTCTCTCTGCCCCTCCCCCCATTCACACATGCTCTCACTCTCTCTCTGTCAAATAAATAATTAAATCTTTTTTTTTTTTTTTTAAAGAGAGATTCCAGATTCCTAGAAGGAAAGCAGGTGTTCAAGAGAAAACATATTATTCAGGCACAGTCTAGGCACAATGAACCACTAATTAATTTTCAGTTAATTGTTGACTGGGAGCATTCTAAGAGCCAAGGTCCCAGATGCCAGCTCAGGGCCAACCTCACAAATAGCCCTTTCTAGGGATAACAGCACACTATGTTAGCTCTCCTGCCCAATCCCCTCCATCTTTTTTCCTAGCTATTTAATTTTGAAGGAACCAGGCTGGTTGAATACATAGAACAATGCATAGCATGGATTTTGTTGATTGTATTCTTGTCATATATAATCAGATTCTAGATCCCATCTTTCATTAGGGGCTGCAAAATAACGTCCAGATTTTCTCTATTTATTAACTTGAAGACTTCTATAGAAAGAAACTTGCGCTCAAGGATTATTTGGTTACTCTGAGGTTGAGGTTCAGGTTCCTATATGAAAGGCAGCTAAATGCCCGATCCTTTTTCTTTATTTACTAGTTTTCAAAATGAGTTGACTTTTTAGGATACTCCAAAGATGACCAATGAATTATACATATATATGTTTTTAAATTTTATTTTTTAAGTAGGCTCCATGTCCAACACGGGGCTTGAACTCATAACCCCAAGATCAAGAGTTGCACATTCTACTGAGTGAGCCAGCCAGGCACCCATGAATTATATTTTTTAAATTAACTCTACTAAGTTACTCCACTAAAAACAGTTCATTGTTTATTTTTTTAATATCATTATGAACTCACAGATTTAAGTATATTTGATGTGTTTCAATCCATTGCCTTTGTTATTATTTTGACGTTCACATTGACTTGTCAGTAGCCTCATGAGTACTGCTGGGTCCTTTAGATACAACCCCAGTTGTCCTTAATACCTTACTTGGCTTCTGGCATGATAAGATATTCCAGAATCATCATACATATTTCTCATCCTAGATCTGGAATCATCCATTTCTCAAAGAGTCCTGCTTTTTAGTAAGAAATGGTACTTAGAGACCACAATCTGAATGTCGGGGTGTTCCTTACTACCAAGTAAATCATTGTTTCTAGATCTTTTCAATGGTTTTGGTCAAAGCTAGGAAATATATCTTTTATGTCTCTTTTTTGTTTTTGCATTTCTTTGTTTTAAAGATAAAATACTTCATGAGTCCATATTGGTATTTTTAATTCAAATTTAGAATTATAGAACTCTAACTTACTACTTTTATTTAACTTCCCTAATTTTATGTTTATATCTCTTAAGCTGAAAATTTTGATTCCTAATGGCATTAACATAATCCTTACTGGTTTTACCCTAAAATATAAGTAACAGTCTCAAAATAGCAATAGTAATACAATTACTCTACAAAAAACAGTTCAAGATTTCTCTTGTAGTTCTTTTTATCCTATAGGTATACTCTGCTGGGTTCTACCATCAAGGTACTATGTTTTTTTTAAAAGCCATTTGCAATATCTTTCCTTTGTGTGATTGTGCTACCCACTGGTTATACCAGTTTGTTTATACTATGTTGCTTTCCATTTTAGAGATTGCTTCTTTTTTTTAAGTAGGCTCCACACTAGGCCCCAATGTGGGGCTCGAACTCATGACCATGAGATCAAGACCTGCGCTGAGATCAAGAGTCAGACACTTAACTGACTAAGCCACCCAGGCGCCCCTAGACATCGCTTTTTAAACTTACTTTTGATTTATACTCATATAAAGTAGTTACATAGTTCTAAAGTCAAATATACAAAACAAAGTCTATTCCTAGAAATCCAGCTTCTATCCCTATCACCTCCACCCTATTGCCTCCCCTCTTAACCCTAAGTAACATTTCTTTTGTTTTTGGTGTATCCTTCTGTTTGCCTCTTTAAAATATAATCAAACGTATGATGTATTTGTATCCTATCCTCTTAGATACGTGATACTTATCTATACTGCCTTGTATACTTATCTACACACATACCATACACTCTTTTTTTTCACATTCTGTAGTAGAAAGTATATATAGTCCTCCTTTCTTTTTTTTCCCCCTCCTTTCTTTTTCCAGTGCATGTGACACATTGTGTGGATGTGTTAGAGAACTTTTTGATGGGGAAACTGAATTGTATAATCTATAACATATTTGTTCATTGCAATCTGGATAGGAAAATATTACTACCAGGTAAAGAGAACAAATCATATACTACTGCAAGCCAAATCAATGAATAAGCTCCTCTGTGGTTATAGGCTTTGTGAGACATGGAATAGAAGTAGGGGCTGGGGTTCTTAGGGATGGTTTTGCGTCCCATAGACCATTAAAGATAGACAAGGTTTAAACAGATGAGGAAGGAGGATGTTTCAGGTTTAGGGAAATGGTGTAAGTAGAAGTCTAGACTCTAGAAGTGAAGGAGAGATTCAGGGAATTGTGAATAAACCAGTGGGTTTTGAGCAGAAAGATTATATAGGAGCAGACTGGAAAATGAATCTGAGTTCACCTCTTGAGGGCTCTGACTACCAGTCTAGAAATTTTACTGTTTCTGTAAGCACAGCTTTCAACCATTGTCTATTGAGAAACCTTTAGTGGTTCCCCAGGAACAGGAATTTGAACAAGCATAGGACATCTGAACTTCACTGCCAGACTACTCCTGCCAGAAAAAAGTGTAAGGTGACTTAGAGGTATGGGGGAGACAAGGACTTAAGTGAGACACTGGCCATGGCAAAAGAAATATAAGAATTTAGGGGCAAAAAAAGAATTTAGAGGCTCCTGGCTGGCTCAGTCAGTGGAGTGTGTGACTCTTGATCTTGGGGTTGTGAGTTCGAGCCCTACATTGGGTGTAGAGATTACTTCAAAATAAAATCTTGAAAGAGAAAGAGAGAGAGAGATGGAAGGAAGGAAGGAAGGAAGGGAGGGAGGAAGGAAGGAAAAAGAAAGAGGGAAGGAAGGAGAACGGAAGGAAGGAAGGAAGGAAGGAAGGAAGGAAGGAAGGAAGGAAGGAAGGTTAAGAAAAAGATTAAGAAAGAAAGAAAGTGTAGGGATTTGGAGGGAGAACAGGACATGGGTTCCCTATCCTTTCCTTCATTTCCAAGGTGGGGGAGTAGCAAAGAAGGGAGAAAGGAATATCAAAGATAACTCTCATTTCCGGTTTGGGTTCAGGAGTAAGATGGTGGCATCAGGCCCTAGCCCTGCTTTCTGTGTACTGACAGCGACACATTTTCTCCGGAGGAGAGGAGAACTCAAAATACAGTGGCTCTGTCATTGGCATTAGCGTGGGGAGTGCGCCCTCTAGTGTTTTTGGCCGGGTCGGAAGCTTCTTGGAGGTCTGGAAATGCAGTCTGGGTTCAGAACGTAGATAAACTCTGCTTTATCCACGTCCTCACTGCTCTCCTTCCCTCTCTTACTCAGGGTATTGCAGGCACAGACGTAGCAAAGGAGGCATCAGATATCATCCTAACAGATGACAACTTCACCAGCATTGTGAAGGCAGTGATGTGGGGGCGAAACGTCTATGACAGCATCTCTAAGTTTCTGCAGTTCCAACTCACTGTCAACGTGGTAGCCGTGATCGTGGCCTTCACTGGAGCCTGTATCACTCAGGTGAAGGGAGTGCAGGGGGGCCGGGAGGAGAGGGATGAGGCGGGGGCTAGGGAACGTGGGGAGTGGGGTCCTGGCTACTGAGGATTAAGGACAAGAGTTTCCCCAGGGGGGTTGGGGCAGGAGTTAGCTCTCCTAGGTCTCCATCGGCCCATGCGGGGGAATGAGAAGTTATCTACCGCTAATTTAGCACATGCACGTTAGCCACTATGATGAGTACTTCTGTGGTCTTCAAAAACAACCTTGCAAAGTGGGTATTCTCCCCATTTTACAGGCGAGGAACCCAAGGCTCAAAGAGGTTAAGTAACTTTCTCAAGGGCACTCAGCTAATAAATGGGCAGATCCAAAGTCTAGGTGGATAGCAGGAGCTAGGCCGTTGCAGGGGCAAAGCTGAGGCTGATGAGTGAGGTAGGGGCTGGTTTCCAAGGAAAGCTGAAAGGACTGGTGCTTCTTCCCACCAGGATTCCCCACTGAAAGCCGTGCAGATGTTGTGGGTTAACCTAATCATGGACACTTTTGCCTCATTGGCCCTGGCCACGGAGCCTCCTACAGAGTCTCTGTTGAAGCGTCGCCCCTATGGCCGAAATAAGCCTCTGATCTCACGTACTATGATGAAGAACATCTTGGGCCACGCTGTCTATCAGCTCACCGTCATCTTCTTCCTCGTCTTTGCCGGTGAGCCAGGGGTAGGGCTGGGGCTGGGGACAGGGGTCGGAGTGCAAAGCAGAGATGGGGGCAGAGAATGGCCCAAGGGAGCAAGCTGAGCACGGGACTGGGGATGGCAGCAGCTTCACCCACCGGGGGTGTCCCTTGCCCCGCTATGTGGCGCATCATGCTATTTGACATGCTGCTCTTGAGCATTTCACACGGTGGCTTTCTGTGGTTTTTATTATTTTTTAAAGATTATAAAACTAAAGCTCGGGTCACGTGGTGAGTAAATCGTGGCACTAAGATGGAGCCTATTGTCTGCCTGACCCTCGTGCAGCTTTCCCCCCACGCTGCACCGGGAGAAGTCAGTCACTGGAGCGGACGCGGAGAGAGAGTCAGATATGCTGAGACCAGAGCTAACACTTCAAGTGTTTGATAACCAGTGTAGCTCAGATCCTGACCCATTAGAATGGACACCAGCCGTAAGCCACCAGTTTGGCCATACCAACGTGCCGTTCTGACTCAACCTGAGCGCTCGCCGACACCATACGTGACCCGCTAATGCTTCCTTTGTCCCCACTAGGTGAGAAATTCTTTGACATTGATAGTGGGAGGAAGGCGCCTCTACACTCGCCCCCCAGCCAGCACTACACCATTATTTTCAACACCTTTGTGCTGATGCAGCTCTTCAACGAGATCAATTCCCGCAAGATCCACGGGGAGAGGAACGTCTTCGCGGGCATCTTCCGCAACCTCATCTTCTGCGCCGTGGTCCTGGGCACCTTCATCAGCCAGGTGAGCCTCTGGCTGGAGTCGGGGCAGGAGGGCTGGGTGGCAGAGGTCAGAAGCAGGGAACAGCGTTCCCTAGGTACCCAGGAGAAGGGGGGAGGGAAGGATGGGGACTCGGGCTGTGGATCGAATGCTTTTGGATTCCCAGTTGGCCTCCATTTGCACATTGCTCCGGAACTGGAGCTTGCTGGGTCAAGTGCTCTGGTGCAAGGCAACACGTTGGGGGCAAATAAAATAAGATTGGTGGGGTCCTTTCCTTGTCTTCCTAAAGCACAGAAATTTCAGAGTGGCCAAGAAGAGGGTCACTCCCCGCGGTCCTTTCCATGCCTCCTGCCAGCGTACGTGAGACGTGCGGGTACGTGCCGTAGGGCTCTGTCCTTGTCCCTGCCCCTTCGTTCATGAGGGGCCCCTGGTAGAAAACGCTGCGCAGTTCGCAGACAGAGAGGAGTGGGGCATGGGGCACAGGCGGTGGACACATAAGCCTCTCGCAGAACTGAGGTCAAGGGCATGGCTGCCCTGGGGTAAAAGGATTGGGTCCCTTCCTCCTTGCCCCAGTCCGAGGTACACTGAACACCTGCAGATACAGGAGACTCTGAGCTCGCCCTATACCAAGGGCTTCTGCCCTCCCCAGCCGGGGTCCCCCTCATGGGCCCCCCTCTTCAATTCCTTCTCTCCATCTCTGCGCCTTCTCTTGGCACCTTACCCACTGGCTGTAGTCACGAGAAGCCTCCAGCCCCCCTGGATCTGCCCCTCTTACCTTAATAATATTCATAGTAAGTAGCTCTGTCTCCCCCTCAGGGTCTCTAGAAAGACTGTGTCTGTCTTCTCTTCTCCCCTTTCAGATTTCTTCTTTCTCCTCCTCCGACCAGCAGATCAGGACTGGCACCACAGGGATCATGGGCCAGGGCTCTGACGTCGCTTTGGTAGCCTCGGCTAGAGGGCTAGCTGCCCGTGACTCGCCTCCCTGATGGTGGGCTGCCTCTTTCTCTGTTCTAGATTCTCATTGTGGAATTTGGGGGTAAACCCTTCAGTTGTACGAAGCTCACCCTGTCTCAGTGGTTTTGGTGTCTCTTCATTGGCATCGGAGAGCTGCTGTGGGGCCAGGTGAGTACCAGCAGGCTCGCCCCATGTGGGTGCGTGGCCAGCACACTCTCTCTCCTCTGGAGGAGATTGGACATGCGACGGCGGCACCTCCCAGCTCCTCACCAGCATCTTCTGCTTCCCTCCCCTTCCTCCCCCCACTTTTTGAGGTTTTCCTGTCTTGCAGGATCCTGGAGTAGCATGATCAGTGCCCACCATTTCAGAGGCTCTGGATCTCTTCTCTAACCATGCCTAGAGGCAGGCAGATCCCTTAGCGTCTCTGAGATGGGAGTGGAAATTTTCAATGGAACTTTGCTAAAAAGAGAAAAACAAAATTAAGGGTCTTAGAAGTAGAAGTTTACAGAGCAGAAGTCTTTATTTTAATGAAGCCACAGTCTGGCTGTGAGCTGCTGCTCTGACCTAGTTTAGGGCTCCCCTACCCCTCATGTTCACCACGGCCTTACTGAGTTGACTGGGTTGAATGGCTGACTCTCACCTTAGATAAATCTAGACCCACCAGGTCGCTAGAAAAGCAATGTAGCACCCAGTTCAGAGCATGGACTCTGGGACCGGCTACCCGGGTTTGAATCCCACATCTCCTTTCTACAAGTTGAGTCACTTTGAGCAAGTGCCTTAACCACTCTGTGCCTCCTCAGTCTCCTCAAGTTAGGAGAACAGGATCATTGTTCATCGTTGTTAATCAGCCAATCCGTTACGACACAGAAATGACTTAGAACAATGTCTAGTACCCTCTAAGTACACAGTAAAAGTTAGCTATTAACATGATAATAGGATCAGGTCTGGTAAGTTTTGTTCCTTCCCAGCTACCACTTTGCACATCCCCCTCATCCTCAGCTCTGAGCCAGACTAAGCTCTGCTTTACAGACCTCCAGTCTCTACTGATGGGCACCTAGCCACCTGGGTAATGGCTTTGCTCTAAGTGGCCCCAGAGATCCTTCCCTGGGACTGCAGACCTTCCCCATATACCTGCTAATTGTTTCTTTCCTACGTCCCAGATGCCTCCCTGATCAATTGCTGTCCCAGTTCCTTCCATGAGTCCCTCCACCCTGTTCTGTTTGGTGGTGTTTCTTTACCATGGGTCCCTTTTACACCTGGGTGAAGCTTGGTTGTTTCACCAGCTGTCTGAAAGTCCCGTCTGGGTCTAGTCTCACACATGGCCACACAGCCTTGATGCTAGAGACCAGCCTTCCTTCTGCATCACAGCAGCTCCTTCCAATCATCCAAAAGCAGATATCCTTCCCATTTCAAAATCCTTGACTCCATGTTGGACTGCTCATACAGTCCCTCTCTCATCCCAGCCCTGTCTACTCCTCGTCTGTGTGTCAGGGAGAACTGATTGACTGAGCTTCTTGAGTGACTTATTTTGAATTGCAAGCCCAACCTCCTGCCCGTGTCTGATAATACTTGTGTATCCCTTCTTCCCCGGCCTGTCTCACCCACTTCCTCGCTCCAAGCCCAAGAAAACCTCTAGTATCCTTTCACCCTGGTTTTGTAACACAGGAATTACTTTGCGCATGGTAACTAGAAGAGGGTCCTTCCCTTCTGACACTTCCCTTCCCTTTGCCCATACACTTGCAATGGGATCATCCTCTCCTATCCCCAGACTTGTTTCCCCCCAGGCTCTGGTCCCTGTCCCTTCTTACCATGTGCCATGCATTATAGTTCTACTTCCCTTAAGAGACACATGGCAAAATGGAAATGAAGAACTGAGACAGAAGGAGAATCAAGTATATAACTAACTAGGCAGATGGCTGGCCGCACATGCAAATGTCAGTTCTCCTTCGTGTGTCCACAACTACAGAAAACCTCCCTGACGGCCTGCCATTTGGTAGGCCCTGAGGAGTGCTTGCCTGGCTAGGTTGGCACCTCTCCTGCTGCCCCCCTCAATGGGTGTTGGGGCAAAGAGTGACCTACACAAGGGCCTGACCCCATGTGAGCTGAGGGACAGCCCTCTCACCCTGATTCTGGTGTCTCCCCTTTTGCTGCACCTGTTCTCAGATCATCTCCACGATACCTACCCAATCCCTGAAGTTCCTAAAGGAGGCTGGGCACGGCACCACCAAAGAGGAGATCACCAAGGACGCAGAGGGGCTGGACGAAATTGACCATGCAGAGATGGAGCTGCGCCGAGGCCAGATCCTCTGGTTCCGGGGCCTGAACCGTATCCAGACTCAGGTACTCTGATAGTGGCCTGTCCCCCTGCCGGGAGAAGACATCTCTCCATGTTGGGAAGTGTGGGAGGGGCAGCCGCTCCTGGTGGCCAACATCTCTTCCCTCCCTAAGGCTCACTGCCGGTGGGCAGCCCGAGCTCCCTAGCTCCAGGGGCGAGCTGCCTGGGCTTCTCTGAGAGGAGAGGAGTCATAGGGCCCAGAGCACCGGACGCAAACTGGTAGCATCGTCCTTTAGCTTCCAGTCGGTGCTAAAGCCCATTTTGCCACCCTCCCTGCGGCCAGCAAGCTTCCTGTGTAAGGTCTCTTGCAAGCACCAGACCTGACGTCAGGGTGGGAGATGTTCGGAGTCTATCCCTACCCTTCAGGAGGAAGGAACTAGACAATAGCCCTAAGCCAGCATCGCCAGCGTACACTTTGTATGCGTCCCCAAGCTGCTGCGCGGGTAACACAGCCCTTTATCGGAGGGGTCTTTGTAAAACTCACCCTCTCATATCTTCCCCACTCACACTTTAAGGCCACGGTGGGGAATCTGACAGCTCAGTGTGTATAAATGACAAAAGTCTCTCAATGCCTGAGTATCTTTTGCAGGATTCAGATTTGCTTCCCCAAAAGGAAGAAGCTATAATTTCCTCAAGCCTTTTCCCTTCTCGCAATTTCTGAAATGACATAGACGGCTGCTCTTAAGCCCCCTGCCTGTGGAGCCCTACAGTAACGTTTTTCTTCCCACTTTCCATGCAGCAACTGTAACCACCTGCTCCTGGGTGGGCGGGCTGGTCTAGGCCCTGGTCATTCTATCATGTTCCCTGTTCTTGCCCTATATGCCTCTGTTCTGAGTCCTGAGATTTCCCGTCTCCAGAGAGCAGGCCTATTCCTCTCTACTGGTTGGCTGGAGATCCCAGAAACAAGTTCCACTCTCAAAAATTAGCTGCCGATGGCGTAGAAAGTTCCCTAGTCAAGCCCACCTCGTTCAGTCATAGGGAAGAGAGATCAAATGAATCCTCACCACTGCATACCTGCTGGGAACTTGTCCCCCATAGGCAAGACGGTGATGGAAGTGGGAAGGCAGGGCTAGTTAGGGAAGCACTGGGGCTCCTTTCTCCTCTCTCGGGTTCCTCCCCCCAGAGAGGGAAGCTCCCCAGGGCCTGCAAACCACCTCCCCCACCCCACCCCCCCCACCACTGGCTCTTGTCTCTAAAGCCCCGGTGCTTTCCTTCAGGTCTGCTCCTTTCAAAATAACCTGTCTGCTTTTCTCCCTTCAGGGTCACTGCCTCCTCTTCTCCTATGTGATATTGTTTTTTCCCTAGCCCAGGATTCCCTGGTTCCAGCCTCTCCTTGGCCCCTCACCAGTCTTCCGTCGCGGGGGGCTGAGATTCATGGATCTCCCTTCCCCTCTACTCCCAATTCCCACTCCCTTGACTCTATACCCCTGGGTTCGGATGCACGACCTGCACAGTTTTCACTGTGGAAGTGGGGGCCTTGTGACGCGAACAAGCTCAGGAAAGTACCTTCCCCGTCACAGTCCCCCATCCCCGTCGCGGTCCCCCATCCCCATGTGCAGCCCCTTCCCTCCCACAGGATCAGGCCCCTCCTTCCCCCGGAACTAAAAACTATATAACGTGATGAAGGGATGGTAGTTTAGCTCAGACTTTGGTCTGAATCCGGAAACCAACCCTAAACATTCTGTGGCTTCTCCGGAAGCTTTATAAATAAGAACAACTGTCTGTCTCCCAAGGTGCCTGTGTTGTTACCTTCCCACCTGGGGAAGCAAAGCGAAATGAATGGAGTCGGCCCCTGCTATTAAGCCTGTGGGCGTTTTTTAAGATGGTTCTACCAGATCCTGAAGGATAGAGGAATTCCTTTTGATTTGTTCCTTGTCACTTAGGGGTCGGAGATCAGGACAGTAGGTCTGTCCCAGGCCCCAGACCAAGGCCGTGATTGGTAACCAAACGGCACAAATCACCTCTGTGTCTGAGAAGTAGGACACAGAGAGCCAGAGACCACTTGCTAGACTGTAGCTACTGACCACCACCGCCAACCAGCACGTCTTGCTCCCCCGCCCTCAGTCTAGCTACCGAGTTATTGTCAGACGTTGCCAGACGTTTCAGGACCCCCGGTGCCGGCGGCATTCTCGCTAAGGAGCCTGGCTGCTGGGTTCCTGAGCTCCCTTCTCAGGGGCCCTGTCTGCTTCAGCCCAAGGAGGGGGGTCTCAGAACAGACACCCAGAAGCAGGTGAGCCCAGCAGCCGGGGGCTAGGAGCCTTTCCACCCCAGCCCCCTGTGTGTGGCCTACTACCTGCCTCGCTTTTTTTCTTTAAACGCAGGAATTCTTTTCCTGCAAAATCTGCAAAAATCGATAGTCCACTTAATTGGTTCAGAGGTTCCTGAGGCTCAAAATTCAGTTACTATATATACTCCACCTTCTATCTGAAATGGCATATGCCTTATTTTTTAAGAGTACAGATCAACACAATGAATAAGCTGTCACTCTCTGTTAGGAGTCACGGGGTAGAGAAGTCCCTTTAAATTGTAGATACTTTTGGACACCTGCACACCTAAAATGTCCCTCGTAGGCTGCAAGGGAAGAGCAGACCGGATTCTGGCTGGGTATTTGGACTCCATGGCAAATTGTTCTTGAAATGAAGTGTGCTGTGCAATTAATGGTTTTCCCCTTCTCCTCACCGTTGCTTTGTGTATGAGGGAATCTTCTCTCTTGCTCCTGCTCCTATCCCCTTTTCCCAGCACTTTGCATCCCCCTTCCCTGACCCTCCAGGATCCCCCCCCCCCTTTCTTCCCCTCTCTCTCTGGACTATGCAGCAAAGCTGTCTCACTCTCTGATTCTTTGCAGATCGACGTAATTAACACATTCCAGACGGGAGCCTCCTTTAAGGGAGTCCTAAAGCGACAGACCATGGGGCAGCACCTTGATGTTAAACATGTTCCTAGCTCATCCTATGTAACAGTTTCGCCAGTCACATCTCCCCCCACCACTTCTGTTCCTGCTGCTGTCTCATCTCCTACTCTGGGCAGTGAGTGAGAGTCTATTATGATGCATGATTTGCTAAAATGACCACAAGAGAGCACGTGGCATCCACTTTAACCAACCGTGGCATCCACTTTAACCAATCATGGTTATCTTTTCCTTTTGGTTTTTCCCTTTCACCTCTGACTTAAGGGAAGAAAAATGGGACAGAAATCCCAATCCCAAACCAGACTGTGTGCCCTTTTATCTTATTTTATTTTTTAATGTCGAAAAACTATTAAACCAGAATCATTTTAAAGACAATAATCCTGTTTTCTGATCGTTCCTCTGCACTGCCTGTTTCTTCCTTGAGTTTTTTGTTTGTTTGGCTTTACTTTGAGTTGTTTGTTGGTTGGTTGGTTGGTTGGTTTTGCTTTGTTTGGATATGGTGTTGTTCCTCTCCTCTCCTGCTCCTTTGAGTCTAAACTTGATCTCCTGAGGTTAGAGGTGAGGTTGGGCCAATGAAAACCCAGCCCTCTCTTCATGGGAGGAAAGGGGGACAAGTTTCAGATCTCCTGAAAGAGAATATGAAGAGAGCTACCCTTCCCATGGGCTTTTCTACCAGGAGATCCCTCATCATTGAGCCGACGTTGAACTTGGCCGATAATAACGGTCCTTCTGGGCTACCGCCCTGTCGTGAGCTGCCCACATTGGTGTAGAAGCTGCAGCTGAGTGTGAAGAAAAGAAGGAGCTCAGTTCACTTGCACAGCGCTGAGTGTCCCCGAGGTTTCACTTTTCAGGGACGGCAAACCAAGCTCTGGTTTAAGAATCAATGTATTCAAATCTGGGCAGGAGAAATGTATATGCAAAGGTCCAAATAACTTAATTTTCTTCACTCCAGCTTTTTTCTTTCTAGGAATTTCTGAAGAGCAACTTTTGGTTTGGTTTGTTTTTTTGCTTCCCCTTTCCTCTAGTTTGACTGTCTCACCCGTAGCCAGCCCTTCATGCCTTATTTTGCACGTGAAGTTTTAGGTGCCTCTTTCTCGGCCAGCCTATCAGCTGGAATGTTGTCAGTGTTTAACCTAAGATCTGGTGCTCCCACCAGTAGATGGTTGGATTCTTGCTAATGCTTATGCCTTACAATTCCGGGTCATTTTACCTTCCCCAAATGGGACACAGAGGGGAGAGAAGGCTCTTCGCTGATAGTGCTATTAAGTTATTTGGTGGGAAAGAAGTCTCCTTGTATTAAGTCTGGTGTGAGCTTCAGATATTTGACTATTTTATTTATCTCTTCTTCCCCCTATCCCCCCAAAACCCTGGAAGGGAGGGTGCAGTAAAGAAAGAACAGTTACATTGTCTGTGGTTCACGTAATTGTGAGCTGTGCAGGTTAACCAGACTCAGATTATTTGTTGTCTTTGTGGCCAAATGTAAGTATTCTGGTGTGAGATATGAGGGGTGGGGTTTTCTATAGATACATATTTCTTTAGGCCCTAAAGCAGTCAAAGAACTGAGTAAGTCTTACCCTGCGAAAATCTAAGAGCTTCTCCCTCTAGTCCTTCCATATTCCTTTCTTATTTCCTTTTTTCTTCTAGCTTTTCCCTGTCCTTCTAACTAGTATCTGTTCCTTTTTAATCATGCCCTTCTGTGAGGAAGGGCTAGTGTCAGCTGTCCCAGTGATTTGAAGGTGGAAAGAGACTAAGCAGAAGACAGAACCCATCGGGTTCTTATGGAATTGCTCTTATGGAAGAGGGTAAGCTGCTGACCCTCAAAGGCAGAAATTGAGTCAGGAGATAGCCATACCCGCTGTCTCTCCAGCTGCTCCTTCTTACCCGGACGTCCTAGAAGAAATAGTCACTCATTTCAGGACCCCCGTCCCCATTCCAGATCTCCAAGTGAATTCAGTTATTTGTCTAACCTTCAGTAGATAAATCTTTAAGATTTCCCTCTACAGGAAAACCCTTAATTCCTTCTCTTCCCCTGGTTTCTGAAAAGAGAACAGAAGACTATAGAATCTAGCTGAAGAAATGGAGTCTTCATCTGCCCATTCACTGAGCTCCAGAGAGTGGTCCTTAGCCCTCATACCTAATCGAAAGGTCCAGCCTGGTAAGGACTCCTGAGACATGAGAAAGAGTCGCCCTTCAATCCAGCCACTTCTACGTGTAGGACAGAGGCCACAGAAGAGCCATGTCCCAGAGGTTTTGAGGGACAGTAACTGGGGAAGGAAGGGCTGATTGGCTGAGTAGAGAATGCCTACAGCTTTCACAGTGGCCAGTTCACTATCTGTGTCTTGTTCCCCGTACTCTGCTCACGCACCAGGCATCAGGGAAGGAGGATGCCACCTTTGCTTGGGGTAGACTGGTGGTGATGTATCTGTGTGATTGTTCATCAGCATGTGTTATATATTCTCTGTTGGAGCTGAGGAGCATTCTGGCCCAGCCCCAAGCCCTCCACCCCTCACCCTTCTCTCCCCCACCGGGCCACTACAGGTGCCGCCTAGTTCCCTGACTCCTCTTCCTTTGAGCTTCCCTTGCAGGATGCTGGTTTCCCTTTAGATTCTAGAAGCCCTGCAGTCTAGCCGGATGACTGTTCCTTGCTCCCCCAAAGAAGACATCTTCCCTATTGTTTCCATCTACCCATTCCAATTCACTTTTATCTCCCTTATTGTTTGCCTGTAACATTGTTATTGATCACCCCAACAGGTGAGAGGAAAAGCCAGAAAACAGGGCTCCAGACCCTGACTCTAACCCCAGTTTTTAAAAATCTGTTTTCTCTATTGGACTTCACATATAATTATTTTCATTAAGTATTCAGTAGCTTCAAAAAAAAAATAGAAGCAAGAAGTTTGAAAATCACTGATACTGAAGATAACCAACTGGTGGTATAAAAAGGTACCTCTTCCTCTGCAGCACTTGTTAAAAACTTGGAAATCTCAAGAGCAGGTGAAAAGTGTGGGCTATGTCATCCCTCCTACAGGGGTTGGTATGGCTTTGAACCCATCTCTTGACCAGGGAGAAGGCACTGGGTTTGGACTCACTTCATCCAAGGTGCCTTGCTCTCAGATTTGACGGAGATCAGTTAAAGCTTGGGGGCCTCTGCAAGACCAAATGGAGCCTCTGTTCCATCTGATCTCACCTAGGTCTGGAGCAAAGGGAACATGACAGGTAAAATTCACCCATCAGATTGTCAACAGCAATCACAGAAAGATAGAAACCTAGGTCCTTACCTTCTGTTCAGCGTGGCAAATGTGTGCCCAGGTTCCTTGCTTCTTCTTGGCTGAAGTGTGGAGCAGATTCTACTGAGCAGCAGAGAGTCCTTTGTCTTCTAAACTCTGGGCACCCTCAGTCCTGGGTGGGTCTGCCAGGCTGTTGTGGAGTGAGGCAAGATGAGGAAAGCCTTAGCCAGCGAAGACACAACTTCAGTGAATCCTCTTCGTGTGTTAGTCTTGAAGGGTCTATCCAGTGATAGCATTGCCTGACTCTTTGTGTCTCCTCTGTCTGCACATTCTTGCCTCTTCTCCAGGGACCTATTCTTTGCTGAAACAACAGAGACATGGAAGAGGGGCCCTAGGCCACCATTCAGCCTCCCTCCCTTGCCCCTCCTACCACAACCAGTCTCTCCGACAGTAGCCTCATTTCTTTCCTGAGGGAAGGATTTTTGGACAAGACTAGGATCAGCCACCTCCCCACCATCAAAACCGTCCTCCAGCCACTTTCCTCTCCCTTGGCCTCTGTCTCCACCGTCTCGGGATCCAACCTACTGCCCCGACCCCAATTCTGCCAACCCAGGTTCTAAACCATACTTCAGAGAGGCCTACCGTTCAGAAAAGCAGGCTGCCAAAAGAGCTGGGACCCATGGATAAGGCAAAGGCTGACCACAGGAGTCCGTTGTTGTTTAGTTTTTTCCTTTTCTCCCAACTGACTGAATCCCTTCCTTTTTTGTGCGGTAGAAAGAGACTTTGACGCTTACGGGGCAGTGCGTTTCCCTCTGCCCACTAAAGCCACATGGTGTTTCCATTCCTCCATCTTCTTCATCCGCCTCATCAGAAAAGCCACTTGTCTGTAGCACGGCCTCCAACCGGATGGTTCCTCTCCTGGTCCCATCCCTTCCCTTCTCCACATGAGGCCATGCCCCCCGTCACAATGTAGAAACAGCTGGAGAAAGCCACAGGCTGGGGCACAGGTGTTATGCACGAGAGGCATGGACATGCACTTGAACTGGGAGAGCCCGCTCTTCTCTCCATGGTCAGGAGGAAGGCATCTTCTCTTACCCGTGCTTCAGCCCCGTCTGCCAGGGGAGGGACGGAAGGAGCGGAGTACCGCTTTCTGGGGCGGGCAGGGGACATGGCAGAGGTTGTGGGATAGAAATATATGCATGTTTCCTGACTGAAAGAGCAATTATTCAACTGGAGAGTATAAGAGTTTTAATTTCTTGCATGCTGCTGACACAAATGAAGAGTGTTTTGTCTGCCTTGCTGCACGGTATCCGTAGCCACTTACCACCCGAAGTGTATTATGTATGGATTGGGATGAGTTTGACTCTTTAAGGGTTTTAAGCAGATAACTAAACTTCAATGTGTAATTTTTCCGTTCCACGTTCACAAAATGTTTGGCCTCAACACAGAAAGCCACATGTCTGAATCATCTTTTAAGTTCGGCTATTAATTTGCACCTGGTTCCTATGTTCTTGCCCTCATCCAAAAGAACTAATGAATCCTTGTTTTCTGTTTCATTTTAAGAATGGATTGTTTGGGAATGCTAACTTTGCTTTGGGTTTTCTACCTTTTTTTTTTTTTTTTTTAATGCAGCTTTGAAATATTCAGTTGTTTGCCATTACTCACCCCACCCCACCCCCATGCTTGAAATTTGATGTTTCTGGTGTTCCATAATCTCTCCTTATGTGTTTGGTTTTGGTTGTTGCGCGGTAGTGTTTTGTAGTTGGAGTTTTGTTTCTCACCTCAAACCACCAGTTCTTTGTTCTACTGGTCCATTCTCACCTTCGTGTTTTCTCCTCCTCCTTTTCCTTCCCCCCCGGTATAGATCAAAGTGGTCAAAGCGTTCCATAGTTCCCTCCATGAAAGCATTCAGAAACCCAAGAACCAAAACTCCATCCACAACTTCATGACCCACCCTGAATTCGCCATAGATGAGGAGGTGCCACGAACACCACTCCTGGATGAGCACGAGGAGGAAAATCTTGACAGTCCTAAGGCTGGGACTAGGGTGCTCCTGTTGGACGGTGAGGTCACGCCATACGCCAACAAAAACAACAATGCGGTGGACTGCAGCCAAGTGCAAATTGTTGCCTCCCACTCAGAGAGCCCTCTGCACAGCCTGGAGACATCTGTTTGAACTTCATTCTCTGACTCCCATCCCCGCTTTCTCCATGTCCTTTTTCATCTATCCCATCAGTAAGGTGACGATGGGACTTTTCACTGTCATGTCAGCTGCTCCCAAGTATGTGTGAACTCCCACCTGACCATGAAGAGGCAAGAGCAGAGACCTACGAGGATGTCGACTTAAACTTGAGCTGGGGTTTGTAGCAGGACCCAGTCAAACCCCAGGCAGGTAATGAATGGTAGGATCTACTCCTTGGGTGTATCAGTTGTCATTTTTAAAGAAATGATGACAATCCTCTTGGCATCTACCCCAACCCAGACTCTCCTCAGTATACATACGTATGTCACCATCTCCTGACCTCTGGATTTTACCCTATGAGTCTGTGCCATTTATAAGCTAAGTCGAGGGTTCCGAGAGACAAATGTCCCCAAATGCAATGTGTTGAGGTAGGAATGGACTGTATAGAATCAGCCTATAGAGTGATTGTTTTTAAAATGACTTCCCCATTTTCAAAACTTACACCTAAAGCCCTCTAGCTCTTTCTGCCCTTCTAGTCAAACCTCCCTAAGGTTCTTTTGGTCTTTTGTGACCACTGTCTCCCTTATCTTCACTCTTTCTTGTTCTTTTTTCTTTTTCTTTTTTTTTTAAGTTGTGATGATTAAGAAAGTGGAATGGACATGGCTGAATTGAGTCCACTTTGGCCATTCCCCCTTCTGGCCCCAATGGAATCCTTGGCTTAGTCCTAGAGGCAGATAGGTTCTTTGCTAATGGGATCCTCTTGAAGCAATTGAGAGCTGGTAAGAATGTATTTCTGTTGTTGCCAGGTTACCTTCCCCTTCTGAACTGCTATCTTGTCAGGTGTGTGTCCTTTCTAAGTGCCAGGGAGATCAGCTTTGACCGTGAAGCTCGCATGTGTTCGTTATATAGTTTTTCCCATAAGCCTGAGCTTTCTTCTGTTGCTAAAGTGGTGGCAAAAGAATGGATTGAGAATGGCCCTGCCTCCTAACTGGACTGGGATATTAAGGACCAGCAGCTGGCAGGTCCACGACAAGACAGACCATCAAAGTCAACTCTTGTGCCATCCTCCCTGGGTTGACCACTCCTGCTTTCAAAGCCTTCCGCCACAGCTCTTCTGAGACAGGACCTGCTTGTTGCGGGAGTGCGTACTGAGAAGACTTGGGAGAGGCCGAGGGGCCATTCTAGCAGGTTCTGAGAAACCAGACACCTTGAGCTTAGGCGCCCAAGTACCAGCTTTGACATACCCCTCAGCTTTCTCATTCTGCTCTGTCGCGGCCCCTAACTCGTCTGGTCTCTCAACAGGCCCCAACCTTTCTCACATATTCCGCATTTGAAAATACCCATCCCAAGTGGGGTCCAGTGACATTTTGCTGACTTAAAGGAGCAAAAGACCCACCCTGGAAAGTTCTCCTTCCTCTCTTCCTTTGCTCCCACACGCCCCCCTCGAGGCCCTCTCCAGAACGTGCTCAACTGCTGCACACGAAAGCCCTGTGCCTTCCTTCCCTGAACGCTGCCCAGAGCATCCCCCGCGCGCCTGCCTCTCAGGAGGTAGGGACCTCACTAGGAGATTTTTTTAAGTGTTCCTTAATGGGACAAGGTGGAGCCACGTTTGCAGGAGCTCCATTTTTATCCCTGCTGGTGTTGACGTAAGCTCTTCTGTGCAGGGGCTCGTTAACTCACGTCTACCAATTCCCATGAAAGAAATGAAGCCCGTTCCCCCTGTTTCAAGAGTGATGGCAGTGTGGGGTGGGGCTTGAGGCTCTTACGAACTGCCAGACTTCCACTTGTGAGCGTAAGGTGGCCGGAACCTATGCTCTCCGCCTTCTCTTCTCTTCGGGATCCCTCCTCCCTCTCCCCTTCCTCCTGAGCTGTCCGAGGTAGGAAGAGCAAAGACACAATACCCGCTCCACATCCCCACTGCTGCGCAACCCGCCAGATTTGACTTGGGTTTTGTAAAGGTCACATGCTTCAGCAATCTTTTCTCTGTCTTAAATCCTCATGTGGGAATAAAACAGCTCACCCAAGGTGTTAGGTGTGCACATATATATTTATTAAGTACATTGGAAGATTTCGTTCTGTCAAGTCTTTTATTACCTCAGATCAGTTTAAAAAACAAGCCAATAACAAACTTCGGAGGCTATTGCACCCTTCCTGCTCCCAAAAGACTCGTGGTGCCGGACAGGTTACTCTTGAGGGCTTGTGTCTACTTGTTTAAAGTCAATGGCTTTTGTGTATCTTTTAGTTTCCATGGTAGGAGAGAAAATAGAGAATATTATGCAAAAATATATAGTTTTCTTTAGCTCAGAAACGGATATTTTTGAGTCAGCCATATGTATTTTGTTTAAAGGATTTGAAATAAAGTGCTGTCATGTTACCCTGTGGAAGGAGCATATAACCAGCTGTTGGATGTGACAGGCGACTTAGCGTATTTGTGACTGGTTATAAAACCAATGCAACGTACTTCCTTTCTCCAAACAGCCATCTTTATACTTAGGGAAAAAAAATGTATTGGGTTCTAGACTTTTTTAATATAAATTTTGTTGATATGGAATTGAGTAAGTTTAAGTGTTTATGTGCATATGTTTTTTATATAAGTTTTTTTCTATTCAGTTTTAGTGATCCAACTGGCAGTGAGTAAATATGGCGTAAGGTAATAAAGCTTTCCCCCCATATGGTGCTTTCGATCTGAAAAGGGTCTGATGGGGAGAAGGGGAAATAATTCTCCTAGAGAAACCTAGGAAAGTGGGCAGTGGCCTGTGGATGGGAAGGAAAGCAGCCAGTGAGAAAGGAGTGTGCGTCCCCCATGGAGATGGGCGCCAGGCCTTTTAGTAACTAGTGATCAGGGTCGGGGGCCTTGGCTGGATGTTGTTTTTTGACGAGTAGCTGGTAGAGTAGTACCCAAGGCGTGAATATCTCTCGGGCTGCAAGGATGCTCTGATTGGGGCTTTGCATATTTTATGGTTCTTTCACGCATGTTTTATGGGTTCTTCACCCTGGGAGTTTTCCATTAGTGAGTTTTTGTGCAAAGCTCTGATTTGGGACTTGCCCTCTCCTAGAAAGGTTGTGTGCGATATATGAGATGGGGGAGAGAGTTCTAAGTGGAAGTCACAAAGGCCAGTTCTAACCCGGGGTGACCGCCTTGGGGCTAGGTCCTTCCCAGAGGTGCCCTCTGCCCTCTGAAATGATGACTCCCCCATCCCTAAAGGTGTCAGAGAGACCACCTCGCAGTCCTTCTGACACTTGTGGGTTCTGTAGGGTCTGGGTTTCTTCTTCCACTTGAGCTTCAGAGGGGAGAGTTCGCACAGTTCTATCTGAGCGATTACCTCACTGCCGAAAACCGAAAATCTGGCGGGGGTGGGGGCAAGTCCGCATGCAACCTCGAAATGCCTCACCTCCTTTCTCTCCTGCTTTCTTTGCCTCACGATCGATCGAAGCAGCCCGTGATACCATCACCAAGTGCACACTTCCTCACTCTCCATATCTAGGGACCACCTACTGCAGTGGTGGGGACGAGGCACTTGTAAATGCCTGCTATTCTGAAGCCATTCTAGCCTTTTCCTCAGAATAGACCAGATGCCCTTCCATGTAGCTCAGTGCCATGCTTTGCCTCCCAAGCCCTGCTGTCAGGCCTGCTGTCCCCTTTCCTCTTGATGAGGAGAGACGGAGGCAAGTGAGCTCCCCGTGACCGAACTGGCCTTTGGTTCGTGTTTGCTCCCCATCTGTATATAGGCCATCTGTGAACATGCCATATATTATATGTGCCAACAAATCTATCTACGCTGTCCTTTTCAAATCAGCACGCAGATAGGAATTTTGAGTTTCTTTCTTTCTTTTTTTTTTTTCAGTAACTAGAATAACAAGCACTGGTATTTTTGTATAAAAAAGAAAAACAAAACAAAAGATTGACTATTGTGGTCTGCATGACATAAACAAACATGGTGATATCCAAGCAATGTGTACCCCAGTGTGTGTGGCCATAATTTGCAGTCGGCTTAACGGTGCACCCAATCTGTATTTGCATTCTGATATTATTTAAGCTCTTTGTACAATGGTTTGCATGTATTTATATGGTTTGTAGGGAAAAAAAATGCTGTAAACTGGCAAATCTGAAATTCAAATACGTTGTCCACTGAGACGGGAAGAAGAGGAGTTTGAAAAGATGGGGGAAAAAGGGATAATTTTTTTTTTTTTTGGAACCAATAAAGCTTGTTGCTGATGAGCAGAAACCAGACTGCCGTGCACTGAGAATAAAAACCCATGCCCACTATTACCTGTGCTGTCCTCAATGTGTCTCCACTCGTGGGTAATGTCACTGAGGGTCTGCTGGAGTTTGAGGAGGGACCCGCCACGCCGCATCGAGACCCCCGTCCGTGCCAGCCCGGAACTCAGCTTATCACTGGCCCCTGCCACACTCCTCTGCCAACACAGCCCTCTGGCCACTCGCGGCCCCACTTGCCAGGTCCACGCGCTGGTGGGACAAGCTTTCCTCGGCTCGCTTCGGGCGGAACCCACAGTCGGGGCACAGTGAAGCCGGAGCTTTTGAGAAAGGATGAACTGGGAAGGATGAGAGCCAGAGTGGCAGTCCTTTCTTATTCTCTTTGCCTTTTTTTTTCTTTTTTTTTTTTTAATGAAATACATTCTGGAAAGATTCATTCCCCTGATATTAGCACCTTTTTTTCCTACCTTGCCTCTGGGGCTCTCCCCTTCTCCTTTCCCCAAGTTTTTGTTCTGTTCCATTCTGTTAATTGTCCCATTCACCGAGTCTCTGGCAGGACCGATGAGGCCCCAGGTTTGGGCCAAAACCGCTTCCTGGCAGGTCATTTGGGTGCTGAGCTTTCGTATCTCAGAACTCAGAACTCCCTGTCCCTTTCATCCCGGCTCTCGATCAAGTTCCCTGCTCTCTCTGAACACATCAAAGGGAGGAAAGGACTTTATGGGCTCCCCCTGGTCTGTTAGGAAAAGAATGATGGAGAAGGACAGCCCAAACTCTGCCGGCTGTTTGAACAGGCTGCTTCTGAAGGTGGAGCCGGCCCTGGAGGAAAAAGCTTCTGGAGTATGAAGTTTCATCCCCACGTCTCCTGCCTGCCCCAGCTCACACTCCATGGGCACAGGCACACTGCCTACTTCATTTCTTTAAAACTTGGGCTAGGGCAGAAAAAATGAATAATTCATAATGGGGCTAGGTCTTGCTTGATAACAGAAGTCATTTGCAAAACAGAACTCGTCTTTCTCCCATTATAGGTTCCCTCCCAATTACCCTTGCTAGAATGGGATGCAAAGCACACAGGCACACGCACGCAGACACACACACACAGCTAGAGTCCTTTCTAAAGTTTGGCCCTGAATTGCCCCTTACTCTCGCCTTGTCTTGGTTGGACCTAAGATCTGTACCTCTCTATGAGGCCAGACTGGATCTTAAGCATCTACACCGCCTGACTCCAGTGTGCAGTAAGGTGTGGAGGATGAGCTTCAAAGTAGCTCTCTGACTGCGACCAATGGATCCTCAGGTATTGCTTTAATGGCGTCTAAAACCAGCTCAGCTCCTTGGCCTGAGTGACGGTACAGAAAAGTGCATGCTCTTTGTTCCATCTTTTTCCCCACCCCCAGTTCTAGAAAAGCATAATTGCTCTGCCCTCCTTCTTTAATAATGGTTTGCAAACCTTTTTCAGCCACCATATCCTCTCCCTGTGGTCACTGGGTTTGTTTGAAGCTCTTCACCAAGACTCGCTGGTTCCCTCCCAAGTACACACAGCCAGGCAACTCCCTGCTGACTTAATCTGTGGCACATCCAAAGATTAGCCATTGGGTACCCATGAACTAGTTACCAGCCCCTGACCTGGGTCTCTTAGGACATGGCCTTCATGTCACTGCAAGCATGAAGGAAGGTAGAAGTGGCATGTCCTTTACTGGCAAATACTTTGGAAACCCTGTTGTAAATAAAACATGTAAACATGTTACCATGTTGGTGGTGTCATGAGCATTCAGTTGTCCCCAACATGAACCTAAGCCATGAGCGATAACAAGCTGCTGGATCCATAGACTGTCCTACTTTCAGCCTTGAAAGGGAGCGGCTTCGGGTTCTGGGCTTGGCCATATCTTGACGCGGAACTAATATGTCTTCACTTCTCTGGAACTTATGTCAAAGAATACTTCCCTGTCCTCAGAAAACACACACATGGAAGGGAGCAGTCTCTTTGGAATGGCCTCCCTCTGCCGTCTCCTCAGAAGCCAGTGTCAAAACAAGAATGCCACTTCACCCTGACCATGAGACCCACCTATGAGAAAAGCCACGTTACCATCAGAAGCTTGGCTTCTGCTCATGAGGTCTGAGCAAGGGGGGGTGACCTGAACCATCTGAGCAGCCAGAGCCTTCACACTCTGAGCCGGGTACCTCCGTCTCTGCTCTTGGATAGACCTGGTCCCTGCATTCAGGCTCAGCCAACACTCGGTTTCTCCCATGTCCCCTGTAAGAGAGGCCACCTGGACCATCCTCCACATGCAGCACCACTGGTTAGCTTACAGGGTTTTTTACATCATACTGGACCCAGGAACACTATGTTGAAGGACTGTGATGTGTGTTTTAGAATTCCAGATCCCCCTGGCTTGGCCTTACTGAAGGTAAGTACATGTGAAAACTTACTTGAGGGACGCCTGGGTGGCTCAGTCGGTTAAGCGTCTGCCTCCGGCTCAGGTCATGGTCCCAGGGTCCTGGGGTCGAGCCCCGCATCGGGCTCCCTGCTCAGCGGGGACTCTGCTTCTCCCTCTTCCTCTGCCTGCCGCTGCCCCTGCTTGTGCTATCTCTCTCACAAATAAATAAATAAAATCTTGAAAAAAAAAAAAAAACTTACTTGAAAGAGGAAATGAAGCTGAGGACATCAGGGCCAGGGACTAGCAATGGCCTTCAGCACCCGTAAGAGGGAGAACAAATACACCCGTGGTAATTCAGAACCCTTCACGTGAGTCAAGAATCCCCACATCTTCCCCACCTAACCTTAGGAACTGAAACTGCTGCCGATCAAGTAGGAGAGAGAAGGGGTTCAAATCTTTGCTGCTCACCCCGTGGTGGAGGATCTAAAACAGAGATGTCGGGGAGGTGGAATAAGATCATGAAGTGTGGCCGCCCAGGAGGCAGGAAACCCTCATCCCTAACCGTGCCTCTTGAGTGGCTTGATTTTCCATCTAGACAAGGAGACAGTTGAAGTACATCAATGATTTTCAGATTACACTTTGAAGATCCGAAAGGGATTCCTTAGAGATGATTCAGAGCCCACAGGTGTTCAACAAAAGTAGCTTTAGAAAAAAAAAAAAATGTATTTGGTTTGTAGGTCAGCTGTAGCATTGAAAAAAACGCCTTAAAGGTGAACTCGTCCTCTCTGAGGTGACACCGTAGCAACAAGAGTTGTGTGATTAAATACACAAGCAAGCCTAACTTGGATCCTGTCTTGGTGGTTTCCCGTTATAATTACCAATGTAAGCACAAACACAACAGAGTAGAACTTAGTAATTGTAGTCCATCCATCCTGCTAAGATTGTTATCTAGCTGATTCACCTTCGGAATTTGTTGTGAAAAGAGCAGAGGTCTGAAGATCCAGAGATCTCGCCCAGTGGGATGGCATAAAATTACAGAGCAGAAGCAAGCTGGCTCCTTTAAGCTATGGTGGAGAGCGCTGGCCTGGGAATTGGACGGCCTAGGTTATAACCCTGACCCTGCTACCAAGGGTCTCCCCAACTCTGACACTCTTTCCATTCTCAGTCTAGTGTCTAAAATTGCTGTTAATAACCACTGGAGAATGCCCAAGTGGCAGTTCTCTTTCATCGCTTTATCTCCCCTGGAATGTGGCATTATCGTGTGTGCTTTGGACAAGAGCACATACCGGGACGTGCGCGGGCAGGCTCAGCCACTTATACCTGCAACAAAGACAAATTGCTCCACAGCCCTTAGAGAACAAGAAATCTGTTTCTTCTCTAAATCTAACAAAATCTAACCCCAAACTAGCTAGCACTCACCAAGATCTGCAAGAGGCCTCTCTCAGTTGTTTGTTATGTTCCCATCGCCTCCCCTTGGGTATTGGTCCACTCATCACTCAACAAGCATGTGCTGGGCCAAGCACTGTCGTAGGCATCGGGGATGTGGCAGGGAACGAAACAAAGTCCCTGCCCTCTTTGAATTGAGTCTCATGGAAGAGAGACAAAGAAGTAAATACGTAGCATGTCAAATGGTCACAAGGACCAGGGAGAAAGGTAAAGTGTAAGGGAAATAGGCAGCATGGGGCATGAGGGTTGCTCTTTTGTTGATTTTATTTATTCTGGAGAGGGGGGGAGAATCCCAAGCAGACTCACCGCGGAGCACGGAGCTCGACTCAAGGTTCGATCCCAGGACCCTTGAGATCATGACCTGAGCTGAAACCAAGAGTCGGACGCTCAACCAACTGAGCCACCCGGGCGCCCCAAGAGTTGCTCTTTTGTAGAGAAGATCTCTGATGAACAGACATTTGTGAAGATATGTGAAGGGAGTCAGAGAGTGAGCTAGGTAAATATGTGGAGGAAAGAGATTCCAGGCAAAGGGCCCAGCAAGTGCAAAGGTCCTGACGCAGGAGACCTCGATGTGTTTGAGGACATACAGGGAAGACAGGAGTCGGAACTGAGTGACTAAGTGGGGAAGTGCAGGTACGGAGCTGGGAGCCGGGCAGAGCCTGCAAGCCATTGTAAGGCTGGCTTTCATGAAGTGGGAAACCACTGGAAGGTGTTCACTGAGGACTGCAGTGATCTGTCTTAACAGTGGAGGGCCTATCGTGTGGCTGCCATCTCAGGGAAAACGGAAGGACGACGTAGATTGGACGAGCACGTGTGCCATGCACATGTGGGCCCACCTTAAACCTGAAGGACACAGGTAAATCCGAGCCCTCTGTCATGCTGGTGTCCTATGACACACAGAACAGTGAAAAGAAAACGCATGTTCCAAAAGAAGTTCAGATCTATTGCTTGCCACCCGAGCTCAGTAACGCCCTGGTTAATGAAGTGATCGAATGACATTCTACTCACTCACGCAAGAAGGGCACAAAGAAAACCCTCTTGACCTGCGCCCTTCCTGTTCCCGCCTCCCACTCCGATTGCCACACTGGCTGTCAGGTCCCCAGGCGGGCCCTCTGCCCTCAGGCCTCCTCTGAGATCAGCTGTACCTCATCTGATCCCTAATGTGACTGCCCACCCATCCCCGGGCTGCTGAGGAGTTGCCTCCTTCCTGCCCAGAGCCCCAGGCTCAGAACCTCTCTGCGTGTGGGGGCTGGCTGAGGTGAACCAGCGTGCTCACAGCCCTGGGGCTCAGGGGAGACTTGGGGCTGTCAGCAGACATTTGCTCCTCCAGACGCGCCTCACACCTCGCTCAGCTCCCCAGCTCTGCCGCCGCTGGGACTCAAGGGAGGTCCTGCCAAACCCAGAACTCCAGAAGGACCAAGGGAGTAGAGATCTGCCCTGCTCTCGGGACACCGGACTTAAGGAGAGGGTTCTCTTGCCTGTCAGCAATGCCAACCCACCTCCTCCACCAAGGCCTAGCCTAAGTGGGGGACAAACGATCCCCTAGGCCGCTCACACCCCTTGCTTTCAGATTCTCCTCTCACTCCTCAAGGGCCTCGGGCAGAATGGGGGCGGGGAGCAGAGAAATCTTCCCATACTTTCTAAATCTTTTTGTCCTAACCCTGCTCTCTCTCAACTTTAACTTAAAAGGAAAGTATTTGCTGCCTTTGTTCTCAGTTTCAGACTTGCCTGGACTGGAGAAGGCCTCCAGCCCAGAAGCAAGCGAACAAGGAGGGTGGAGGATTGTCACCTGGCTAGGGTTGACTCAGCCCCCAAACCTTCAGGAACCAAGCCTGGCCAGAGTTGGCTTTCACACAGGGCAACTTTGGCATGTTTGGGCCCAGAGATACAAAAGCCACTGTTCACCCCTTCCTGGGGCAAAGGCGACCCAACAGAGGAGCCAGGTTGCCCTTCGTACAAGGGGCAGCGAGGGCCGTGCAAGGCTTGTCTCTTCCCTTCGCGGCTGAGCACACAGCAGGAAACAATACTAGACACCCATTTCTTTCTCAGTAGCTCATCCTGTCACACACTCAGGTCATAAATTCACAGCAGCAATAAGCTCCTAAGAGAACTTCTCAGAAGGTCCACTTAATTCTGGTGGTCAGGCACTGGCCAGATGCCAGAGAGGCAATAAATAGATTTTTTTTTTTATTTGAGAGAGAGAGCACAGAGGGAGAGAGAGAGGGAGAAACAGACTCCCCACTGAGTGGAGAGCCCAACGCGGGACCCAATCGCAGGACCCCGAGATCATGACCCAAGTGGAAGGCAGACGCCTAACTGACTGAGCCACCCAGGCGCCCATAGAGATGCAATAAATAAAACAAAGTCCCTGCCCCGAAGGGGGTTCAAAGGCTACCTGAGGAGACAGGTGTTTAAACAACTAATCCCAGCAATTGAGAGGTATCATGCCTGGTGCCATGGGGACCCAGAAGAGCAAAAAACCCAGTTCCAGAAGGGGAGGTCTTCACAGAGGTGGTGACACAATGTATTTTTTAATCACAATTTTATTTTTTTATAAAAATGACACCTAATCTGGGCGCCTGGGTGGCTCAGTCGGTTAAGCGACTGCCTTCGGCTCAGGTCATGATCCCGGAGTCCCGGGATCGAGTCCCGCATCGGGCTCCCTGCTCGGCGGGGAGTCTGCTTCTCCCTCTGACCCTCCTCCCTCTCGTGCTCTCTGTCTCTCATTCTCTCTCGCAAATAAATAAATAAAATCTTTAAAGAAAAAATGACACCTAATCTTTATAATAACTTAAGCAATAGAAGTCCAAAGAAGAAAGTAACAAAATACCTCAAGCCCCACAACCCGGAAATAACCAGTATAAGCTCTTCAAATGGGTTTTTTTGGAATTTTACGAGAGAGAGAGAGAGAGAGAGAGAAACTGCCATCACAGTGAAGGAAGCAGTGCAAAGGCCCAGAGCATGGAAGTGATGAGCCGGGTTTAAACATGGGGTGCAGAGTGCTGGCAAGGGGATGCTGGCTGAGGCTCAGCACGGTATGCAGGCCAGGCCCACTGCGCGTGCAAAAAGCCAGGCTGCCTAGTGCCGAGCAGCGGGAGACTTCCCGTAAATCCGCACTTAAGGAATAAGGTGATACATGGCAGGAAGGCAGGCTGAGCATCAAGAGAAGAAGAGGGAAAGGCAGGGGGCAGTCCATTAAGTATAAAGAATTGAGCCCAATGCATAATGAGATAATCACATAATAACAGCCCCCACTTAATGAGCTTGCATATGCCAAGTCCTCCGCTGAGCATTTTTCATTGTCAGCCCGATTAATTTTCACAACAGCATTACCTAAGTTGTAGTATTGCTATTTTACACCCAAGGAAACACCCAAAAAGATTAGAGGACCTGGGCAAGATAACCCAAGCAGTCATTTAGGATCTGAACTTGTGTGGATGCTCTTAACACAGTGCTTCTGTCTTTCCAGAGGATTCTGAAAGGTTTTTAGTATTAACAGCACTGAGTTAGGGCAGAGCCCCTCCTCTTCGAGGGGTTTACTGACTTGGATGCATCAGTTCCGTCGGTTTAAAACCAATGTTGATACTTTTTTTTTTTTAAAGTAGGCTCAATGCCAGACTCGAACTCATGACCCTGAGATCAAGACCTGAGCCGATATCAAGAGTCAGATGCGCAACCAACTGAGCCACCCAGGCGCCCCCAATCTTACTACTTTAGGATCACATGTTACATTCAACCCTGAAATCATTAAAAGTGGTTAAAGGGAAACACCAGAGCAGTCAGGTATAAAGCATATGCCCTATTTCCCAGGAATGAGTAGTTTTCTTCCATTATTATGATGAATAATTTCACACACCAATTTTGGGTTTGTTGGTTTGATGGGCCGTCACAAGCCCGCGAGGGAAAGGAGAGCAGGTGGCAGGGCTCAGCCCCATCTGGAAACCTGGAGCTCACCCTACAGAGCCTCCTCTCAGAAGGCAGTTTCCCTCAAGTGTGAGGGGAGGAGGGAGTCAGGAGACCGGAGGGAAGATTGATTAGTCTGACTCAAGCACTCTGGGTAGATAAGAGAAGCAAGGTCTTAAGATGATCACGCAGAAGAATTTCTTCTAAAAAAAAAAAAAATGTTTTTTTAAAGTAGCAGTCAGGGTTCTAAGGTTTGGTTCTATTGGCCCTTCTCTTTGTACCACCTTCCAAGTTCCCAGTTCACACACAGCCTTCTGCTGGAACCAGTGGCTCAGGACAGGCGTGAGGAGCCTTGCTCCCTCGCCCACTAGTCCCGGCCGCTGGGGCCATGGAGCGAGGGATCTTCTTCTCCTGAGGAGTCCTAGTTCTACTCAGACCCATTCCGAAGGACAAGCGGGCAGAGACCCAGGTTCCAGCTCTCGAACCAGCTGCCTCTGAACCACCTCTGCTTCCTGCCAGGTAAGGCCACGTGGAGGGAGGGCAGCAAGGGCGTGGAAGGCAGAGCTCTGGGGAGAGCCAGCCAGGAGTCACCTGCAGCAGCAGCCCCTCTCCCCTGGGGGCCCTGTGAGAGCCTGGACGTGCAGGGCAGGGGTGGGCAGCCCCCGGAAGCCAGGGGTCTTGGTGTCCACTGGGAAGAGATGGGAGAGAGGCACGGCGCTGAGACCCTGACTGTCTTCCGTGCCGGCCCCTGGGAGTCCGTTTCCTGGTGGAAAGCCAGGTCAGAGGCCCTTCACAGCCTCATAAAAGTCTTAGTGACCCCTTCTCTTTGGACTCTGCCAAGATGCAAAGAGCTTCGGGAGATGGGTAAGGGAAAGAGAAGGGAGCTAGAAACAAATTTTGAACAACTGTCTAAGTTTGGGACACTTGGGGTATACACGGGAAATGAGGTATCCAGCCTCTGAGACAGGTGCACACTAAGCAGGACTGGGACGGATCTCCAGAAGAGTCCTGCAGAGACAGCCAGCAGCCAGGGGCCAAGAAGGGCAGGGCTTCAGGAAGGAATGGCCTCCAGGGCCCCCGCTGTCCCAGCATCGGCTCCATTCTGAGCGTCATACCCAGAGATTCTCAAAATGTGAAACATAGACCAGCTTTGTCAAAATCACCCGGGAAGTGTCGGTGAAAACAGCCTGCCCCCTGTCTCAGAAACCCAGAGAAACAATCACGAACCCCCCACCACCTTGCCCCATCTTTAGTCCCACTCCCTACAGACCACGGCGCTCCGGCCAACCCCGGGAACAGGGGGTGCAGGCATGTTTTCTTCTCCCTTACTATAGCTGAGCAGCATTTCCTGTGCCCCATGCTTCATTAGCACATTGGTGGTGTCGTTTCCTGTGACGACTCTCTGTTTCCATTCTGGCAAATGTTTGCTCTCTTCTGTCTGCTTTGGGGGTTGGGGGAGGATGAGCTTCTCACAGAGTCTCTCTCGAGCCTCTTGGCAGTTTCCCCCTCTCTACCCCTCACACTTCCACCAGAAGGCTGAGAGCATAGCGTCTCCCTGAACCACCTCTCTTGGGGAGCACCACACCCGGCTGAGGTCTCGCCTCCCGCGGTGGGCACTGTAGCCACATCCAGGTAGAACGAAACCTGTTGTCATTTTTGTGTCTGGGGCCACGCAGCCTGACATTTCAGGGGGAGAGGCCAGGTAGATGCAAGGTTGGGGGGAAAGAAAGTTCTAGAAAGATTGAAAACATGAAGACAAGGAGGGTTTCTATCAGTCTTATCTACTTAAAGTGGTTGCGATGGTATGTTAAACAACCAATTTTGCCTTTTCTCCTGGGGGATGGCAACTTAGGAAGAGCCAGGAGAAGTGGCAACATGTGTTACTGTTGATAATTAAGAGAAGGCTTAGGAGGAGCAGCTGGAGCCAGAGAGGTTGCCGTGACAATGGATTCGATCACCCCGGCCCTTTCAGAAATCAGAGGGAGGACCTCGGATGCCAGGACTCTGTGGGTAACTTCTAGCAGCCTGGACAGGTGAGTGACTCGGGGTGGTGAGCTCCACCCTCCCCTGATTTAGACAGACAGCCCTGGCCGACCCCAGGGGCTTCTACCCCAACAGCACTCCCAGCCCTCACAACCACGCTCAGGTCCACTAAGACCACCAAATTCTAGGCTTAGAGAAGCTTGCTCAGGACTGCTGGGAGGAGAGGAATAGGTATTGAAGAGAAATGGGAGTTGCAGGGGGAGAGGGAAAGCCGTGTTAACACAGGATTTCCTTAGACCTCGCTGCCTGGCCTGGTTGGATTTCTCACCTCCCAGAGGCCCCGATCGCTGTCCTCAATCTTTTCTGTCTCAGGTCCCCACAACCACTCTCCCCCCACAAAAAAAAAAAACTAGGTCCCACCATGATGGAAACAAAAGGCCTGTTTTTTTTCAACGATGTGTTTCTAGGTTCTAAAAACTTTCCATGAGTGGAAAATGTAATCATAGATGTGATAAAGATATGTCTTTAGGATACAAAATCTCACAGAACTAATCACGGCTATAAATTTTACTGCTAAAACCTTCAGGGTCATACTAACAAAAAGAAAAAGTCCAACAGCAGTGGAAGTTTCAGCAACAGTTGTAAGTTTGAATCTCAGCGCTAAGAGTGGAACTCAGCGATAATAAATTTAAAATCACTGTCATTTAGGGAAATAAATGTGATTACCATAACAAACAAATATATGTCCCTGCAGGTGGACAGGGGCATTGATGGGGAATGAATTCATAAAGCTATCAAAACCCTGAAGTCCCCCCAAAATATCTACTTCTGTGCTCATTCATGTTTATTAATTCACTCATTCATTCAGATAATTCATCCTGCCCTTGCTAAGTGCCAGGCACTGTTCCAGGCACCAGATAAACAGGATAGACAAGCCCATGGCTTCCTGGAGCTTACAGTCAAGTGGGAAAGTCAGTTATGAACAGATAAACAAATGAAGTATAATATAATGTCAATCAGTCTTAAGTGTATGAAGAAAAACCAGAACAGAGTTAAGGGGCCTGAGAGTAACAGACCTGTCTGAGCAGGTGACATTTCCAAAGACTCCTGAGGGAAATGAGGGACTGAGCTACACAGACACCTGGGAGAGGGAGCTGCAGGTCAGAGGCAGGACTGCTGTGCATGGACAGGGACCGGCCAGGAGTCCTGGCTGTTGAAGTCAGAAGGAAAGTGGTGGGAAATGAGGTCAGATGGTAGGCAGAGGGGTACCTGGGTGGCTCAGGCAGTTAAGCATCTGGCTTTTGATTTCAGCTCAGGTCATGACCAGGGTTGTGGGATCAAGCCCCGCGTCGGTTCTGCGCTCAGCATGGGCTCTCCTCGGGATTCTCTCTCTCTCTCCTTCTGCCCTGTGCTCTCTCTCTCTCTCAAATAAATAAATTAAATTAATCTTTAAAAAAAGAGAGAGAAAGAGAAGAAGAAGAAAGTAGACAGAGGCCAGAACATAAGGTGCCATGACATCCTCAGTGGGTAGGAACTGTCGCTGTTATCCCGAGTGTCATCAAAGTCATGTGGGTCACAAGAAGAGAGGAGGCTTGATCTGGTTTACTGTTAAGAGGATCATGCTGGCTCCTATGTGAAGATAGGATGTTGGGGTCAAGAGTGAAAGCAAGGCAACCATTAAGGATGTTAGTGCAAATGTCTGTGTGGAGCACACGATGGCTTGGGGCGGGGGGAGGGTGGCAGTGGAGGAGTGAGGGGTGATTGGGTTTGGGAAAGATGCCCAGGGTTGAGCAGACAGGATCTGCTGGTTGACTGGAAGTGAGATGTGAAAGAAAAGGAGCAGTCAAGGATGGCTCCAAGATTTCTGACTGAACCACTAGGTGATGGGAGACACCAGAGGAGAAGCAGGCTTCTGGGAGAAGAAGAGCCATTCTATTTCAGACCTACTCGGTTTGAGATGTCCATTGGGCAGCCTAGCGGAAATGTCCAGTATAAACAAGCCTAGGACTCAGGAGGACAAAAATCTTCCCTGGTAGTTGATCTGGTTTCTAATATTTAGGTCCACTAATGATTCCTGCTGTAGCCTCCATTGGCTACTTCTTATTACAGTAGGCAAAGCAGAGCAGTAACACCAGCCCTGTCAGGGAGTCACAAGCAGCAGGAACTCAGCCTTGCATTTGCATCGGTTACATTCCACAGAACTGCAAGTGTTGCTTGGAGACCAGCTTCACAAGTCCGTACATGGGGGTTGCTCAAACGCCCGCAAGCCAGACTCTGTCACAGAGGAGCTCCCTCACTGTATGGCGAGTAACCCCTCCTTCCACACAAGACAGGACGCCCAGGAGCAGTACATGATTGATGCTCGAGTAGGGAGTACGGGATGAGGGCAGATGAACCCGATTTTGCAAGTTTGAAGGACAGGGTGGTGCGGCAGGAAGAGCATGGTCTTTGGGCCCCAATAGACCTAGACTCAAATTCCATCTTTGCTCCTTCCTACCTGTGTGATCTTTGATACATTACTCTGCCTTTCTTGGTCTAAATCTTGGGTTTCTGGCCACAAGGAGAGATGAGACTGTTGTAAAGATGACATGAGTTTCACACACACACAAACCCTTGGCATCCAGTAGGTATTCAAAAGGGACAGCGCCCTTCTCCTGTGTCCAGTTCCCCTCTGTCCACAAAGAAGACCCTCTCTCTAGCCAAGAGCCCACCCACCTCAGCTTTCCTTCACCTGGCTCCCATTCCAAGTCCTCGGGCTCCAATTCCTGCAGGAAGCCTCTCCTCTAACCTCCTCAGCCTCCTACAGCCTGGGGCATGGCACTTGTTTTTCCTCACAGAGAGAAAGACCAGAACAGCGCCATCTTTTCTGGGTTTGCAGGATTCCTTGCCATCCTCCTGACCACTGTGATTTTCTACAGCCTGTGGAACTGGAATAAATGGAAGAAGCACCGTGAGTCCCTTGATTGTCCCAGGTTGAGACACTCGAGCATCAGTCATGTAGCCTGGCATTCAAAGCCCAGTTTATTCTCCAGGGATAAACTGTTGCACTGGGGAATCCTCTGTTCTTCCCTGACACACTGGTCATTGTCTCACTCGAGGGTCTAAGCTGTGGCTCCAAAAGGCTCAGTGCTGATTGGAGTTCCATTTTGAAAATCATTGCCCTGGGACATATTCATGCCCACACCGCCCCCCCACCACACACACACACACCCCATTTCTTCCTCCTGCTTCTGTGTACCAAGTCTTCTAGTTCAAAGGGAATTGGGTAAGTGTGAAAATGTATTTTTTATGATACATAGTGAGGGTGGGAAATATTTTCAGGGACTATCTCATCCCCAAGGGCCCCCACATTCTGTAACAGTGGCCCCTGCCGTGATTCCCCATTTCTCTCATTACCTTGCAGGACAAGTTCCTCACTTCCGAGTTACCGTCATGCCCTTACTCTCTCTGTCTCGACCCAGACAAGGAACCAAAAATATTTATGACTCCTTGCCCCAGAGGCAAGAAGACCTGGGTAGGTTTTTCTTTCTAATCCATGGAGCACAGATATCACCAAACTTCTGCACCCAGAACGTACCTCTCACCACCCAGAGGTAGCTTTCTTTAAACACTCAGACCTTTCTGCCCTTCAGGGAGCATGGAGGAGGATGAGCTAGACAGAAGCAGGATGTAACTCCACTGGGGCCCTAGAGAGCTCTAAAAAGGGAGCTCGGGGTTGTCTACAAAGGGGGGGTGGTTTTATCTTGATATGAAGTTAGCAAAAGACAGATGGGTGTGTCTAGGGACGGGGGAGACATACAGAAGGAGAACATGGCCTCCAGCATTACAGGTGGTGAAGGTTTGCCCCAGGAGCAACCAACCCCGTGTGCTAGTTAGTGTCCTCCAGTCCTTGCTAGAAACCAAGGACAGTTCCAGGCCTCAGAGCACATCATTCCCCCTAGCTCTGACCCTCTCGCCAAAGAACATCAGCCCCAAACACCAGACACCGCACAAACCCACTTCACCCACACCGCGGGGACTGTTTAGGCTGAAGCGTTCACAGGACTGGCCTACTAGCTCCAGGACTTGTTCTCTGTTCTTTTAGGGAGACGTCAGTCGAGGAGTAACCGTATTTTCAGCACCGAGAGCCTCCTCTCCAGAAATTCTGATAGACCTCCTTCGGAGCCTGTGGTAAGAGTCAAGTGAAGGGACAAGCCCCTTGGGAGAAACGACATGTCTCTGGCAGAACTGAAGTAAACAAGTTCAGGTCGCAGATCTCGTTTCCTGGCAAACAGCATGTCCCCTGGCAGTTGCCCTGTGGCCCTATTAATAAGTTGGGAAGACTAGCCTCAGGACCTCCCTACTGCCCAGGGAGAAAAATTGAGAAAGGTAGGAACAATTGTTCAGGATTTGGGGCAAGGCACCAGGGCACATGTATTCAAGGACATGATGTTAGAACTGAAATGGATTGTTTTAACAAAGACAGGTAACAGCTTATCCGAATATTGTCCCCTTCCAAGTAATCACCTCAGGAGGGTATACAAATATTCCAACAGTGCTGTTGGTGCTCAAAACATCCTTAAAACCCTGCTTGGGGAATTCCTTCTGGGGCCTGTGGCAAACTGTTTCAGTTATCTTCAACAGGTGTATTTGTAAGTCATTGAGGACTGTCGCTGGTGTAGAAAGTGTTTGATCAAACGGGGGATATTTTTCGGAGGTTACCAGGGGAGTGGTACGGTGAATAACAACGACCCTATGTGTCTTATGATCTGGCTCTGAAGGCAGCCCCAGGGAGGGGTCCCACAATGCTGTGCGGCAGAGACCGCAGAGACCATAAAGGGAGGACTTTGAAGCTCAGGGGGCTCATCTCCATAGATAAGTTCTCATTTGCTCCTCAAAGAATCAGTCCCTTCAGTTTGTGGTCATTTCAAGAAAACACAGTCCTAGCACTGCTGCTGAGCCTGTTGCTTCCCAGCCTCTCATCACCCAGAGCTTTGAGTTCAGGAACCCTGCGGCCACCTCCTAGTCCTGCTCCCACCTGTCCCACGCTTGGGCTCTGCTCTCACCTCCGGGACTTCGTGGCGGAGCAAGTCCGCACAGCTGGTAACATGCAGGCAAGAGGGAATTCCGCTGCCAAAGTGAGTTCCAGCGCTTGGTCCCAACCCCATATGAGGCCACAACATGTTTGGCTTGGACTCTGTAGTGCATGAAGAACATTTCGAACCAGTTGCCAACATCTAAAAATCAAAAAGATTTCACATTAAAGTCCAGATGTCCAGCTTTTCGTGAAAAGTCAGAAGTTCTGGAAACAGCAGACTGGCAGCCCCAAATGGCCATATTGGGCTGAGTCTGTATGTCAGCTGCCCCTTTAATAATAAGGGCAAGCATGTGTCCGTGTTTTCGATGCGCCAGCAACTAGTCCAAACACTTTACACATAGTCATACACTTGCTCCTCACAGAAACCACATTGTGTAGATATTTTGATCGTCCCCATCTTAGATGCTAGGGAAGTAAGGCATGAAGAGATTCGGTAACTTGCCCAAACTCCGCACAGAGTGGCGAGGCTGGGATTTGCACCCTGAGTCGCTACTTTTGGCCACTGTGCTATATCGCCCCTCAATGGGCTCTGAGGCAGCAGGCTCGCTCCAGTTTATAATATTCCCCCCCACCACCAGAGACTCCCCATTGAACAGCCACCCACTGTGGCCAAAAACCAGTAGCAATTGATCACCACATTTACACTGTTGCCTTCCTTAAGCTTAGCCACTTTGCTCATACCTGCCTAGGATCTAGGGCTTTGCATTTGGAGACCCCCGACTTAGAGATTTTCTCCAAGGTGAAGAACCGAGTGAAGGAGCGATCAGATAGTGGTACTGGGTGGGGAAGTAGAAAGGCTTCGCCCGTATTTCTGCTTCCGTCCTGTCACCGGCTTTCTCTTCTTGCTTATAGCCCTCCCAAGCAGCCAATGCCCTCTGGCTGCACAGTGACCATAATCCTGCCAACAGCTATGCAGTGGGCATCTATTACAATGCCACGGGGCTCCAGATGTGTGGGGACCTCACTCCCTCAGCAAACTATGTCAATGTCAAAGCAGCCCGAGACTGCCTGAGCATTTCTTCAGAGGATTCGAGAGATTACATCAATGTCCCCACAGCAGAGGAGATTGCTGAGTCTCTAGCTTCTACCAATAGCACCCCCGTGAACCTCTTTGCCCTCCCACATGCCCAGGAGCTGGAGTTTACTGAGGAAAAAGACAAGGGCTGTGGGAATGCCAGTGACCGCACCTGTTTTTGGTCTCCAAGATCTGAGAGCGATGATCCACTCAGCGATGAGGATGGTTCTTCTGAGACCTCAAATGACTACGTCAATATGGCAGGGTTGAATCTGGAGACCCTCCAGGGGAAGCAGCCCCGGATGGCTTTCCAGTGCTACAGAGATTATGAAAATGTCCCATCAGCACCTACCATTGGAAACCAACAGCAGGTGGAGGAAGAAGTGACCTCCTCAAACACGGACCATGTGGAAGGCTGGACGGATGGTCCAGGTACCCACATCCAATCTGTCATGCAGTCAGGGACATTCCTGGCTCTAGGGGAACATGTGACCTGTCAGCCATCTGCACAGAGTGAGACTAGTCAGATAAAACATGGAGAAGAAATGTCAAATGACATTTCTAGCGACTATGAGAATGTGCCAGCTGCCAAGTCAGGAGACAGGGACTCCAAGCAGGGGCCAGACACATAGCTCCTTCCTGATGAATTGGGACCCAGGCATCCAGATGGAGAGCTCTGTGGAGTAGTCTATTCTGCCGGATCCATGGCCACTATAGGGTCTGATGAAGACCACTGACCGTCCTTGTATTTCAGTGGGTTCGTTCAAGTAGACTACAAAGAGGCTGAGATACACAGAAGTCAAGGAACTCACAAAAGCCAACTTCTGAGAAAGCCAGAAAGGAATTCTTCTCAAGCATGGTGCTGTTCTCTCTCATACCAACCTAAGAATGTTTGCTGAAACTGCCTTATAGGACGGTTGGTAGATTAAAAATTCGACAGTTCTTTCGTGCACAGTGGAAACATGGGGAGTCTAAAATCATTACCTTTGCGAATACCAGCAGGATGCAAAGCGAGAATACAGATTAGTTTGTAATCCAGGCAGAGGCCAAAAAGAAGAAAGAAGTTGGAGTTGGGGTGGTGCAGCAGTTTCCAGTTGAAAAAGAGTGTGGACAACCAAATGCTGGAGAAGATGTGGGACAGCAGAACGGTCATTCATTGCAAAGCACAATATCCACTTTGGAAAAGTGTTTGGCAGTTTCTTATGAACATACATTTACTATACAGCCCAGCCATTCCACTCCCGGGTGTTTATCCAAGAGAATTGAAAACTTGTGTTCATACAAAAGCCCATATATGCTATTTATAGCAGCTTTATTCACAATTGCCAAAACTAGAAATAACCCAGATGTCCTTCAACAGATAAATGGACAAACAAACTGTGGTATGTCCATGTAATAAGGTTATCTACACTCAGCAGTAAAAAGGAATGAACTATTGGTTCGTGCAACAACCTAGACAAATCTTAAAAGCACTTTGCTAAGTGATAGAAGCTAGACCTAAAAATCTACATATTGTATGATTCCATTTATATGACCTTCTGGAAAAGACAAAACTATAGGGATGGAAAACAGATCAGTGGTTGCCAGGTTTAGGGAAAGGAAGTTTATACAAAGGAATTTTTAGGTTAATGGGGCTCCTCTGTATTGGTATTGTGGTGGTGGATACAGGACTCTGAATTTGTCAAAACACAAAAAACTATATAGCACAACCAGTGACTTTTATTGTATGTAAATTTTTTAAATTAACCATGCTGTCAGGGGAAGCCAGGATGGAATGCAGATTAAGACAAATAAACCTAACTATATTATAGATATATGATATAGCCTCACTGAAGGGGTGAGGGGAAAAGGAGCTGGCCTAATTAACTTTAGAAAACAATGTTTTCACTGAAGACTATAAGAAAGACAAAAACTACATAAACACTGTACTCTAGTTGGTAAATTCGTATCTCAGAGGAATATAGGTTAGCAATTCTGAAAGTACTTTAAATGTAGCTTGAACAAATAAGTCAATGTAGATAAGGAGGGACAGGTTTCTCATTATCAGAAAGGCTACAATGAATTCTGTGGTGCTGGATTAGATTTGGAGGTATAGTTTGAACTCTTGTTTATTTAAATATATATATGAGTAGATACACAAATAAATATAGATATGTGTATACATAGGCTAGCAGACATATATTTCTTAGCTCTGTCCGCTAGAGGGTCTAGAAGAATTGACACCCTAGAAGCAATGAACACACTTAGCACCCAGGTCTTGGTTTCTAAATATCATTCTCACTAGAAGGAACCAGAGCTCCTTGGAGAAATGTGCAGTTCTAGGGCTGGGGTAGGGAAAACACAGGAGGGGGGGCTTGACCATCTTGTAGATTTAAAAAAAAAAAAAGAAAGAAAGAAAGAAAGAAAAAGAAAAAGGAGGGTGGCAGGGGAAGAAAACACAAGAAAATATGAAGGTATGTTGAAAGGAGCCATCTAAGAGTTCCCAGGGGCAAAGCTAGAACAATTTCAGCAATAAAAATAAATAATTGTGATATAAATTTGTAACTCAACAAAATAAATATTCTTGAGTCCATACCAGTAAGTGAATAAAATGGAGGAGAGGGAGAAATCTTCCTTCCTGATGAATTCTGAATAATAAATATAGAAGAAATGAGGGGAAAACAAAATCACTACTAAGATACCACAGAACTGTATGTTAACTATACCTGAAATAAAATACAAGCTTAATTAAGAAAAAGACACCACAGAATAATTGCTGTACGCAAGTCCTAATGAGTGCTGAAATTAGTGGATGACACTTTAAAGAGAACTAAGATAGTTGCATAGCTTCAAAGATCTCCCCCCAAATATTTATACATTGCTATCATGACTCTGACACATGTCCGTCCACAAATTAGTCAATACTTTCCCCAGAACTTAATTCCCCTCTCCTTCAGTCTGGAGTGTGGGCTGGATTTAGTGACTCTTTTCTAACAAATAGAATATGGAAAGGCCAGTGCAGGCGTGGGGGGTGAGGGGGGTGGGCGTGCAAATTTAGAACAGACACCATCTTAACCATGTGATCAAGGCTAACTGACCAGTAATAAGTCAAGTTGTTATATGATCAAGGAGAAGGGTACTTCACCTCTGTAGTATTCTTCCCCCAAATCCACAAAACCCCATTCTTACCATGAGAAAAAAAATCGGAAAATCCAGATTGCATAACATTCTACAAATACCTGACTTGAACTCTTAAAAGTGTTAAAAGTCACAAAATATAAGGAAACACTAAGAAACTGTCACAGATTAGAGGACACCAAGGAGGCCTGATGACTGAATATAGAATAATGGTACCTTGGATTGGATCCTGGTACAGAAAAAGGACATTAGTGGGGGAAAAAACGATAGCATTCAAAAAGTCCATATTTTAGTAAATAGTATTACATTGATGTTAGGTTCTTAGTTTTGATCATTGTATCGTGGTCATGGAAGATGTTAGCATTAGGGGAAGCTGGGTGAGGGATATATAGAGATTCTCTCCTATTTTTGCAACTCTTCTGTAAATTATTTCCAAATAAAATAATTTTAAAACATGGGTAAAGTGAAGACATCTAGCTTCATACCATTTAACGAAATATGCCTTGTTCCTTCTTCTGCAAAATGGGTATAACATTAAAGCATAAGCTAGTATAATTGTTCTGGGTATTTGTTTGTTTTTCTGCATTGTTTTGTTAACATATTTGATCAGTCTCCCTGTTAATCTGTATCATTTTGCCTGCAGGAAAATATATTTAAATCCTTTGTATCCACAGTGGATCTTAGCAGAAGGCCCAAGGTAAAGGCAGGTTATTGATAATTGATCATTGATGATTGATGATATTGTTTCAGTGCATGTACTTATGCCATAAAAAGTTGTGCCCCCCAAATTCGTATGTTTGAACCCCCAATGTGATGGTATTAGGAGGTGGGGGCCTTTGGGAGGTGATTAGATACGAGGGTGGAGCGCTCATGAATGGGACTAGTGCTCTTACAAGAGAGACCCCAGAAAGAGCCCCTGTCCCTTCTGTCACGTGAGGACACATGGCAGAAGACAGCCGTCTGTGACCGGGGAAGCAGGCCTCACCAGGCACCAAACCTGCTGGCACCTTGATCTCAGACTTCCCAGCCTCCGGAACTGTGAGAAATAAATATTGTTGGTGCCACCCAGTCTACGGTATTTTTTTGTTAGAGCTGCCTGAAGGGACTCAGACTGTGGGATAAAGGCAGATGGTCCCAGGATCTAATTCTCCCACACCGGGTGACAGGATTGCGGGCAGATTCCTTCAGGGCTGTCGGGCTCACCCCACAAGTAACCGGTGTTGAAATTCCTGCCTCACAGGAGGCACCCAGTCGGGGCTCTCCAGGGACGCAAGGACAAGCCCCAGGAGGGTGGCAACCCCACCTGGTCGAGTAAGGAGACAGGAGGGTCACATACGAGGATGAAGACTTGAGCAGAACTGCATCTTACATACTGGCATGAGAGACTTCTCGCAGCCAGGAGGACAATGAAAAATGAAGAAATCAAAATGAGACTTTGTTACGAGAGCTACCACCAAGTAAGGAAGGGAAGCTCAACCAACCACAGTCAGGGGGCAGGCCCTGGAAAAAATAAAGCCCGCTCATGTTTATACCCCAATAAGCCGGTTATATTTACATACGTTCTCCCAAATTGGGAACGAGTAATAAGCTGTCGATCGTCCTGAACGAGATAGTAACCTTTCTGTTTATTTCTTGTTCTGAGCTTTTTTACAAACGAGTGAATGGAAGACTGTTTATGACATAATTCTTTCTTTCCCTTTATAGTTTTATTTTTCTCACATTAGCTGCCAGGACATTTTGAGTTAAATTGAATGCCCGAGTGCAGTAACTGGCTCATCTCCTGAGCCTGACAATGCCTAGCAGGAGGTAATTTTTTCAAGGTAAGGATGAGGAAGTAGATATGAAGATAACGAATCCGTTATGATTCCTTAATTAGTTAAATACAGTAAATTAATTATTCAAATTCATATTATATTGATTGGACACGATTCAGAACACTGTTTAGTATGAAATACAGAGTTGGCTAAGTCTCCTTCCCTCTTTATAATTCACCCTTTAACGGTGAGCAGAAGAAAAGATTTTGCCGTCCCTCTGCCATGCCTCCTCCCTGAGCACCCCTTAGCATCGTGGTGCTTTATTATCATTTCTGGTTTCCCTGTGGGCTGAGGTCCTGTACTGAAGTGCAAATACTTCCAGAAACTCTGACTCTTAAACCAGTTGATAAGCAGGGATTACAGAAAGAAGGCAATAGTGTTCTAACACAAATGACCTACCACGTCCTTTCTTACTTCCCTTACTTCTTTATATTAGTTTTAACCACTTATGCTGAAAATGGCACAGCAAGAAAGGGGAAAATAAGATACCCATAGTTTTTTTTTTTTCCTTTCAGTCTTCCCTTCCTCATCAATAAGTTGAAGGTGGAGACTGTTGGTAGAATGTGGGCATATCAAGACGTGGAGTTAACGACTCTGTCATCTCCTGTCTCCCTCTTATAAGGATCCTTGCGATTACATGGTGCCCACCCAGATAACACGGGATAATCTCATCTCAAAGTCCTTAACTTAATCACATTGTAAAGTCCTTTTTACCATGTAAGGTCACATATTCACAGGTTCCAGGGATTAAGACATGAACACATTTTGTCCACCACAACTGCATAGCAGATCAGTATCTCTGATGACACACGAACCTGATAATATCTGAAACGGGTTATAAGACTCAAAGATATATGCACACACAGGTGCGTGCGCACCCACACACACCCCCTAGGTTTTAGAAGATGAGAGAGTAAGAAGAATGCTGTTAGGCCTGGTACATTGCTGATTTCCTGATTAACTGATTTAGATTGGGTACCCGATATAGCATTAATTTAGGGGAGGTGCTTCCTTTCCTGGAAGTCACAGCAACCATCAAAGCAGCACGCAGCCATAGAGAGCCACCAATGCTCTGGGAAATACCACGCAGACACTCAGAGGACGTCTCCAGGTGGCTAAATGTAGACAAGATTCCTAGGTAACTGGCACTCAGATGCTGAGAATCTCTGACAGAAGCTCAGGTTTGTCCCAGGTGTCCTGGAGAACTCGGACTCTTTCTAAGAGGGGAAATCCATTCCTGATGATCCGAGATCAAGACATAATTCTTCAAGGGTATTCTAATTTTGCAGAATCTCACATGAAAAGAATATGTGTTCAGCTGCTGTTGAGTGGAATGCTCTGAAAATGCCAGTTAGGTCAAGTTGGTTGATAGTGCTCTTCAGGTCATCTACATCCTTACGTGCCTTCCATGGGTTCTAGCAATTAGAGAGAAGTGTTGAAGTCTTCAAATATGATTGTTGATTTGTCTCTTTATCCTTTCAGTTATACTCATTTTGTCTCCACGTGTTTTGAAGTTCTGTTGTTAGTTGCATGCACATTTAGGATTGTTAAGTCTTCTTGCTGAATTGACTTCCATCATTATATGACGTCCCTCTTTATTGCTGGTCATATTCTTTGTTCTGAAGTGTACTTTATCTGACATTAATGTAAACACTACCCCTCCCTTCCTTCTTTCCTTTCACTTAAAAGTGTTAAAACCTTTTTATTGTGAAATAATTTTAGTCTTATAGAAAAGCTCCAAAAAATAATGCAGAGATTTCCCAAATACCTCACCAACCATTCCCTAATGTTAACACCTTGCATAACTTTGATATGATGATGAAAACAGAGCAACTAACATTGGTACAATGTTACTAACCAACTTACACACTTTACTGGGATTTTATCAGCTTTTCACCAATGCCCTTTCTCTGCTCCAGGATCCATTCCAGGATCCCACAGAACATGTAGTTATACAACTTCTTCGTCTCCTCCAATCCATGGCAATTCCTCCCTCTTGCCTTGTCTTTTGTGACCTATTATTTCTTCTAACATTTTTCTGCATCAGTCTGTCTCTTCTCTTCTTTGGAAATCCAATGGCATAAAAATTAGAACTTTTGTGTTTTTAAAGATTTTTATTTTTTAAGTAATCTCTACACCAAACGTGGGGCTTGAATTTATAACCCCGAGATCAAGGGTCGCACACTCTACCAACAGAGCCCTCCAGGCACCCCAATATTTAGAACTTTTGATATTGTTCCACAGATCCCTAAGATTCTGTTCTTTTTTCTTCCCGATTGTTTTTCTTTTTGTTCTTTAGATTGAATGCATTCTATCGATTTTCAGGTTCATTGACTCTCTCTTTTATCATCTCCATTCTGCTGTTAGCACATCAAATGAATTTTTTAATTTCACATATTGCATTTTTCAGTTCTGAAATTTTTCTGTTTGGTTATTTATAGTTTCTATTTCTCTACCAAGAATGTCTACCTTTCCTTCGTTTCAGGCATGTTTACCTTTAGTTCATGAAGCACAGTTGCTTCCCTGCTTTAAAGTCTCTGTGGTAATTCTGAGATGCCTGGGTGGCTCAATCAGTTAAGCATCTGCCTTTGGTTCAGGTCATGATCCCAGGGTCCTGGGATCAAGTCCCACATCAGGCTCTTTGCTCAGTGGGGAGCCTGCTTCTCCCTCTGCCTGCCGCTTATGTGCTCTCTCCCTGCTTGTGCGTGCTCTCGCTCTCTCACACAAATAAATAAATAAAATCTAAAAAAGAAAATGGTTTAAAAAAATAACAATTTTTAAAAAATCAAGTCTCTGTGGTAATTCCAAATTCAGGGTCATCTTGGGTTGGCATTTGTTAATTGTTTCTCGAGAACTGGTCACACTTTATTCTTTTTATGTTAAGTAATTTTATATTGTACCCTAGATATCTCTTTTGAAGATTTCATTTATTTTTTAAGTAAACTCTACACCAATGTAGGGCTCGAATTCATGACCCTGAGATCAAGAGTCCCATGCTCCAGGGACTGAGCCAGCCAGGCTCCCCAATCCTAGATATTTTTAATATTATGTTGTATAAACTCTGGGTACAATTAAAATCCTCTGAATACTTTTTTTTGCATTACAGCAGACAATCAACCCAGTTAAGTTCAAACTGCTAGTGATCCTTCACTTTCTGTGGGCAGCGGTTTCACCGTCGCCTCAGTTCTCAAAGCCTTTGCTGTGTTGGTTTGGATCTGATCCATTCAAGCACAGGTCCAGTGTGAGCCTATGGTGTGGATGGGTTCCTATACAGAATTAGGTGGCCCTCTGCTCGTTCTCTCCTCCTCATGAGTTCTCCTGGCTCCCAGGCCCTCAGAGCCACCTTTTTGGTGCCTCTGGTCAGATGAGATATCAACTGGAATTTTAATTGCCTGACCTGCCAACAAAGCACAGCTCCACAGGGAGGGCCCACCTTCAGGGCAAAGCTGAGAGAGGGAAAAAGAAATGACGATTATATACATACATTCTCTTCGGTCCCCTCTTCCTGGTTCTTCTTTCCAGAAAGATGGGGTTTCCACCATAATTTAGCCTCTTCTCTCCCGCTCCCGTAACAACACGTTCATTTTTGCAACTGGTACCTGCCATTAGGCCAAAGCTATGAGAGAAAAGGAAAAATTTGAAAATACAAGAAACTTGCCTCTATGTAGCTCACTTCTCTCCACAATTCATCTCCTTTTGTTGACTTTCAAGATCCTCATATACTTGTTTTTTTTTTTAAAGATTTATTTATCTATTTGAGAGAGAACAGGGGGAGGGGCAGAGGGAGAAGGAAAGCATCTCAAGCAGACTCCCCACTGAGTGCGGAGCCCGACACAGGGCTCAATCCCACGATCCGAAATCAAGACCTGAGCCGAAATCAAGAGTCAGATGCTTAACCGACTGAACCACCCAGGTGTCCTCTTATATACTTGCTTTTTATGTTGTGTCCAGAGTTTTTAGTTGTAATCCATATGAGACAGTGGCTATCGTGGGCTTATTCGGTCTCAGACAGAACCAGAAACCTCACTTCTATTATTTTTATGTGGAGTTATTTGATTAAAAAGAAAATATTCTGGCTCATTCAGCCTGATGCAGGGTCCATGCTGGAAACTCTTGTATCTTCCATCAGATATCATTTCTCCCAGGATAAAAGCAGTTCAGATAATATTCTTTAAAATGTGATAGTTGGGTTGTTACACAGAAAGGTTGAGAACCACTGGTCTGACAAACTATAGTTTATCTTTAGTTCTGGCCACTCCGTAACCAGGGGTAAGCAGAAACACATTCAGCTGGCCACCTCATTGGGCCAGGGTTGGTTTTGGGGTTTTTTTTTTAATGCTATTCTCAACAGGCTTAGCCTCTTAATTAATTAGAAAATTATAAAATTCTGCTATCCCCTGTTTTCTGTGTCTTTTTTATTTAGAGATTTTATTTATTTATTTATTTGAGAGAGAGAGAGAAGAAGCATGAGTGGGGGAATGGCATAGAGAGAGGGAGAAGCAGACTCCCCACTGAGCAGAGAGCCTGACCCAGGGCTCAATCCCAGGACCCGGGATCATGACCTGAGCTGATTGAGCCACCCAGGCACCCCTATTTTCTGTGTCTCAAGACGTATTAGGTTGCATTGTCTGTGTGCCTGCGGCCACCAAGCAATTCATCAAGCACTTGGTTCCTTTTCCTGATTCTTCTTCTCTCCAACTTTCACATGTTGGCACCCTAGGGCTGGGACCTGCATCTCTTTCCTCTGGCCTGATTCTCTCCCTAGGTGACCATTTCTTCCATGGAAGGAATGGTCTGTCTATGGGTTCGTGACCCCCCTAAATTCCACATGTCCCATCTAATTACCTACTGGACATCTCTACCTGGCTCTCTGGTAGTATCTCAAGAGTTGTATATCTAAAACAGAGTTCTTAATTCCTCACTTCTAGATCTGGTTCTCCTCAGTCTTCCCCATCCCAGTAAACGGCACACCATCTCCTCAGCATCTATGTGCTTGGGCCCCAAACCCAGGAGTCATCCCTGATATCCTCTAAGGCTTGTTTCTGCCTCCAAGCCGCCCACTCTCTGCTTCTGCCCACAGCCATTGACTCCACCATCATGTCTCTCCTAGATGGCAGCAAAAGCCCCCTGACTGCTCTCCCTGCTTCCTTCAGTCTTTGCCCATTCTCAGTATATTCTCTCTGTACAGCAGCTTCTACAGCAGAAATCACATCATTCTCTTGCTTAAAGCCCTCAAGTGGCTTCCTTTGGCAACCAGAATAAACCCAGATGTCTTTTTGTGGTCTCAAAGGTGCCGCATGACCTGGTCCTGCCTCCATGCTCCTTTCTCACCATCCTCCCATATGCCCCAGGAGGAAGACCAGGAGAGTCTCTGGTCACAGAAGCCATGCGGAGAGAGTGTTTCCAAGAAGGATTGGTCCCTGTGGCCAGTGAGGCTGAGAGGCTGAGTGAGAAGGGGCACAGACGGGGTCTCTGGATTTGCCCACATGGAGGAGTTAGTGACTTCACTTCCTCCATTAGCAAAGTGGGTTCTTCTGAGGAGTATAGATTATGGAGAGTCTGTATCCAAGACATCATTAGTCTGAGTTCAAATGATTTTCCTTCTGCAGTGATAGTCCATCAGTCATTCTCAAACCTCAGTGTTTATTAGAATCACCCAGAGGGCTTATTAAACTACAGCTTTTCTAATTCATTAGGATTGACACTTTGCATTCCTAACAACATTCCAGGTGTTGCTGAACCTCACCCTGTTTGACAAATAGGAAGCTACAGTCTTTTCCAGGGGTTACCTTCTGCTCTTTTTTGAGAATCCCCATGGTCCCTGTGTGTCCATGAATAGCCCGGGTCACTGCTTGCTACTTCAGCACCCTGGTGAAAAGGAGACCAGAACACCCTTTGAGCTAGACTCTGCCATCCCCGGTCCCTAACAGCCCCTTGGAGATGCCACTCTGACCAAGTCACCCATGCCTGCTGGCCTCTGCCCAGCTCGAGGCAGCCAAGCACCTGCTGCCACTTCTAATAATGGAACCACAGATCCACCACTCAGTAGAACTAGAAACCTGTTAATGTCACTGGTGTCAGTTTCTTGGCTTAAATCCCAGAAGTCCTGAAGGAATCAAATTCTAGTTTCCTGATTCCTAAAGGCTTTAATGTAGGCATCTGTAGGTTTCCCCAGACAGTAAAACTTTAGTGCAATGGGAAGGAACATGCTCTACCAAACCCAGTCAGAACCATCCCACTGCAAGGCTGCCCCACTTTCTGAGTGGTGAGCTCACTCAGTTCATACACATACCCTACTCTAGAGTCACCTCCCTCCACCTCCACCTGAACTCACCCTCCGTGCACACACTACACACCGTTAAAGGGTTAGCCCCATAGGGCATTAAGTTTGAGTCCGGGTCACTGGCTCCAGATCCATTTTCCCTCATAGGGATTTTCCTCTTGAGAATCTGCCCCTCCTTTCCTGAAGTCGAACTTTGGCTGGGCCTTCCCCACCCACCAGTCATGTCTTTGTAGCCTTAAATCTCAGGGGGGTCAGAGTTCCTGGTCCCTCTGTTTTGTGGGATGGGTTCATTTCTGAATAAATTTGTGGCTGCAGAAAGATACAAGGGATTCCACCACAATTCACTGATGACAGCAAACAAGCCCCCAAAGCAAAGAGATACACTGGAGGAAAGGCATTCTCAAACTGCCCAGGCCAGTAAAGCATTAACATGGTATGGATGTTCAAGAAAGGATATGGCCATTACTATTATTGCCTGTTTCTGCCCTCTCAGCCCATCTTTTTCCCCAGCCCAATTCCCCCTCGGGCTTTTCCTGCCCATCCCAGGGCCACAGCCCTAATCCCCACTCTCATTTCCTCCCACCCGGATTGTGCCCAACGCTTGACTACCTAATCTCTGTCCCTCCAGCATTTCTCTCCCCAAGTACATTTTGTCCTGCCCCTCCCTTAAACAAGAAACAATGAGTCCCTGTTTGTAATCATCTAAACTCCTCTCCCTGGCCTTCAAACCCGGCTCCCTTATCTCTCCAGTCTTAGCGTGTATTCCCCCAAATCCATCCAAACACACATCAAATGCCTTCAGGCACTGGAACTATAAAGATGAACAAGACGTTGCTGCTCTCAGTGAGTTCACGGTGTATAGAAAGAAGCAAATGAGCAATAAGCCAACTCCTAAACCTCGTAAGAAGGCGTAGGCTGCTGGATCCCAGTCAATTGGTTGATTGAGGGTGAGGAAAAGGCATATGAGGCAGAAGAAAGCAGATGTGCGAAAGCATGGGGGCTTGAGGAGTAGAACACATTCAGGTCACTCCAGGTCATTCCACATGAGGGAGCAAAGAACTGGAGGAGAATGGACTGACAATTTTGGGGGATGAAGAAGCAGGCAGGAATAAGATTTTGCATATTAGTAGATAGCCACAGAAGCTTAGAATTGATCCTAAGGTTAATGGGCAATAGCTGAAGGATTTTCAGTAGGGAAGTAAATTTTAATCTTAATATACAAGTTTGAAATTGTTCTGATTCACAGATAAGTCCAAATTAAGGGACATGTTTAAAATGTGTTTTAGGGGGTGCCTGGGTGGCTCAGTCAGTTAAGCATCTGCCTTCAGTTCAGGTCATGATACCGGGGTCCTGGGATCAAGCCGTGTCAGGCTCCCCGCTCAGCAGGCAGTCTGCTTCTCCCTCTCCCTCTGCCTCTCCCCCTGCTTGTGCTCTCTCTTGCTCTCTCTCTCTCTCAAATAAGTAAATAAAATCTTTTTAAAAATAAAATAAAATATGTTTTAAAGATCTTACAAAAGAGATTGGTATTTGTGAACATGGAAGGAAAGCTAAGAGGAGTGACCAGTATAGTTTGGATTATACTGTATGTATCAGGGTCTGTCCTATATAAAACAATAATTAGGCAGTTCATCAGGGAACGCAAAACTAGTCATTACTGGTATAACCGCCCTTCATTTTGCATAATACTGTGTATCTGCAAAGAATCAGTATTAATTCATTCATCACAGTGATAGGCAAACTTGAAGAAGCAAGACAGCTTACAATCAGTGTAAAGCGGTACAAGTGAACTCTGTCTCCTCTCATGAGATGGATTAGATCACCTATTCAAATGATATGCATTGAAAAAATGTGAGTAGATTAATACATAAACGCAGTGTAAAACTCAAACACCAAAAGCCGGTGAAGAGTAAGCTTCTTCCCAAGCCACCTAGCAGGTTCCCCACTCCCTTGACCTTCCCCAGAGGCAACTACTCTTATAAATTCTTCCAAAGACCATTCTCTAATATTCAAATGGTAACATTTTATAATGGTCTTTTGCGTGTTTAGACACATTAATACAGGTGCATTGTGCAAAGCACATCCTTGCTTTTCATAACAGCGTAGAACTTCATTGTACGGGTATACTACTTTAAATTTAGCCATTATCATATTTACAGGTTAAATCATAGCCATGTATATATGTCATTTCTGCTCCTGTGGGAGTACAGTACAGGACAAACTTTTAGATGTAGACTTGCTGGGTCAAAGTACAGAGATGTCCATTTTTACTAGTTTTTATAACAAAAGTAACATATATATAGTAAGGCAAGATTTGAACCGGTACCAAAAAGTACAGTGAAAAATCTCCTTCCTACTTCGGACATCCAGCTCCACTTTCCTCAGTTCATCACTTTTCATCGATTCTCCAGAAGGTATTCCTTGCGTAAGTGTGTGTGTGTGTGTGTGTGTGTGTGTGAGTGAGTGTGTGTGTGATGTTTAGATTATACTTGCATTTTATTTTTTATTTTTTAAATTTTATTTATTTGAAGTGATCTCTACACCCAACGTGGGGCTGAGCTCACAAGCCCAAGATCAAGAGTTGAGTGCTCTTCTGACTGAGCCCACCAGGCGCCCCTATACTTGCATTTTTGAAGAGAAATTCTGCGGTTGTTTGGAAGAGAGAGAAGAGAGGGCAAGATGGAGAGGCAGCAAAACCAGTGAAGAGGCATGGCAGCAATCGAGAGAATGAGCAGCAAGTGATAAAGGCCTACACTAAGCAGAAGCAATGGGAATGGAAAAGAAAGATGCAGATTCAAGAGGTACTTAGGGGCCTAAGTCAATAAGGCTCCTAAGTATTTGGACATGGGAGGTGAGGAAAAGAGAGGAGTCCTCGTTCACTCCCAGATTTCTGACCTCGGTAACTGGGTGGATGGTGGGTGGCGCCATCCACTAAGACAAAGACGTCAGGAAGAGGAGGAGATGTTGGAGACACGAGGTGATGATTTCGTTTTGGTAAGTTGAATTTAAAATGACTCTGAAACATCCAATTGAATGATTCCTGTAGGCAGCCGGACGGAGATCTGGGTCAGAGATACAGATCTGAGTCACCACATAAAATTAATTCATAGTTGAAACCAGGGAAATGGATGGATAACCCAGAGAGAGAATGCAGAGTGAGAAAAGATGAGGGATGAGGACTGAATCCTGGGGAACACCAATGATTAAGTGAGGGACAGAGAAAGAGGAACATGCAAAGAGACTAGAGAACAGGCAGCCAGAGAATTTGGAAGGAAACCAAGATAGAATTTTGTTCTTTAAACTATGGGAGAGGAAGTTTAAAGAAAGAAAAAATGGGGACGCCTGGATGGCACAGTCTGTTAAGCATCCGACTCTTGGTTTTGGCTCAGGTCATGATCTCAGGGTCTTGAGATCAGCTCCACAATCAGCGTGCTTGGGATTCTCTCTCCCTCTCCCTCTTCCCCTCCCCTTCCCTCCCCTCCTGGCATGTGCACACGTGCTCTCTCTCTTTGTGTCTCTAAAAAAAAAAAAGAAAGAAAGAAAAATGGTGAATGAGTATCAAATGATTGCATAATGATTTGGAGTTGGACAGACGTGGGTGTGAAGCCTGACTTTGCTACTCACTAGCAATGACCCCTTGGACTCATCACTAGAACTTTATAAGTGTTTGTAAAAGAAGGTTAATAATATTACTTATCTAATAGGAATAGATAATAGCAGTAATCTAACAGTTATTTTGAGGATTCAATTGGATAATGTATATAAAAAAAACTGTTAGTGTATTGCCTGGCACATAATAAACTGTCACTATAAGCTGGTTACTAAAAAGAAGAAAAATAGGCACTGAAAAGGAGCCATTCAATTTAAAATTTGACCACACTATAGTAATTTCAGAGAAGCCATGAGGATGTAAATCTAAATGAAATACATTGAAGAGTGTATGTAAGGTGAAAAAGTAGCCAGTGATCTTGGCAAAAAAGATGAGAAATTAGGTGTGCCAGAGAAAAATTAGGAACTGAGCATAAGACTTCCTCACCACCCAATTTTTCTTTCTAAATAGAAGGAGGAATCTTGAATGTTGCTAGGCTTTGGGGAACAATGATAGAGAGACAAGTTTAAAATACAAGGGACTGAACATCACCACTATTTCAGTCTTTCTGAGACACAACTTTGCACACTTTCTACCTTTCTACAAACTTTCTCCCATTTTATTCCTGTTCCAAACCCTTCGAGGAACCCCTATTGTCTAAACAATATTATTCAAATGCCTTCCCAACATCCAAGGTCTTCCACCTTGAATTCTTGATTCTTGCTCCCACCTACGTTTACAATGTTCTCTCTTTCTCTAACCTGGGGACTCCTCCAGTTGAATTTCTCTCCTCACCCCTTCAGGAGGTTTCCTTACATAGCTTCTTTCCTTGTCTTCACTTACCTCTCACCTCTGGCCCACGTTCGGGCAACTCAAGTCTCACTCCCTCCAGAAAGCATGTCCTGAAACACTGCACTTTTCAGTGGCCACCTCCTTTCTAACCCTTCTAGAACTAAAGTAGAGGTTGTAGACCAGCCCACAAAGTGATTTCTGTTGTAGTTGTTTTATCTGGATTAGCTTCCAAGTTGACAAATCAGAAATTTTCAGATAAAACTCTGAATATTCAGCTTCTCTTTAAAAATCAGAAGATAGGGGTGCCTGGGTGTCTCAGTCAGTTGAGCGGCTGCCTTCGGCTCGGGTCATGATCCCAAGGTCCTGGGATTGAGCTCCGCATCGGGCTCCCTGCTCAGCGGAGAGCCTGCTTCTCCCTCTCCCTCTGCCTGCCACTCTGCCTACTTGTGCTCTCTCTCTATCCTTCTGTCAAATAAATAAATAAAATATTTTAAAAATAAAATAAAAATCAGAAGATGTGGTGACAGTGAGTCTGCATCCCCTCTTGGCAGGAATGGGCTGGAGTTCATTGTAACAGCTGGCCCTTTGGCTAGGGCACGGACTCCAAGTTTTATCCTTGCAGTTGCTCACTGTACTCATATGTGCCTGGCTCATGTAAGTATTTGAGTTTGTAACCCCAAGTCTAAACCATGGCTGGACACTTGGTGTGCACTACCTGGTAGTTATTTAGCTTTATATTTATCAGGTCTTCCAGAAAACTTCCACATGGGCATTTCCACACCTTAGGCCCATTTGGGATCCCCCACAAAGCCTAGCACAGCAAGCTAAATGTAGGAGTATAGTTAGTGTAAGGTAACTGAGGATGATGAGGATGAAAACTAATCTGTCTTTTCTTAAATGACCCATCACCCAATAAAACCAGTTACCTCATTCCAAAATTAAATACCAAGAAAAAAAATTCCATACGAGGAAATAAAACAACCTAAGAATGCATTGGGAGTGCAGAGGTGAAGGCAGTCCTAGGAAGGTTGATTTCAGTGAAACCAGTTCTGGTCTTGCAGCTAGAGCAAGATGCTGAAATTTATCTGTTGTAGTTAGTTAGCAGATGTTTGTGATTTCTATTTAAGGCTTCTTGCTAGAAGGCTCTGCTGGTCCCTATTTCTTCACTCGTACCAGACAGCTGAACCCCAAAGGCAGGAAGAAAAAGAGGAGGGATGATGGATGCTGGTGATGGACACTGGGTTAGAGACATGTTGGTGTAGAAATGGCTTTCAAGAATACCCCTATTACCCACTGTGCAGACTCATCTGGCATTATGACCCAAAGTCATAGGGCAAGAGGTTAGATCTTGATGTAAGTGGCATGTAGATTATGGAGAAGAGACAAGGTTTGAAATGTATGGAGCCAGAAGCTAGACTGTGGAAAATTCTTTCAATCATCACACTTGTAAAATTGTCAGTGGAAGATTCAGTTATCACTAATACCTGGTATGGTAGCAAGCATCCAAGATAGGCCCCAGTGATCTCTGCCTCACATTGTTCATATCCTGCTGAAACTTACTGCAAAACAGCCTTACAGTGGAATGGGAACTGTTAAAAAGAATAAGGTAGGCCTCTAAGCACTGATGACCATTAAAAGATATTCAAGATACATCGTACAGTGGGGAAAAAAGCAAACTGCAAAACAATATGGATAGTATGGATAGTTTTAGCTTGTTCATATCTTTAAAACACTGTATTTCTTTCTATCTAAAACATATATCCTTTCAACTTTTAACAGCTCTGATTAATGGCTGGGTTTTCTGGTTTTTGGTTTGTTTGTTTGTTTTTTTTTGTCTTAGAGTTCTATAAAATAAGATGCGTCTTATTGCTTTAGATTTGATGAAATATGATATAACTATATATAGTATACCAATCAGAACAGGACTGCAGCTTGTAAAGCCCTGGGCTGAAAACCCCTTCAGCTGTTTGGCTAGCCTTCTGCTAAACTTTTCAGTTAAACACCCTAGGTGTTGTGGCACAGACAGAAATTGGTTATCAGGAACCTGCTTGTTGGGCCTGGTTGACATGGCAATCACAGAGTATTGTCATGTAAGGCAGGGATTGGGGCTAGGATTCTAATGTTGTGCCTTCTCACTTTAAAAGGGGATAAAAGCCCAAGTGTGAGGAGACCTGGGACTGGCTGAGGCTCCCACACCAAGCTGGTATCTGGCCGAACAAGCCTGGGAGGAAATAAAAGGTGCCTGGAGTCCCATCTGCTTAACCATCAAATGTATGCTTTCTTAGTAATAGAACTGTATCCTTTATCCAAGCTGGGTAAAATGTTGCCACCTAAGTAAGTTCTGTTGAGCCACTAACCCAGAGGGGATCTTGGGCTCCTACTCGATCAGAGTAATAGACTTAGGTATATTTGCATACAAAAACGTTAGAAAGAATATATGCTAAATTAGTGAGAGATTATTTTGCAGGAATGAAATTAATGGAGAGGTCAATATTCCACAATTGTATATTACTTAAAAAATTTAAAAACCACTTATATGTATTACTTTTATAATGAGAGGAAAAAAAGGTAAACACATCCAAATTGGAAAGTACAGTATAATGTTAATAATGAAGTGGCCAGGCGACCACTGGTTTTTCCTTTCCCTACTCCAACCCTCACGAAACTTGTAATGAGCATGAATTATTTTTTCAACACAAAAATTTGTTTTAAGAAATAAAAGAAATTCCCCCAAACCCAATTTCACCTCTTCAAATAAAAATAAAGGCACAGATCCTTCAACACTGCATGGGGAAAGTAGTTTATTTCTAAATGAAAACTATACATGGTTCAGGCGATTTACTTATGAACCAAATTCTATGAGGGCCTACTGTCTGGTAGACACAGTTCTCGCGGCTTTCTCGCTTATTACCTCATTTGATTAAAAAATTAAAAAAAAAATTTTTTTAAATCAAAGACGGTTTCAAGAAACCCGTAAGTTTCCAAAACCGCGTTCCCCCCAAAACTAAGACACCCCACGTCCTAGCACCTCCCCTCTCACGTGACCCTGTGACCCGGGGAAACCATCTTAAGCATCGCCTCATAGAGGAAACTACATCTCCCAGAATCCTCTCGCATTGCGTCGTGCTGGCACTTTTACTGGCCGGGTCTTAGAGCTGAGCCTGTAGCCAGGCGCCATCTTTGACGCTGGCAGTCTTGGATTTCTGCTGGTGCTGCTGCTGTGAGGACGGCGGGCGGCAGCGGCTAAGAAAGAAGAAAGACGTGGCAGCAAGCGGGAGTCGGGGACAGTGTCGGCGGTTCGGTAAAGTTTCTGTTCTCTGGTAACTAGACCCGTTTTTTGATTCCCGGTGGCTCGGGGCAGGGGAGGTGGGGGAGAGGGCGAGGGGAGTGGCCGCGGCCTCCCCTCGCCCCTGGGTTGCGGCCTAGCCCGGGAAGTCAGAGCGGGTCCTTCGGCCCCGCCGTAACGACCCCCCTCCCCTACCCCCCGCCCGCCGCCCTCGCCGGGGCGAGCTGGGAGCCCCGGGCTCCCGCTCTCAGTTCCAGTCACCCCACCCCCATCCCTTGCACCCCACCCCCACGGCGCCTGCTCCTTCCCAACAACCTTCCTCCCCTCCCCCACATCCGGTGTTGGCGAAACCGTAGGAGCCCGGAGCAGCCCCGGAAAGCCGGCTTGTTCCCCGTCTCCCGGAGAGAGAACTGACACTAGCTTGCTTTCTTCGCGACAACAGTTTCCCTAGTTTAGCGGACCCCCACTGCCTAAATCAAACTGGGTGCCAGGAGCTGAATTTACCTACTCTCGTTCCTCTCCAGGGTCCCACTACTTGGGAGATATTCTCAAACTCCACATACTGAAAGCCACCGACCTTAATCCGGTATCCTACACCCCTTCCCTACTTTAATTAACTCCCACCCCAGCCCTCCGCATCGGAGTCAAGAACAACAGGGACACTTCCGTTCTCCTTGTAGGATTGATGAAACCGTAATGAAGAACACCCCCTAAAGTCCCATAATCGGTGCGGATTCCTATGGGGAAGGCCCATGTTGTTGACATCTTGCAGGCCTTGGTTCTGGACCTTGAGAAGGAGGCTGTGGAACTAGTGATAGCGATGCTTTTTAGGGTAAATGTATGTAGGTATTGGGGGAAGGGGAGGGATCAACCGAAAAGGAATGGAAGTGGTTTAAAGCTTAAATTTCAGTGTTTGCTGTTCATATAGAGTTCCACTCATGAGTTACTAGTACATTTACAGGCAGTAAAGCTTCTCCAGTCTAAAAATGTCTGAAAACTAAATTTGGATTAACTCTTGATACAAACAGTAAATTGAAAATGCAGCTTGTGACCTTTTAAATTTTTATTCTCAAAACACTTTTTTTTTTGCCATCCACATTTTTAATAATTGTATTATTTATATTTAAAGCTGAAAGGGCTCAACTAGCATTTGCTGTTAATGACCAGTATGTGGAGTCTGCTTTATATTCCCAGAATTGACTTTTTGGGTTGTATTGTCCAGTCACAGTCCTAAGGGATGAATGTTGAATGATGCACTATGTTTTTGTTTAAGTGAAATTTCCTGAAAATAATTAATTGCAGAATTAAGGGAAATTGATGTTACTACCATGACACATCATTAAAACACATATTTTTAAAGCTGAAGGCATTTCAAGGAGATGTAGTTCTTGATGAAGCAGAAAGGACATGGGCCTGGGATTTGGAAGACCTGGCTTCTAGCTGCTACTAACTCTATGACTCTGGGAAAGTGGGCCTCAAGTTCTTTTTTTCTATAACATGAAGAGATTGGACTATTTGAAATCAGATTCAGAACTCAGAAATTGGAAGGGATCATAAAACCCTCTAAGAAAAGAGTTTGGGAATGTTCTCCATTGCTGTCACTTTTCCTCCAAAAATAACCTGGCTTGAAAGTCATTGTTCCAAAGGGAATTTGATTCCCCATAGAAATTGGAGACAAGGTAATGCAATTAGAGAGGAACAGCTGTATTTCTGCTTGAGTAACAAACCCACTAACAGATTCTGGTACGAATTTTGGAGACATAAAGAGAATGAGTGTATGTACCTTAAGTGTACCAGTTTCCTCACTCTCTCCTGGCAGACGATGCAGCACTTTTAGTGGTGCTGGGATTCTGGGATGTGTTCCTATTAATTCGAATACAGATGAAGAAGATGTGGTAGAGGGAAAGATGGTGGCAGAAGGAATGGATAAAGAGGCAAAATTGCCTGCTAAAAAGAAAAGAAAGAAGGGTTTACGGATTAAGGGGAAAAGGCGAAGAAAAAAACTGATCCTTGCGAAAAAGTTTAAGGATTTGGGATCTGGGAGGCCTGTTGCAGATGCCCCTGCTTTATTAGCTTCCAGTGCCCATGAGCAGGATGAAGAAAGTCTTTTTGAGAGCAATATAGAAAAACAGATCTATCTACCTAGTACCAGAGCCAAGACCTCCATTGTATGGCACTTCTTTCATGTTGACCCCCAGTATACCTGGCGAGCTATTTGTAACCTCTGTGAAAAAAGTGTTAGCAGGGGCAAACCAGGCAGCCATCTGGGGACATCTACTCTACAACGACATCTGCAGGCAAGGCATTCACCTCACTGGACCAGGGCCAACAAATATGGAGTCACTAGTGGGGAGGAGGATTTTACTTTGGATGTGCCTTTATCTCCCTCTTCTGCTGGAAGCAATGGAAGCTTTGAATATATGTCTACTGATCCATTAGATGAAAACAGAATGGGTAAGAAACGTGATAAATCAGTATCTGATGCCCTGAGGGCAGAAAGAGGGAGATTTCTCATCAAAAGTAATATTGTCAAGCATGCCTTAATTCCTGGAACAAGAGCCAAGACATCTGCAGTTTGGAATTTTTTTTATACCGATCCTCAGCACATCTCAAGAGCTGTGTGTAATATATGTAAAAGAAGTGTGAGCCGGGGTAGGCCAGGTTCTCACTTAGGAACTTCAACTCTTCAACGACACCTGCAGGCCACACATCCCATCCATTGGGCTGTTGCCAACAAAGACAGTGGTGCGGTTGGAAATGGATTAGATGAGGCTGACACTGAGAGAAATGATCTCTTAAGCGATCCTCTGCATGGAGAGAAGTCTACAGGCAGCCATGATTTAACAGCTGAGGACCTTAGTGACTCTGATTCAGATGAACCTCCTGTGTTAGAGGTTGAAAATAGTAGAAGATCTGAGAGTCCTATTCCTGTAGCAGAGCAAGACGCGCTGACACACGCACAGGAGAGAGAAACAACGTATTCTGAAAATTCAGTCTCAAGTCAAATAAGTCAGGCAATTATTCAAATGATTGTGGAGGATATGCATCCTTACAACTACTTCTCAACTCCAGCCTTTCAGAGGTTCATGCAGATTGTGGCCCCTGACTATAGGTTACCATCTGAAACTTACTTTTTCACAAAAGCCGTACCTCAATTATATGATTGGGTCAGAGAAAAAATTTTCTTAACTTTGGAGAATGTTCAAAGCCAAAAGATCCACCTGACTGTGGACATATGGACCCATGACCCATCCACTGACTATTTCATTGTGACTGTACACTGGGTCTCTTTGGAAACTGCACCTTCTTCCAGTAATGGCAGGATCCCCAATTTCAGAAAGTGGGCAGTACTTTGTGTAACAGGGTTGGCCAAAGACTGCTTGATAACCAACATTTTACAAGAATTAAATGACCAGATTGGTCTGTGGCTTTCTCCTAATTTCCTTATTCCTAGCTTCATTGTTTCTGATAATTCCTCTAATGTGGTACATGCAATCAAAGATGGCGGTTTTACCCATGTGCCGTGCTTCCTGCATTGTTTAAATATAGTCATTCAGGACTTTTTTTGTGAGCACAAAAGCATTGAGAATATGTTAGTAGCTGCTAGGAAAACCTGTCATCATTTTAGTCATTCAGTCAAGGCCCGTCAGATTCTGCAGGAGTTCCAAAATGATCACCAACTTCCATGGAAGAATTTGAAGCAGGATGAAACTGGCCATTGGATTTCTACCTTTTATATGTTAAAATGGCTCTTGGAGCATTGCTACTCAGTTCACCATAGTCTTGGTAGAGCTAGTGGAGTTGTGCTCACCTCCCTTCAGTGGACTCTAATGACTTACGTTTGTGATATTCTGAAACCATTTGAGGAGGCCACCCAGAAAGTGAGTGTCAAGACCACAGGATTGAATCAGGTGCTCCCCCTAATCCATCATCTGCTCCTTTCTCTGCAGAAACTCAGAGAAGATTTTCAAATAAGAGGTATTACTCAGGCACTCAATCTGGTGGACAGTTTATCTCTGAAACTTGAAACTGATACCCTACTGAGTGCCATGCTTAAATCTAAGCCCTGTATCTTGGCTGCTTTGTTAGATCCTTGCTTTAAAAACAGTTTGGAAGACTTTTTCCCTCAAGGTGCTGATTTAGAAACTTATAAGCAGATCCTTGCAGAAGAAGTTTGCAATTATATGGAATCTTCAGAGGTCTGCCATATTGCAACTTCAGATGCTTCTGGTCCCTCAGCCATCGTAGGAGCTGATTCGTTTACCTCATCTATAAGAGAAGGCACCTCCAGTTCAGGGTCTTTTGATAGCTCAGCTGTAGATAATGTTGCCATTGGAAGCAAAAGCTTCATGTTTCCTTCTGCCATAGCAGTAGTTGATGAGTACTTCAAAGAGAAGTATTCAGAGATCTCAGGAGGTGACCCTTTGATTTACTGGCAGAGGAAGGTGAGCATATGGCCAGCTTTGACCCAAGTTGCCATTCAGTATCTAAGCTGCCCCATGTGTAGTTGGCAGTCTGAATGTATCTTTACTGCAAATAGCCAGTTTCACCCAAAACAGATCATGAGCCTGGACTTTGACAATATAGAACAGCTGATGTTTTTGAAAATGAACTTGAAAAATGTTAACTATGATTATTCTACATTGGTTCTGAGCTGGGATCCTGGGAATGAAGTTATTCAAAGCAATGAAAAAGAAATACTACCTTAATTTCTTTTTCCTTTTTCCATTTGAAATGGGCAACTTGTTGCTATGTTACTGTATCCTAATTGCTATAGTTGTTATATATAGTTATACTAATTATTCTTTATACACAAATCTGGGGAAACCTGAAAACACAAAACGTGCTGAAAATTCCTCAGAGGATTAATAATAATGCTGACAAAGTGAAGATTAAAAATTTCACAGTAGTAACTCAGTGTAGCTGTCTCTTGAAATTTTGTTTATACCAATTAAGAGAGAAAAGATATTTTTTAACTTAAAAAATATAGTGCAGCATTGAAAGGCTTTAGGCTATTTCTGGCTGGTAGATTGAACTTGTAATTTGGTTTTAAGTAAAAGTTTCTACCATCAAGTTTGATTGCTCTGAAACCAGTGAAATTGAGGGAAAAACGCATACTAAGCTGGTATTCCTCCCCCTCTCTCCCATTTTTCTAGTTTTTTAAAAACCCTGATCCATACTTACAGCTTGGCAAAAACAAAACTCATGAAATTTAGAAATTTCTAATTGCCTCCTCATACTGGTCAGCTTTATCATTTCAACTTACTGAGTGTGATAGAGTTACCCTTTATATTTAGGATTGGATCTATGTAAAAGGGAAACATTAGAAAACAATCAGGAAAAATTTACTTTTAGTCTTTGAATAGCCTTTTTTAACTTTCAGAAAATAGTGTAAAAACAATAAAACAAAGATTGTATGGGTACTTTTTACAAATTTACGGGCAAATGACATAATAAAAAGTTTACAAAAATTGAAAAAGATTGACTGGGAATTGGAGTAAAAGCCCCAAGAGCACACTTTTGACAAACACAGTGTCCATTTCCCAAAGAATGTTTCTCTGCTTTTAAATGATCTTAAATGTCTTTAAATATATATGCTGAATGATCCATAATACTGTATTCTTAACTGTGAGATTGTTTTTTGGCTTCTAATCTTAGCTAAACATAAGCACTCAATATTTTCAGGTGTTAGGAATCATTACCTCACTGGTAAAATGAGAGAAATGATCTCAGTGAACTTTAAAGTCCCTTTCCACTCTTAAAGTATGTTTCTGTGGTTGAGTGGGAGGCCAGAAAATGATGACTTTGAGTAAAAGTCTATTACAAGTTTCAGACTGAATAACTAATGTAAGATCCCAATTTTTCCTTTTTTTCATTTTAGATTTGGGGATATTCCCTGCCCAAAAATTTCCTGGAAAATTGACTAGTATTAAGTGTGAGTAAAAGGTGTCCACTTTTTTTTAAGTTTTGATTTTAGTTTTGTCTTGGATAGTATTTGGCAAGATTTAGCCTAGAAATTATGTAGTATTTATTACATGAGAATCAAAACTGCTTTGTTACGGGGCTGGTTTCAAAATTTAGAACTCATTTCTATGTATCAAAATCGTTTTTTGTTTTTGTTTTTTGGGTTTTTTGTTTTTTGTTTTTTGTTTTTTTAATTCTTAAATGGTAAATGTACCATTGTGAAATGAAATTTAAACTCCAAAAGTTTACCCTTTTACTAACTGGAGTAAATGAATAATTATAAAGTCTATAGTTGTAGCCATCACTTGTAAAAGAAAACAAACAAACAAACACGAAACCAGGCTGCCTAAGCAAGCCTTTGCAGGGCCAATATTGAATGTCATGCCAGTGACACTGGTGTTGCTATAAAGGAAGAAAAAGTCTTCCATTAGATAGACGCTTTCTGGATTGTGACAGTGCCAGTTCAGGACGGCTGTAATGCTGCTCTGCCTTCCGCAGCATGCTGCACCACTCTGTAGTTACTCGGTAACTATACGTTTCTATCTTTTTTGGTTAAACACTCCCTGAAGATGAGAAATATGATGTACATACATCCGTATTATACACATTGATTCACGTGTAAGGATTTCCCTTCATGTTTATTCTGTGGGCTGGGCACAATTTAGTGTAACGTAGCGATACACGTCATGATACTTTGGTGTAAGAGTAAGTTCACTATTTTTATAATGAACCCAAAACTGAAGGCTTTTGTAGTGTATTTTAAAAGGGAAAACTTACCCAAATGTTTTATTTCTACACATTTGTGTATATGTGTGTGTGTGTGTATAAGCCAGTTAGTATATGTGTATATGTATATTATATACATAAAACACTTTATATTTTTTCATACAAGTATGCTTTTATTATACAGATAATAAAGATGGGGGAAGGTTTCTGTTTTTTTCTTAATAGGTGAAGAAATCTTGAAGACCAGAAATTGGATCTTATTGAATTTTGGTGTTCTTTTTCTTTTTTCTTTTTCTTCTTTCTTTTTAAATTATATTGTTCGGCTATGGAAGATGGATTTTTTTTTTCCAATAATCCTTTGACTCTGAAGTTCATCTTTAAATGAACTCTCTTTTTTGTTGGTTTTTATTTTTGTTTTTGTTTTTGAGGAGATAACTAAGCCTAGCTGTCTCCAGTCTGACAAAGGTTATTCGAATGGACTTAATCTCCCAGTAGTTGGGAGATGTTTTAAAAACACGTCCTGTGTTTGAATTGTGGCTGAGAGGTTTCCTTGGCAATGTGAGGAGGAAAATTCTTTCTGCCCCATTATTATTAATTCATGGATTGAGTGTTGGTTCGACCTACAGGCGTAATAGATTGGAACTCAGTGAAGACACAGAGGTTCCTGTTGAGAGCAACCAGCTAATGTAAGTGTGGGAATGGGTTTTTTCTCATTAAAGGAGTGAATATTTTTGTAATTTAAGGCATAATTTTCCTGGATCAGTAAGAAATTAAAAAACCATTGTCAAGATATTTTTTTCTTGTAATTACTTACAAGCTTTTGGTTTGGGGATGGAAACATTTCCTTCCCCTCCCCCCTTTTTTCATAGTACATGCACTTTATAAAAAAGGTAAAAACAATATACCGAGGTGGAATCTCCCTGTGATTCCATTTCCTCTTAGGAAAGCACTATCAGTAGTTTATCCATGACATAGTTCCATGCACATAGCTGTGCCTCATCTGGTTTTTGTTTTTTTTTTTAAATGACAAGATAGTATTCCTTTATATGGAAGTGCTGTAGTTTAACAGATCTCTCACTGATAGACATTTGGAGTTTTGCCATTAAAAATAAAAATAGCCCACATCCAATAACAGCCCTTTGTGAGCTATTTCCCGAGAACCAGCTCTCAGATGTAAATTTGTAGAATTATTACAATTCTCTAAAGAGGTTATACCAGTATACTGAGTAATTAATGATGTCTTTTTTGATCTGTAAAAGTTCTTGACATACCCTTTTTAGTAAAAATACTAATCTTTGGTCATGTTGCTGATCTTTTGCTATATAAGTGTTTTCCATTTTATGTAGTCAAATCTGTCAATTTTATTATGATTTTTAACTATGGCATCATGCTAGGAAAAGTTGTTTTTTTTTCCCCAATCTGAGCTTATAAAAAATATATCATGCATTTTTTTTTTTTTTTGCAGTACTTGGATGGTTATATTTTTTATATTAAAAATGTAATCTAGGACTACCCTATGATCCAGCAATCACACTACTAGGTATTTATCCAAAGAACACAAGAATACTAATTCAAAGGGTTACATGCACCCCATGTTCATTGCAGCGGAAACAGCCCAAGTGTCCTTCAGTTGATGAATGGATAAAGAAGATGTGTGTGTATATATGGAGCTAGAGAGTATAATGATAAGCGAAATGAGTCCATCAGAGAAAGACAGATATCTTATAATTTCACTCATATGTGGAATTTAAGAAACAAAAGAGCAGAGAGAAAAGAGAAGCAAACCAAGAAACAGACTCTCAACTGTAGAGAACAAGCTGATGGTTACCAGAGGGAAGGTGGGTGGGATGATGGGTGAAATAGGTGATGGGGATTAAGGAGTGCACTTGTGGTGAGCACCGGGTGTTGTATGGAAGTGTAGAATTACTATTGTACACCTGAAACTTGTATTATACTGTTTGTTAACTAACTGGAATTTAAATAAAAACTTAAAAAAAATTAATCTAGGGATTGTAGTTATATGGCATTGCCTCTCCTTCCCATAAGCATGGTCAATAAAGGTGTCAAATATTGCTTTCCTTTTTGCTGAGCACAGTTATGAATTCAGAATCTTTTTTTTTTTTTTTTTTTTTGAGACAGAGTGAGGGAGAGAGAGAGCATGAGCAGGGTGGAGGAGCAGGAAATGGAGAAGCATACTCCCCGATGAGCAGGGAGCCTGATGCGGGGCTCGATCCCCAGGACCCTGCGATCATGACCTAAGCCGAAGGGAGACGCTTAACCAACTGAGTCACCTGGGCACTCCCAGAATCCTTCTTAGTATAGTGCTTTAGTTAGTGAGCTAAAGCCTCTTTGCCATCTTTGCTTTTATTCCCTTAGAACCTTTTTATATGCAGTAGAAATGTTTTTTTTTCAAGTGGGAGACCAAATTTTTTTGTTAATTTCAAATGCTACTTTTTTCACAAATCACATTTGTGGACTTGTTTAAATTCTGTTGATCTTAAAGTCATTTGAGAATATTATTAAATGGTATATTTCACATCCATTATAATATCAAGGAGAGTGAGGTCCTCTCTTCTAAAATTTTTCTTTATCTTAGTTATTCTAGATGATTTTATAGTCCATCAGGTTCCAATAATAAACTATTCATTTGATGTATACATTATTTGGAGAAGTAAACTGCTTTGAGCCTCTACTCCATTCTCTCTCCATTATCCAGGTCTTCAGTGCCTTGGTAGCTTCATAGTTTTCAGTTTTTAACTTAATGTAGGTTTTGTATACTTACTTGTTTTCTTCCCGTATGTTTTACAGCTTTATTGTGAATGGGACTTTGTTACCAAGCTAGCACATGGGAAATTTACTGATTTTTAAAAATACCTTATTAAATATGTTTTAGTTGATTGCTAGATTTGCTAGTTTGCAAGCATATAATCTGTAGGTACTAAATTTTTTTTGCCTCCTCCTTTCTAGTCTTTATACCTTTCCTTACTTCATGTGCTAGACTCGGAAACAGTATTGACAGATAGTGGAGACAACAAGTGCTCCTTTTTTGTCTGGAATGAGGTCACTTCCAGTGTTTTACCATATTGCTTGTGCTGATGGTTTCTGATGATTGAGTGCATGTATGCTAAGGAGGTTCCTTGTAATTATAGTAAGTTTTTTATCAGGGGTAAATGCTGCATTTTACCTTTTTTTAAAGCCATTTTATCTAAAAAAATACCATTTTTAAATCCTTTTTTTAAACTGTGTTTTCCTTTTTGAAATTTTAAGATACCTGGGGCGCCTGGGTGGCTCAGTCAGTTCAGTGTCTGCTTTCGGCTCAGGTCATGATCTTGGGGTCCTGGGATGGAGCCCCATGTCAGGCTCAACTTGGAGTCTGCTTCTCCCTCTCCCTGTGCCCCTCCCCCTGCTCATACTCGCTTTCTCTGTCTCTCTATCAAATAACTAAATGAAATCTTAAAAAAAAAAAAAAGGTTTTAAGATACCAGAGTTTTTGTTTTTACCCACCCTTTACTCATTATATTTGTTAATGTAATGAATTTTTTAAAAAGATTTTATTTGTGAGAGAGAGCGTATAAGCAGGTGGAACGGCAGGCAGAGGAAGAAGCAGGCTCCCCACTGAGCAGGGAGCCTGATGTGGGGCTCGATCCCAAGATGCTGGGATCACGACCTGAGCCAAAGGCAGATGCTCAACCAACTGAGCCACCCAGGTGTCCCTAATGTAATGAATTTTTTTAATGTTAAACCATTCTTAGTCCTGGAATAAATGTTTTTTGATTAGGTGATCTTATTTTTTTAATATACTGTGGTTCAGTTTGCTTTATTTTGGATTTATCAGCTGTATCATAAATAAGATATCCAAAGCAGTTGTTTTAAAACTTTTTTAAAAAGCAGTGAAATAGTGGAAGTGAAGTTCTTTTTCTCAACTTAGAATACTTCCTTAAGTAATTTTTTTCAAGAATACGTGGAGTATATAGATGGTATACTTTTTGAGACCTTGTCTAAAACTTCTTCCAAATCCTGAGATCTTGAAATGTAGTTTGAAAGGCCAAATCTAAGGTCATAATCTCCCCTTGATTTATTTTTAAAGATTTTATTTATTTATTTGACAGACATAGCGAGAGAGGGAACACAGCAGGGGGAGTGGGAAAGGGAGAAGCAGGCTTCCCACTGAGCAAGGAGCCTGATGCGGCGCTCAGTCCCAGGACCCTTGGATTCATGACCTGAGCCAAAGGCAGACACTTAACCCACTGAGCCACCCAAGTGTCCCTGATGAACCCCTTTTAATTTAAAGACTCAGGTTTATTCAGTTCAGGGAAATTTTGTTGTATTATTTTATTCTTATCTCTACCAATTTCATTCCTTTCTTTTAGAATTTCCATTGTATAGAAACTAAATCTCCTGGAATTATTTCCATCTTAAATACCTTTTCTCTTGTGTTGACATCTTTCTGCATTCTAAGAGATAGATATCCTGACAATATTTTAAAATTGAATTTTTGTGTTTTTCATCAGCTTATTCTTTTACTTGTATTGAAATCTCTTTTGGGTGGCTCAGTCAATTAAGCGACCAGCTCGATTTCAGCTCAGGTCATGATCTTGGGGTCCTGGGATCCATCCCCGCATTGGGTTCACTCAGCAGGGCTTCTGCTTTTCTCTCTCTCCCTCTTCCTCTGCCCCTCCCTCTGCACATACATGCACGCTCTCTCTAAATAATTTTTTTAAAAATCTCTTTGGGGGAAGAGGCTAGAAATTTTGAGTTTTCTTATTTTTTGAACTTTCTTTCGTTTCCTCTCTTTCTCATAGGAGATACTCATTTGTATCAAGCTGTATCCTTTTGGGGTGGAGAGGGGCAGAGGAAGAGGGAGAGAGAATCTTAAGCAGGCTCCACACCCAGTGTGGTATCCAGCATCGGGCTTGATCTCACAACTTGGAGATCCTGACCTGAGCTGAAATTAAGAGTTGGACGCTTAACTGATTGAACCACCCAGGAGCCCCTCAGGTTGTATCCTTTAAAGTTTACTGAGAACATGGCAATTTTAAAGGAATTTATCCTTTTTCCTACATTAATTCAGGGGTGGGAGGGGAGAGGACCAATTACTCATCTTGGCTTCCTACTTTTGCTATTGAAAAGTATTCATATTTTCTTGGCATCATGAATACTTTTGTTTTTCCTTTTTAAAACTTTATCAGTATGGGGGCACCTGGGTGGTTCAGTCAGTTAAGCAGCTAGCTGTCTTGAGCTCAGATTGTGATCTCGGGGTCCCGTGATCAAGCTCCGTGTCCGGCTCCCTGCTCAGCCATGAGCCTGCTTCTCCCTCTGCCCCTCCCTCGCGCGCTCTGTCTCAAAATCTTTTTTAAAAAAATTTATCAGGGGGCGCCTGGGTGGCTCAGATGGTTAAGCGTCTGCCTTCGGCTCAGGTCATGATCCCAGGGTCCTGGGATCGAGCCCCGCATCGGGCTCCCTGCTCGGCGGGAAGCCTGCTTCTCCCTCTGCATCTCTCTCTCTCTCTCTCTGTCTCTCATGAATAAATAAATAAAATCTTAAAAAAAAAAAAAAAAAATTTATCAGTATGCATCTTGGTTTTGAGTCTGCAAACTTGGGGTAGTAGCGATTACTGTCAATTTTTTTTTCCCTAAATCTCTGGGGAAGGGTTTTTTGGCCATTTTCTTGAATAACAGTTACATTCTTCCCCCCCCCACCACCCCATAGAAGGATAAAGAAGTTAAATGTTTAAAACAGATACATGAAGTTACTGTTCTGTTGAAACATTAGCAAGGCTGTGTCCATCTGCTCAGCATTCAGTCTTCATGCTCTGCCTACCTCTGAGGGAGTTTTGCAGAGCCTAATTTTTTTAAAATGCAAAACAACAACAAAAAACCCTAACATGCAATTCATGCTGTTTTGTTACTATTTCATAAGTACCATTTTGTTGTTTGATTAGTAAGTTGGGGGTTCCTGAAACAAGCACCAGTTTCATATTTGTTCTTTGGGATACTGTTTCAAAAATGAAATTGATCCCTAAGGCTTTTTTCCCCCCTCCTTTCTAAAATATTTTTCTATTATAAAACTTTTCCATTCTCCTCTGATTAATACTTTTCCTTTTTGCATATGTGTCATTGTAATTATTTGAATATTCCTTAGAAACTTGATCCTGTTTCAGGCAGGTTTTCTGTTTTTTGAGGCAGTTTTTTTAATTACCTTTTGGTGTACCCTCCATTACAGAATGCATTCCTTGTGTTTGGGGTCAGGGGAATCCTCCTAGTGGGTCAGTGAGGTGCTATTAAAGGACTAGCCCTTGTCCCATTCTGTAGTGGATCAGTGATGGACAAGCCATTAAGGCAGACTTAAATTTTTTATTATATATTGTTGCCTTGTATTAGAAAATTGAATGTTATTATCAGCATAAAACAATAAATAGCCACTTATAATCCTACCAACCACTCTAGTAGTAACTGTTGCTAACATTTTGGTCTTGTTCTTCCAAACCCTGTTGCTTCATCTTCACCAGCATTTAATGGTGTCAGTGTTATGGATTTTGGCCATTCTAAAAGGAATTTGCAATTCCCTAATGATATACGATGTTGAGTATCTTTTCATATGTTTATTTACCATCTGTGTGTCTTATTTGATGAAGTGTCTGTTTAGATCTTTTGCCCATTCCTTAATTAATTTGTTTTCTTGTTGAGTTTTAAGTGTTCTTTGTATATTTTGGATACCAGTCCTTTATGAGTTATGTATTTTGCAAAGATTTTCTCCCAGTCTGGGACTTGTCGTTTCATTCTCTTAATAATGCTTCCACAGAAACCTCACCAGAAACTCCTCTAATGTTCGGATTTTCTAGTAGCAGTTTCTTCCAGGCTTTTTCTGTCAAGTGCCTCAAAACTCTTCTAGCCTCTACTGGTGACCTGATTGCAAAGCTTCTTCCACATTTTTAGATATTTTTTCAGCCATACCCATTTCCTGGTACCAGAATCTATAATATCCTGCATATTATCACATTGCTTGGATGTACCGTAATTTTTTAAAACAGACCCCAGTTTCTGAACATTTAGGTGTCTGGATGTGTTTTCATTATTAGAAGCAAAGTGGTAGTGAACTTTCTTGTGTATTATTACCTTGCATATTGGTTGAATATTTACCTCAGGATAAATTCTAGAAATGAAATTGTGAGTCAGAGGGTATTGCAAATTTTAAAGGTTTTAGTATATGTTCAGTGGCAGACTCTTAATTCCTAACCTAGGTTGCTGACTTCAAGGCTGGTTCTTATTGTGGCCTGCTTTGCTTGGATTGGGGTTATTAGTGGGAGATCTGATTGAATTTAATTTAATTGATTTCAAGTTGTCAATCAGTGTTTCTGAAACTTGGTCTTCTGATGTACGAGTTTGCAGAAACCCTTTCCAAATTCTGGCATGTGCTCTTGTCATGTGTTGTTACTTCTGTAGAAGCTTTCTAGGACACTTCAGTGTGGGGGCCTGAGTGTGGCAAGGGCTGACGGTGGGGGCTGTTGGTGGTTTTTTGTAAGCACTGTTTTATGGGAAGAATCCCAAGGACGACTTCTGCTCCTTGGCCGTCTTCATTACATAAGCTATTACATAAGCTAGTTCTACAGATGTATCCAGGGGTAATTGTTTCAATTATTCTAGTGAGACAGTTTTTCCCACCTACTTATAATTACATACTTTTGAAATAAAAATGCTTGTGAAAATATTGGAACTTTTGTCAGATGAAAAAAATCTAGTTTGTTGGCAATGTAGATTTAGCAAATACCCTGTGTAAAATAACGTAAGTCCCATTCATGACCTAAAATGTAGATCATTTATGGAGTTAGTGCTTATTTAATCTTATGTTGAAGCCATGTAACAAGCTCCATAGAGAATATGAAAGAAGGGCATGGCTGCCCTTAACAAAAGTTTTACATTATAAATGAGAATGTATAATGTTCACATAAGAATAAAATATTAATCAGGGTTCACAAAGCTCTGAATAGGCAAGTACATAATATAATTAAAATTTGGTTTTAACAATGTGCTCTCTGAGGTGATTTGGAAGAGGAAGTTGAAAGAATTTATCTGAAATACTTTAATTCATGTCTCCTCATTTTAGGATTGCATTTTAAAGACGATTTCTCTGATTGAGTTGTCTTTTGGAAGATTAAACCCATTTCAAGAGGACTTGGAGCTGGTCCTCGCCTTGAGGAAGCAGTGGCTTGTTTTCAAGAAGCCACTTCCAATCTAAGGATCTACCCAGCATGCCTAATCAAGGAGAAGACTGCTATTTTTTTTTCTATTCTACATGTACCAAAGTAAGAATTGGCATCTTTAAAATCAGTTCTTTCTGTAATTTCTCTAATGAGATTTGATAAGATTTTCCCAATATACTAAGTTTTTATGTTTTGTTTTGCTCAACCATTTATTATCTGCTACCATTTTCTTAGTAGAGAATAGTACTCCTAGGAGAATTCATTGTTCATCCTTTTTTCCTTTTCATGTATGTTCTTCATATTCTACAAAAGTGAAAAAGTCCACAGCATATAGTCATCATTCACTTCTCTTATTGATAATAATTATCTGTTAATAATTAATAATTACCTATCAATAATTACCCCTGTTCAGGGTGCCCTTGATTCAAATTAGGAGCACTTTGGCCTGGCTTGTAAAGTTTGTTTTTATTTACTTTGTATTAAATGAATGGGTGGGTTGTATCGTACTTCTAGAAACTGTTGTGGGTTGAATTTGATTGTTTCTTCACATTTCCTGCTGAGTAATAAAGCCATTCTTCTAAATATGCTTTTGTAGCATTTTTGCTTTTTCTGTGTCAAAACTTCCTGTTTTTCTGCTTGATTCTTCTGCAGCTCCATTGGGAGGTCTATCCACTTTTCCGTTCCTTTGTGACTAATTCTATAAATGTATATGTTAGAAAAACTTCTGAAATCATTCAGTGCCATGTTTAAAATGATCGGTTTTGAGCAAAGCTCTGAGCATATATAGCATTTTGTTTCAGATATTGCCATTGTAGAGGTATATAATGAAGCATGGAATTATACCTAAATCCTAATCTATTTGTGATTTTCCATCAAAAGCTAGTTACAAAAGTCAAGATGTATGAAATGGTTTTGAAGAACTATAAAATACACTTTTAAAGAGTACCACTTTAAATACTCCCACTTACTTTTTTCAGCCCCATTTCCGCTTATGTCATTTATCTTGTGAAATCAAATGAAGGATACTGTCAAGAAATAGGTCATAGGAAATTATAAATTTGTTGACCTCAGGTTGTTCTTGTCTTCCACCTCAGTTTTCTACCTTGCCTGTCTGTCCTTATTCCTTTGTGTTTGTCTGGATGCCAGGAAGCTGTTAACAGTGCACACTTTACCTAGGATCTGTTTTGGTACCACAGTTCTTTTCTGTATTCTTTTCATTTACAGGGTGACAGCTGTCCCTTTCGTCACTGTGAAGCTGCACTAGGAAATGAAACTGTTTGCACATTATGGCAAGAGGGGCGCTGTTTTCGACAGGTGTGCAGGTTTCGGCACATGGAGATTGATGTAAGTTTTTAGTTTGTGTTATAATCAGTCTGGTGTTGTGATGGGCCAATAAAAAATATAGGGAGAAAGGGGCGCCTGGGTGGCTCAGTCGGTTAAGTATCCGACTCTTGATTTAGGCTCAGGTCATGTTCTCAGGGTCATGAGCTCAATCCCCATGTCGGGCTCTGCGCTGGGCATGGAGCCTGCTTAAGAAATGATGCCTTATATATAATGTGCAGGTTACATTTTTTAATGATGTAGTGAAATTTTTGTTGTAATGCTCAATATCTTGATATTTTGGAGTATGAGTTGGTTTCATTTTCTGGGAGCCAGTTTGGTAATGTATCTAAAGTGTAAAAATGATATGTGTATCATTGGGGAGTATTTATATTTCTATATTTATTTTAAACAGTCTCAAACTTAGAGAAAACATGCAGGTACATTATAAAACATTTTTCTAAGCCACTTGGGAGTAAACTACATTCCCTGTCACTCCCAAATACATTCATGACTATTTCCTACAAAAAAGGACATTCTCGGGGTGCCTGGGTGACTCAGTCATTAAGCGTCTGCCTTCGGCTCAGGTCATGATCCCAGGGTCCTGGGATCGAGCCCCACATCAGGCTCCCTGCTTAGTGGCGGGAAGCCTGCTTCTCCCTCTCCCACTCCCCCTGCTTGTGTTTCCTCTCTCGCTGTGTCTGTCTCTGTCAAATAAATAAATAAAATCTTAAAAAAAAAAAAAAGGTATTCTCCTAGATAACTGTAATACAACCATCAAAATTAGGAAGTTAACACTGATAGATTACCTTCATGTAATCCTCAGATCCCATTCATTACCAGTTATGTCCTTTATTGCAGAAGGAATGAGTCCAGAATGGACTGTCAAATATAGTTGTCATTGCTCTCTCATTCTCCTTCAATCTAAAACAGTTACTCAGTCTTTCTTTACTTTTCATTTGCCTTGACACTTTTGGTAGTTATTGGACAGTTATTTTGTAGGATGTCCTTCAATTTGGGTTTGTCTGGTGTTTCCTCATTACTAAGTTCAAGTTATGTACCTCTGGCAGGAATATCATAATTCTTCTCAGTGCACACCATTAGGTGGCACAGTTATACAATTTTAATTATCCCATTACTGGTGGTGTTAACTTTGATCACTTCGTTGAGGTGGTTTGTACCAAATTACTTCACTATACAGGTTTTCTTTTTGTAACTAATACGCATTTTGTGGAGAGGTACTTTGATACCCTGTCATTTCCCCATTTCTCACCAAATTTTCATTTTTTTTTCCACTTATGTTTGCGAACTCATGTTTTCCTTTTTTATTCAGAGTGTGGTACTCCATTACTATCATTTTTAATCCTCAGATTGACCCACATTTGCCCAGTAAGAGCTGTTCAAGCTGATTTTTGTGTCCTTTTGATATTTTCATCATTCTTTGAACACCTTTTTGCGTTCTGGCCTGACAAGATTTTTCAGATTCATCGTATATTTTTCCTCCTCCAGTCCTGGAATCAGTCATTTCTCTAAGGAGCCCTGGATCCTTTTAGTGAAGAATGATATGTATAGAAATAAGATTTCAGCAGCTCCTGGAGTCTCACTGCTTCCAGGCCTACAGTGGACAGAACAAGAGTGTATAAATGGATTTACATACAAACATTTACATCATCATTTATTCTCTATGTCTATGTATTGAAAATCATGAGTTCACATAGATGCTTTCAGTTCACTGGCACTGTAGGGTTTAGGCTTCTCCTTTTATCTACTTGTAACTCTCTTCTCCAAAAGTGAGAAACTTGTCCTTAGTATCACTGATTCTATCAGTCCTCTTGTTGTGTAAGCCAGTGTTGTATTCCCAGCCTCTTCCTTTCCCTCAGGCTCCAACATCACACATGAGGCTGCTCTTCTACAGGGACGTCTTTCTTATCTTGTTTTGGTTCCAGCAACCCTGTACCAGGCTTCTGTCCTTGCTCCACCATGAGGACTTCATCCTCACCATGCTTGGACCCCAGCATCCTACTCTGGACCCCTCTCCCATGAATGCCCTTTTTTCACCTTTGGACTCTGCTCCTCTGTGTGCGACAGCCCTCCCATGTGAGATGCTTACTTTTCTCACCCTGCTCTCACCCTGGAATGTGTTCCAGCTCTTTCTCACCCGGGAATATATTCCACCTCTGTACCAGGCCCCCACTTGGGAAGACCCTGCCTTCCTTACCCCGCTTAGTCATTGTTGTCCATTCTAGGCTGACCCTCCATAAATATATGCTCCTCATCCTACATTGGGATCTCTTCACAAAAGCTTTCCTCACCCTGCTCAGGCTCCAACACTGTGCCAGGCCAAGCTCCTACACAGATGTCCTCCCAACCCCTCATGATTTCTGACACCTAAGCCAGTTCCACCTTGTCACATGGTGCCTTCCTCAGTCAGTCAGGCTCCAGCACCCTGGTCTGGGCCATGTGCCCTTCCCTCTCCCAGCAGGAATGCCTACCTCTCCTTTCTCAGCCTCACCTAATACCCTTGGACCAATTGCTTGAGGGAGGTGGGGAAGGAAGGAAGGGACTGACTGCAGTTTGTATGCCTGGGCTCATAGAGCTACTCCAGGTGGGCTGCAGATTAATGGCCTTTTAACTGCATTCTGTGCTGCCTATCTTCCAAAGAGCAGGGAATTCACTGAATAAATTCAGAGGAATTCTCTGCAGCTTTTGAAAATTCAAATTGTTATATTGTTGGCAGAGTATAATTTGGCACAACTCCCTAGAAGGTATGTCAGGGTCTCTAAGAACATCTACATTGAGAGATTCCCTAGAATCTCCTGAGACTCAGCATATAGCTATATTCATGGCTAAGATTTATTACAGTGAGGGGCACCTGAGTGGCACAGTCAGTTGAGCATCTGACTCTTGGTTTTGGCTCAGGTTGTGATCTCAGGGTCGTAAGATCGAGCCCCATGTCTGGCTTTGAGCTCAGCAGGGAGTCTGCTTGAGATTCTCTGTCTCTCTCCCGCTGGTGCTCACTCTCCCTCTCTCTAAAATAAATAAATATTTAAAAAATTTTATTACAGTGATGGGGAGATAACACTGTCTGATCATAAGAGGAAAAAAGACCTAGAGTCTGGAGGAATCCATGTGTGGATTGCTTTTATGATCTCCCTCCCACGAGGGTTCACAAAGAGTACACACTTCCCCCAGCAATGAAAATGCAGCACTGTATGTGGGATGTCTCGGCCTAAGGAAGCCCAGTAGAGACTCAGACATCCACGGGTTTTAATAGGGCTGGTCACATAAGCACCCTCTACCTATCATATACCAAAACTCTAGACTCCCAGAAGGATGGCCGGTGTTCAGCACAAGACATATTATTTGCACAGTCTAGGCACTGTAATCAGTTTAACAGACTAGGAACATTCCAAGGGCCAACTTTGCAAGCTGGGTATCTAAGGTAGCAGTCTTAGGGCTGCTCAGTTAACTCTTTTTTTGCACAGTCTTACTTGGCTACATTTTTCAAAAATACTATATGCTTTTCCTACCTTTGTCTCATCTTTGCTTTTATGTGCAAAAGCAGATATATACAGAATTACTCATTGTAGCATAATTTATAATAATAAAATATGTGAAATAACCTTCATTTAAAACAGATTTGCTACATTCATACAGCGAAGTGCTGGGTAGCTGTTAAAAATTTTTTAAAGGGCAATTTTATTGGTATGGAAAGATGAGGCTATATTGTCAGTGAAGAAGGGAGGGGCAGAAGAAGGTGCGTAATATGCTCTCATTTGTGTAAAAAAAGGAGAAGAATTTGTTTTTCATTTGCATGTGTATTTTTTTACTCTGAGAGCATAAAGGAGAAACTTGACAACAGTGGCTGAGGGAGTGGGGACAGGAATGGAAAGGAGCCTTTTTTACTGTAACTCCTTCTGTTTACAGTTGATTTTCATTATTCATGAGTTCCATGTTTGCAAATTTGCCTACTCGCTAAAATTTATTCGTAACCCCCAAATCAGTACTTGCAGTGCTTTCACGGGCCATCTGCAGACATGTGCAGAGCACTGAGAAATTTGAGTCGCCTGACTTACACACCCCCGGCTGAGATCAGACAAGGTGACACCCTGCTGCCTTGTTTCAGTTCTCATACTATAAGCAGGTGTCCTTTTTGTGGTCTGTTTAATGCCATCTTTTTTGCATTTTGTCCTTTTCTGTCTTTTTTGTGGCTGATTAAGATGGCCCCCGAGTGAGATGCTGAAGTGCCATGTAATGTCCCTAAATGCAAGAAAGCTCTTACGTGCCTTATGTAGAAAATACATGTATTAGATAAGCTTCATTCAGTTGTGAATTACAGTGCTCTTGGCCTTAGAGTTCAGTATTAAGGAATATATATTAAATGAGGTGTCTTTAAACACATACATATAACCAGTTTATGTATTGATTGATGAAAATGTGACAGAAACTTGCAGGAACCTGACTCTAACTCTGTATTTCCCTTAGGAGCAGAGTGGTTCAGTATTGGATAATTTAGTATTCATGGTGACCTCATAAACATAACTACTTCAGATAGTGAGAATCAGCTATATATCTTTGGACCATGTGCTGTATTCAACCTTTTGAACATTTGAAGAAATGATTCTGTAGGAGAGAGTTATTATGGAGGATATGTTGCCAAGTGAAAAATACGCAATTATTTGGAATACCTTTCTTTTAAGTGTAGATGTAGGCATTTAAAATTTTTTTTCTTTCTTTTTTTTTTTTAAATAGTAAGCTCTTTGCCCAGCGTGGGGCTTGAACTCATGACCCCGAGATCAAGAGTCGCATGCTCTGCCAATTGAGCCAGCCAGGCACACCTATAATTTTTTTTTTTTTACGTCCAAGAATTCTATACTCAAGTGATTCTCTTTGGGTAATAGCATGGCAGGCATTTATTACCATTTTCCAAGTGTTTTTCATTATTTGTGCATTACTTTTCATTTAGAAACAAAATCCAGTAAGTGGATTTTTAAAAGGGAAATTTTATTGATATGGAAAGATTAGGAGATTTTGTCAGTGAAATATGACACTGACAATAAATGTCATGTGACTCCTGTATGTAGAGGATTCTATTACAGAAGTCATTCAGTAATTTGAAAACTGCTTCCAGGAAAGAAATAAAAACTTAAGCAAAGACAGACCCAGAAGCAAGAAAGATTGGCATTAGGTTCTGCCTTGAGGAAGGAGTAATTGAATAATTGTTGTAATTTTTATCTAAAAAAACAGTGGTAGCTATTATTACATTTAACCTTTTGGGTGTGCCAGGAGACCAGTTCTTTGAAAGGTAAAGGAATTTGCTGTACTTTTTAAAAATAGGTGATCATACATGTGGCAGTAAACTCAGGACATAAATTTTGTGAATACCTTTTTTTTACCAAACCTCCTTTCAGAGATGTTGAGCTAATTTACATTTCCATTATCAGTACATGATACTGTTTGGTTCTTCCACATCCCTACTGACACGGTGTACTATCAAGTGTTCAGTCTCTCAATATAATAGATTTTCATCTTTGCCCTTTTTGATACATTTGAGGATTTTTTGTGATTTTTTTGTAATGCTGCTATGCTTTCCTAGAATTTTAAACCTCAGTTTGCTTATGGTGAGAGATCCAGCATAATCCAACAGATCCAAATCTGTCTTCGCCCTTTGTCCCTTGATTGTCACTATCCACTGCCTCCAAGCTAGTCACTATCCTGACTATTCTACCATAGAGAAATTTTGCCTGCTTTGATCTCCCCATCAGTGGAATCACACAGTGTGCACTCTTTTGGCTTCTTCCTTCTGCACTGTCCTATTAAGCACAGGGATGGTTTATTCCTTTTCAGTACTGAATAACATGCTATTGTACGAATAAACTACAATGTATTTATCCATTCTGGTATTGATGTACATTTGGGTTTACATTTTGGAGCTATTATAAATAGTATTGTTTTCAACCATTCTTTATACACATCTAATGTATAGAACTAATGTATGTATTTCTGCTGGACATATGCCCTATGATCCAGCAGTTTATTCTAAGTGTGAGGGTATCTTTTTCCTCATTTCCCTTCATAAGAGTGAGGTAGCTTGGGAAGGAGAAGTACCATCCTTAGTGTGTTATTTGTGCCTTACTTTGAGAAGTCACGAAAGGGAAAATTTTCCTCAAAGCTGTGAGCTCTCAGTTTTAAATAAACTACAGTTTATTGAGTCCTTTCTATGTGCTAAGTGTTTCATATACATTATTTCATTTAATCCTCACAAGAAACCAAGTAGATAGCTCCTGTTACTGCCATTTTATGGCTGAAGAAACTAAGGCTGAGAGGCATTAAATTATTTGTCCAACCTCACATGGCCATAACGTAATGTTATCTTTGGTTCTAAAATCTTAACTAATACATTGTCCTGCTTTTCTAAATTAAATATAGGTATTTAGGGGTTCCAACACAGTACATGAGCTACTCCCTACTCCCTACTCCCTTCATCTCTCCCTCAAGCATGGAGTGTCACTTTCAGCAACCCCTCTTCCTCCTGCTCACAATCAGTTCACATGCCTCCGAGTTTTGAAGCCTGAATGAACTTCATTCAGAAAACAAATTATCAGGGGCGCCTGGGTGGCTCAGTCGCTTAAGCGTCTGCCTTCAACTCAGGTCATGATCCCAAGGTCCTGGGATCGAGCCCCACATCGGGCTCCCTGCTCGGCGGGAAGCCTGCTTCTTGCTCTCCCACTCCCCCTGCTTGTGTTCCCTCTCTCGCTCTCTCTCTCTCTCTCTGTCAAATAAATTAATTAATTAAAAAAAAAAAAAAGAAACAAATGACCAAATTAATACAGGTCACACCTCATTTTTTATTTGAAAACAATGTGTTTTTTCTTCCTATAGAAAAAACGTAGTGAGATTCCTTGTTACTGGGAAAATCAGCCAATGGGATGTCAGAAACTAAACTGCGCTTTCCATCACAATAGAGGACGTTATGTTGATGGCCTTTTCCTACCTCCAAGCAAAAGTGAGTTGTGTTTTTAATTTTAAAAGAATAGTTACAATTTAAGAACACCTATGTACACTGTACAGAGTACTTTACATACATTGCCATTTAGTCTTGGGAGAGAGTAGTTTTATTTCCACTTTACAGATGAGGGAACTGAACTTTTAATTTTAAAGGTTAAATGACTTGTACATAGTCATAGTCATAAACAAGTTAAGTATCACAGTCAGGATTAAAACTTTGTTACCAAAAGCCATATTGCCTCCCAAATGTTTCTTGGCATGACAGTTTAGATTACTATAGCTTCATTTCCCATTTTATCAGACCCAGTGAGTTTTCCAAAAGAAACTGGATTCTCCAGGCCAGGGTTTGGCAAATCTGGTCCTCCACCTATTTTATAAAATAAAGTTTTATTGGAAGGAAGCCCTGCCCATTCATTTGCATATTTTTTATGGCCAGATTTTGTGCTCCTTCTGCAGAGTTGAGACACAGGTCTACAAAGCCTAAAGTACTTAATGTCTAGCGCTTCACAGAAAAAGTTTACCAACCCGACTCTAGGCTATAATCTAAAATAAAATTTACACTCCCCCAAAAGCTAGTTTTTATTTCCAAAATCTCCTTCAACATTTCCTACTGGAATGATCGGCCATTTAAAAGCCACATCTTATGTGATTAAAATTTGATGTTACATATTCTCTCCTCTATTTAAGAGGAAAAAGTGGGCTTGCTCCTCTCTGGTTTAGTTCAGAAGTGTTATCTACTATGTCTTTAAACAGCTACTTTTTTGCTGTGCAAAAGCCTCAAATTTCAATATTAAAATTAAATGTCTAGAATTTGCAAACAATTTTATGCATCTAGCCTCCAGATTATTCTGTCTTTTAAACACCTACTTTGAACGTGTTTGTGTATAGTGAAGAGTTATTAGCTAAAAGCCATTTTTACCCTCTCTGGGAGTTTAGAACCTAATTGTGAAAATGGAGAAATCCGGTAAAAAGAAATAAATTGTCATAAGGAAAAGCACCAAGCTTAGCATATGTGATTGAAGATTTTTGATGAATTGGAACTTTATCTTCTATTTTTAATTTATGACTGATGTCGTATGTCTAGCTGTGTTGCCCACTGTGCCTGAGTCACCAGAAGAGGAAGTGAAGGCTAACCAGCTCACAGTTCAACAGAACAAATTGTCTGTCCAGTCTAATCCCTCCCCTCAGCTGCGAAGTGTTATGAAAGTAGAAAGTTCAGAAAATGTTCCTAGCCCCACCCATCCACCAGTTGTAATCAATGCTGCAGATGATGATGAAGATGATGATGGTAAGTTTTAGCTCTTGCTTTAAGGCAAATAAATGGTCAGGGTCACTCAATTTGAATCAGAATTAAAGCTTGAGGCCTGCTGTTAATTGTAAATTTGCCTCATATGTCGATACATAGATCAGTTTTCTGAGGAAGGTGATGAAACCAAAACACCCATCCTGCAACCGCCTCCCGAAGTTCATAATGGATTACGGACAGCCTCTGCCCGGAAACCTGGGGTCAATTTGAAGCAAGGTAAGAAGAGGCTACATTGATGCTGCTTCCTGCTCATAAATCTGAAAGCACTGTTGAATGTGCCCAAACTATTTTAAATACATTTGAAATTTAGATCACGATCACCACCACCTCTCTGTCCCCTGACGCCACTGTACACACACCCATACTGACACATGTTCTCTTACTCATTCAGAAAACATTCGAGTGCTTACGCACAAATAAAATGCAAAGGGCACGAAGTGTTAGTTCCTCATGTGATTTCTATTTGGATTTCTCAGGTGAATGTTTGAATTTTGGAATAAAAACTCTTGAGGAAATTAAGTCAAAGAAAATGAAGGAAAAATCCAAGAAGCAAGGTGGTAAGTCATCAGTTTTGACATGGATGGTTGAATTTTGCTGGAGAAGGACAAGGACACTTATTAAGGACACTGGCAGCAGCCAAAATGAGCACATAGAAAATGAGCACATAGATTTTGACTTCTGTGGCTTGTTTGAAGTAAAACACAGACTTATTTAAATCAGGGCTGCTTTTTTAGTACTTGAAAGAACTGCTTTATCTTCAGAAATACAGCTTCAAAGAACAACATATAAAAATCATACTGAGGGGCGCCTGGGTAGCTCAGTTGTTAAGCATCTGCCTTCGGCTCAGGTCCTGGGATCGAGCCCCACATTGGGCTCCCTGCTCCACGGGAAGCCTGCTTCTCCCTCTCCCCCTCCCCCGGCTTGTGTTCCTTCTCTCGCTGTCTCTCTGTCAAATAAATAAAAATCTTAGGAAAAAATCATAGAGACGAAAAACTTTATTTTGTAGTAGATGAATTCTTCTTAGGAGCTGCTAGAATTTTCTTCTAGAGCTTGCCTCTGCCTGGTCAGTCTATATCTCCAACCCTAAAAATTACAGATACAGTGTGAAATTTATTATTTAGAAAGGATCAAATGGTTGGTTCTAAGTATTCACTTGCTAAAGCTTGTTCTGTAGGAACCTTGGAGTTGTGTTTTGCAGATGATTAAATTAAATTTTAAAAGGCTGAATTGAGGGCGCCTGGGTGGCTCAGTCGTTAAGCATCTGCCTTCCGCTCAGGTCATGATCCCAGAGTCCTGGGATCGAGTCCCACATGGGGCTCCCTGCTCGGCGGGAGGCCTGCTTCTCCCTCTCCCACTCCCCCTGCTTGTGTTCCCTCTCTCACTGTGTCTCTCTCTGTCAAATAAATAAATAAAATCTTAAAAAAAAATAAAAGGCTGAATTGACACACTTGGTAGCTGGTGTGCTTCAGGTTAACTTTAGAATGTTAGCCTTCTTGGTAAATAAAAGTAGATTGAATGCCTAAGTCACTGAAAATTTTATATTTTATTTTTACCTTGTATCCAAAGCAGATAAGAAACAGGGATTATCTCCTCTCTCCCACCCCACCCCAATCAATTCACTATAGGCAAATAGGAACAGAAAGACTGGCTTGTTATCCAGTGGTCTGTATTGAACTTAACTGATCACAGAAACAAAATTTCTTGGCTTATAATAGCTTAATTTGCCATAAATTATTTGCTCTTCTTTGACTTGCTTTATTCAGAAGGTTCTTCCGGAGTTTCCAGTCTTTTACTCCAACCTCAGCCCATTCCAGGTCCTGAAAAAGAGAATGTTCGGACTGTAGTGAGGACAGTAACTCTTTCCAGCAAACAAGGTGAGGTATAGGTAGGTCTAGGTTGAGAGTCGTCAGGCTACCACTTTTTAATAACTGGGAGAGCAAAGTCCTTGGGTGTAGTGTACCTTTGATGGATTTGCAGGAAGACTTTGGTATGTTGGTCAGATAGAAGGATGAAAAGAAAACTCAGTGCATTTGACGCTTACTTGAAAGGTTGAAATTCTTGCTCAAGCAGCTCTCACATTTAGGTATATTTAATTTTTACATTTACTCTTTATCTGTATCCATTCAGTAAATTTATTGACTGCCCATTGTGGTCAAAGAACTATAATAAACTCTAAATTATAGAAAATATAAGCCTTTTCCCTTAATAGTTTTAAACCCGGTAAGAAATACGACACAAGTAATTGTAGTATACAGATACATTTAAATGTGCTGTTCAAACAACAAAGAATTAGGGGAAAGAGAGCTCACTTTATGCTGGTTTTCAAAGTTCTACATGAGAGTTAGCAATAGAGTGTGATTTCATTTAGCATATCGAAGTGCACAAACAAAAGTATAGCTTGGGTTTCTTAAGCAACTGATTAGAACACACCTGTCTTCATATACTTGGCTACTGTTAATAATTAGTGTATTAGTGATCCCTTTGGGCTGTGCATTTGGCTGTTTAAATTATTATTTAATAGACTGAATCTTTTTTTCCCCCCCATGTGACAGTCTTGAGATGTGATTTTCAAGAGACTTTCTGGGTGGGCTCATGATATCAGAGCATATTTTGTACCCATTATTATTTACTGAATACAGAAAAATTGGATAATAGAGAAATTCTGTTTTTGCCATTTCAGGAGAAGAACCCTTGGTAAGATTGAGTCTCACTGAGAGACTGGGAAAACGAAAATTTTCAGTAGGTGAGGTGAATTTTGTGCAGATTTCTTCTATTTGTGCATTAACATGGTAATGTCCTCCAAAACCGACTTTATACAATGTTCTGTTGATATTGATCTATTTGCTGGTCCCTCTGAATTGGCTGAAAGAACTTAGAAAATTTCCTTGTTTTTCACATGCATTATACCTTTTATTGATTTACAGAAATTTATAGCGTTACAATTTAAGTAGATTGTAACCAGCTTTTTAGAAGGTACTACATTGAAAAAACAGTAAAGAAGATACCTCTTTGTCTCTTTGGACAAATCGAAATTTGAGTTTTTTCAAGGGAAAAAAGTGTCCAATTAATATAAATTTGGTCCCTCAGTTTATTAATGCTATTTTATGTTTAGGGAAGCGTTTTATCGTATTTTTGAATTGTCATGTACATACCCTAATGTGTCTGTCTCAAAAGAATTTTGAAAATCTTCTCTGAGGGGCGCCTGGGTGGCTCAGTCGTTAAGCGTCTGCCTTCGGCTCAGGTCATGATCCCAGGGTCCTGGGATCAAGCCCCGCATGGGGCTCCCTGCTCAGCGGGAAGCCTGCTTCTCCCTCTCTGATTCCCCTTGCTTGTGTTCCCTCTCTCGCTATGTCTCTCTCTGTCAAATAAATAAATAAAATCTTTAAAAAAAAAAAAAAAATCTTCTCTGATTTCAGCTATTCCTTCATACTCTTCTTAAAATGCGCTTGCAAATATGAAATCTTACCTGTTTTGTGTTTTCTTTGATACCATTTTCACTGCCTGAGAAGTTTTAGATAAAAAATACAGCTTTTTTAATGTCTACATACATGTAAACTTTGTGATTTTTGGTCTCACATTTAAATTTAAATTATAAATGAGAGTAGAGAGAAAATCATACCCTGTGTAGGGTCTTTCAGATTTTTAATGGGACGCTGCAAAGATTATCGCTAGTCAAGCAATCTGAAAAACAGTTTTTAACTTGTGACATTTAAACAGCTCATATTGAATAGTATAATATAATAAACAACCAGTCAGGAAACTTGGTAAGGTTCTATCACTAATTGGTGACTTAAGTAAGATAGAATTTTTCATAACCTTAGATCTCTTATCTACAATTGAAGAGAGTGGGCTATTTGGTCTTCCAAGTTTTCATGTCACAGGAAAATATAATGATTCCTTTCCTGTCCACCAGGAACATTCCGGGTGCATTTAACCACAGATACCCCCAGAATTTAGCAAGTGGCCATTTAAGATGCTTTTTGTATATAAAGTTTTTTTCACATATTCCTAATTCTGAATTTTGGCTTTACTCGGGGCTTATTCTCCATTTGTAGTTTTAGTCAATTATTTGATAGATGTTGATTTGTGCATTCTACTTTTTGTCCCTTATTTCTTCTTTCTGGGACATTTTTATTCTCTAACATTGAGTTCTGTAAGGACACTAGTGAATGAACACACTATATAAATGCAGAAAACTGACATTCTGCATTGTCTGTTTTGCTTGTATTTCTTAACCTTGTTGAAGACTGATTTGAACTCTTGAACTAAGTTGTCTCCATTTGTAGGTGGTGACAGTGATCCTCCATTAAAGCGTAGCCTTGCACAGAGGTTGGGGAAGAAGGTGGAAGCTACAGAAACTAACACTGACAAAGCACCAAAGAAAGGTACCTTTGTTCTAATATACTCTGTGTGTGTGTGTGTGTGTGTGTGTGTGTAATCATGATACTTGTCTCTTATAATGTTAACAGGTATGGTTCGTCATTCTTTTTTGTTCAGGTAAATTAGATTATCTTGTTGTTTGCATTATTCAACAAACATTTGAGTATTTACTCTAGTGCTAGATTTTAGGGAGATGCCACTGGATAAAATAAATAACATCACAGTGCTCAGGAGCTTATAGTATAATGGCAGATAGGAGTACTTATATATATTGTGATAAATTCTGTGATAGAAAAAGTACACAGTGTTATCGGAGCACACAGGAAGGGCACTTCTCTTACCATCTGTCAGGGAAGGGTTCCCAAGGCAAATTATGTTGAAGCAGACCTGAAACATGAGTTAGGAATTAGGGAGGTGAAGCTGAAGGACCAGAGGCTATGCTGAGGCAGAGAAAGCACAGAGCTAAGAAAGCAGGATATACTCAAGGAACTGAGTATGGTTGAAACATAGAATTGGGGTAAAGGGCATATTGACTGGAGAGGAGGAAGGAAGTGGATCGTATGGAGCCTTTCAAGCCATGGTAGAGAGTTTGGACTTTGTAGCAAACCATGTGAAGGTTATGAACAAGGATCAAAAGCTCAGATTTGCATTTCAGAACCATCACCCTGCCTAAAATACGGAGAAAGATTAGAAGGGGACGAGTGTGCTGTCCAGGATATGAGTTAGCAGGCTGTTAATAAAATCTAAACGAGGGGCGCCTGGGTGGCTCAGTTCGTTAAGCGACTGCCTTCGGCTCAGGTCATGATCCTGGAGTCCCGGGATTGAGTCCCACATCGGGCTCCCTGCTCGGCAGGGAGTCTGCTTCTCCCTCTGACCCTCCTCCCTCTCATGCTCTCCGTCTCTCATTCTCTCTCTCTCAAATAAATAAATAAAATCTTTAAAAATAAATAAATAAATAAAAATAAAATCTAAACGAGAGGAGTTAGTGGCATAGATTTAGTGTTCTAAAAGTTGGTATGGAGAGATGTGGACTAAATGAGAGATATTTGGCAGTTAGAATGATTTCGTGGTTGGGGCGCCTGGGTGGCTCAGTCGTTAAGCGTCTGCCTTCGGCTCAGGCCATGGTCCCAGGGTCCTGGGATCGAGCCCCACATCTGGCTCTCCCTGCTCGGCGGGAAGCCTGCTTCTCCCTCTCCTACTCCCCCTGCTTGTGTTTCCTCTCTCGCTGTGTCTCTCTCTGTCAAATAAATAAATAAAATCTTTAAAAAAAAAAAAGAATGATTTCGTGGTTGAAGTTCTATTTATAGAAGTCAAGGTTGGACTTTGTTTTCCTTTTATGACTTGGCAGTGAAACATTGGTGTTAATTACTGAAAGAATAGGTGGGTTTTTTTCCTTTTTATTGTGTTTAGTTTTAACTTCTTTTGAAGATGAGAAACTTCCACTTTCCCCCTAGCTGAAGAGATTTTAATGAGTAGATGTTTTTGTTTAGGGTCTTTCTTGGTCTCTCAGAGCAAACAAGTTACTCTTTTTTTTTTTTTTTTTAAAGATTTTATTTATTTGACAGACAGCGAGAGGGAACACAAGCAGGGGGAGAGGGAGAAGCAGGCTTCCCACCGAGCAGGGAGCCCGACATGGGGCTCGATCCCAGGACCCTGAGATCATGACCTGAGCCGAAGGCAGCCGCTTAACCAACTGAGCCACTCAGGCGCCCCAAGTTACTCTTTTTCTTTGCAGTCATAACCTTTTTCTCCTTGCCTATCGATCATATTAAAAATTTTCATAAATAAAAAGCACATTTTAAATAGATTGGGGGGCCTTTTGATGCCATTAAGATTATAGAAGTTTGTACAATAACAGAATTATTTCCCTGAATTCAAGTTTTTGCTTTTCAGATCTAAAAAAAGATTATTTTTTTTTTAAAGCCTTCCAAAGTGCTCTAGGGAATCCATGATTCACATAGGTCTTGTTCTGTGGAAAAGAAAAATTTTAAGACCTTAAGAGATTTCTTTTTTAAGTATTTTCTTTTTTTTTTTTTTTTTTTTTTTTTTTTTTTAAAGATTTTATTTATTTATTTGAGAGAGAGAGAATGAGAGACAGAGAGCATGAGAGGGAGGAGGGTCAGAGGGAGAAGCAGACTCCCTGCTGAGCAGGGAGCCTGATGTGGGACTCGATCCCGGGACTCCAGGATCATGACCTGAGCCGAAGGCAGTCGCTTAACCAACTGAGCCACCCAGGCGCCCCTAAGTATTTTCATTAGAAGACAAACATAAACCTAATTTGTGAACTTTAAAAAAAAAAAAAGGTCTCTGTTCAACTTTTGGTGTTTAAAATACATATTTTTTACAGTTCATGTTTCCAAGTCTCTGAAGGAGCGATTAGGCATGTCAGCTGGTCCCAACAGTGAGGAGGCAGGAGGTAGGTAAACCCTGAGACCAGCTTCTAATATTTTTTTCCTTGCCATAACAATCTTTACCTTTTCTCTGATTTATTTTCCTGTTGCAGTTAGGTTAGGGTTTGTGTCTTTTGTGGTTTTATTTGTTATTTATTTATTTTTTAAGTAATATGACTCACTGGTATGAATTTTTTTTTTTTTTTTTAAGATTTGAGAGCGAGAACTAGTGGAGAGGGGCAGGGGGGGCTGGAGAAAGCGAGAGAAGCAGACTCTGCCGAGCAGGAAGTCTAACACAGGACTCAGTCCCAGGACCCGGATATCATCACCTGTGCGGAAGGCAGACGCTTAACTGACTGAGCCCCTGAGGTGCCCCATGAATTCTCTTAAAAGTTGGGGAAATGATAAAAATCTTTAAAAAAAAAAAAAAGGGCACCTGGGTGGCTCAGTCGTTAAGCGTCTACCTTCGGCTCAGGTCATGATCCCAGGGTCCTGGGATCGAGTCCCACATCGGGCTCCCTGCTCAGCAAGAAGCCTGCTTCTCCCTCTCCCATTCCGCCTGCTTGTGTTCCTGCTCTCGCTCTCGCTCTCTCTCTCTCTGTGAAATAAATAAATAAAATCTTTAAAAAAAAAAAAAAAAGGCGAAATGATCAGTTCACCATAGCATTAGTAGAAGAAACTAGAAACTACCTAAATATCCAACAGAAATTCAACTAAGGTAGTTATGTACAAAAATAATTATTGTCATAAGTCATATTTTGAACAATCATGATTTGAAAAACTTCTCACATTATATTGAATGAAGAAAGGTTACAAAAGAACACACTGCTTTTGACCTTTGGATTTAGGGTAAGAATCTTACTTTGTGGGGGTGATGAAGTTTATTTTATTATAGAAACTTATTCAGAATAACATCCGTATGTATGATTTCAGTTTTGTAAAGATAAAAATATATGCCTTAGAAAAACACTGCAAAAAATACACCAAAATAATTTTCTTGTCTATATTCTGTACTCTTCCTGTACTCTTAATTTTTAAACCTTTTAAATTGCAGGATCTAACCACTTAGTGTATATATGTATACAGTTTAAAGAATAGTAAAATGAACCTGTACTCCAGCCATCCTGCTCTTTTATACCTCGCTCTTCTGATTGAGCCAGCCTTGCGCCCCTCAGTTTAATGCTTTTTAATTTTTATATCTATGCTTTTTAATTTTTATGTCTATGTTTATGAATGGTGTTAGCCTGTGTTTTTTTTTTTTATCCTATCCTTATCTGGTTTGTATATTAAGATTTTTACCAGCATCATAAAAAGAGTCTGATGTTAAACATTCTTACTCTTTTGTAAAGAACCTGGGTTTATTCTTCAGAAACTTTTATAATTTTCTCTTTATTTCTCCCTGCTGTGCTGGGACTTTAGTACAGTAGGTCTAAACATGGCACTTTTGGTTGATTCAGCCCAGTGCTCAGTGGGCCCTTCAAATCTGAGGACTTAGTTCTAGAAAACATTCCTCTCATTTCCCTGAGTATGTCTTCCCACTCTTCTTTTGGTTTCTCTGTGGCATTTGTACCAGACAGAGGCTGGAATTTCAGGACATAGGTCTCACGTGTTTTCTAACCTTGCCTTCATGCTCTCCGCTCCTTGGCTTTTTGTTTCCTTTGGTTTTGATTTTTGTCTCACCTTCTATGGTCTTTGCTTGACTTTATTATCTAGGTCAGGAATTGACGGACTTTTTCTATGAAAGGTCAGATAGTAAATATTTTAGGTGTTGTGGTACAGTCTCCACAGCTACTCCACTGTGCGGCCATGGCCACATTGGGCCCATCAGCTATAATTTGCCAAGCCTCTTCTACATGGCTGATTGTCTTTTTTTATTATTCAGTTCCTTTGGTGGGATTTATTTGTGTGCCTGTGTTTTTATCTTCCAAGACCTTTTTTTTGTTCTCTGGTTTCTCCCTGTTTCACAGCCTGATTTCGGGCTGCCCTGGAGTTTCTAATTGGAATCTTAAAAAAAAAAAAGTGTGTATTGTCATCTCCATCACTTCTGTTTGTTTTGGTCCACTTTTAATGTTGTGGTTTTTTCATAGCTCTTGGGCTTCCTTTGGAGGTTCTAAAGGTCTTATTCCCAAGTGGTCCTCTCTCCAGATTGGGAGACACGAGTGAGGGCTGCCTGAGGCGGGGAGGGCGTGCTAAAAGTCAGCTTGTGTGAGTTGCAGGCTGGAAGGCTAGGGGCCCATACCATTGCCACAGTAAGAAAGTTTCTTTCCTTCCCTACCTCTCCTTTCTCCTCTTCTCCCCTGTTCTTTTCCTGCTTAGCATTTTTTGTTCTCCCTCCAGCCCCAACCTCCTAACTTGCTCCCCTCCCCAGCAGATTCTCCTCTTTTCAGGGAGCAGTTCCAGGAGAAAGTCATGACTGGTCCTGCGGCTCTATAGGCCATCCTTACATTTCTGCCCACTGTTCTTTTCCTACTAGTTTGGCAGTTTTCTTTGGCTCTGCTGGGAAGAACAGATCTCACTCCTGTAGTTTCATTTGTTCTTTTTCTGTTTTTCTGTAAATTCACATAGCTGCTGTCTTATCTCAGAAATCCCTCGATTTATGCTGTGCCAGTGGCAGCCTTGTTTTCCACTACTGTTGTGGGTTTATTCTATTTTTAATGTGTTCTCTATTATTTTGATAAAATTTTGGTAGAGTGGGGAAACAAGATCTTCATGTCGCCATTCACGCACTTCCTTGGAGTGGAAATTTTGAGATCAATCTGCCATCTTTAAATGGAAGAATTTTTATTTAAAAAGCCTAAGCAAGTAATTCAGTATCTGTTTGAGTACTTCCTATATACAGGTACTATACTAAAATATTTCCGATAACTACATATAGTCCGTTTTCATGAAGTATCTAGTATGGCTGGAAATGCAGGTAGTTGCAGTGCTGTGATCACAGAAATAAACTAGATTGGCAGGTATCAGGTTCTACACCGAACTCAGTTAAAACTAGGCAGCAAGAGAATGAGACCAGTAGGGCATACTCTCTGTAGAAGGGACAGCATGTTCAAAAAATGAGAAGGTGAAACCAAACATGATGTGTTTAAGGTTGTTAAAGGATATTTTTTGTTTTGGATCTTTCATTTAAAGCTGTCATTTGGGGGCCCCTTGGTAGCTCAGTTGGTTAAGCGTCTGCCTTCAGCTCAGGTCATGATCTCAGGGTCCTGGGATCGAGCGCTGGGGCAGACTCCCTGCTTCTCCCTCTCCCTCTGCCCCTTCGCCCTGCTCATGTTCTCTCCCTCTCTCTCTCTCAAAATAAATAAAATCTTTTTTTTTTTTTAAGATTTTATTTATTTATTTGACAGAGACATAGCGAGACCAGGAACACAAGCAGGGGGAGTGGGAGAGGGAGAAGCAGGCTTCCCGCAGAGCGGGGAGCCCGATATGGGACTCGATCCCAGGACCCTGGGATCATGACCTGAGCTGAAGGCAGACGCTTAATGACTGAGTCACCCAGGCACCCCATAAATAAAATCTTAAAAAAAACAAAAAAACTGTCCTTCAGTTATCAAATGCGTGTGTACAATCTCCATATTTTTCTTGTTTTTCCCACATTACTTCACTATTTCTTTTAGCTTTTCAGTAATGACGACAAGCATATCTGTCAGATGTGAAATTTGCTCTTTAAACAGATGTAGAATGACTAACATATCATTAAAAATCGCACTTCAGTGGCATGCCAATCTTTGAGCCTTTCCCATTTTTCTTCTGTCTTGTTACCTGTTTTAGCTCCTGTTCATCCTTCAAATATCACTTAAACATTACTTCCTCTGAAAAGCTTCCCTTAACCAATTCTAGGCAAAGGTTGGGGTTCTTCCTCCTACATAGTATTATACTTCCTTTATCAAAGTTATCATTATTGGGGTGCCTGGCTGGCTCAGTAGGGCATGCAGTGTAGCTCTTGATCTCAGGATCATGAGTTCAAGCCCCATTGGGCTTAGAGCTTACTAAAAAAAAACAACACAAAGTTACTATTACCATACTATAAACTACATGTGGGCAGAGATTGTGTTTTGCTTATCGTTATATTTCTAACACAGTGTCCAGCACCTGTTTATAAGTGAATGGAAGAATTAATTTATTGCCATTTTGTTAAGATTTACAATGACCGATGTCTCCAACTAATAAATGGCTTTGAGATTCTCCAGGAATAAGCTTCTGAATAGAACTCCAACAAATCAGTAATTTTTGCCACCTAAGAGTTTTCATTGAGGGCCACTACCTGAAACGTGCAGTATTTTAAAATTGAAATTGAAACTAATATACTTTGATCATTTTAATTACCTGCCTACATGATACCACTCTATTAGGACTCTGCCCTGATCCAAGAATAGAGAGAGCATACGTTGTTAAGAGGTGAATGCTAAATACAGTGATTGTTTTTCCCCCCATGAAAACAGAGAGAGTCACTAAAGTTGGTGAGATCCATGTGAAGACATTAGAAGAAATTCTTCTTGAAAAAGCTAGTCAGAAACGTGGAGAATTGCAACCTAAACTCAAGACAGAAGGACCTTCAAAAGTTGATGATTCTACTTTAGGAACAAGAAGCCCCTCCACTATCCGAATCAAAACCTTCTCTGAGGTCCTGGCTGAAAAGAAACATCGGCAGCAGGAAGCAGAGAGGCAAAAAAGCAAAAAGGATGTAACTTGCATCAAGCTAAAGACAGATAGTGAAATTAAAAAAACAGTGGTTCTGCCACCTATAGTTACCAGCAAAGGACAATCAGAGGAGCCCACAGGTAGAACAAAGTCTATGCAGGAGGTGCACATCAAGACACTGGAGGAAATTAAACAGGAGAAGGCACTGCGGGTACAGCAGAGCTCTGAGGGCAGCACCAGCTCCCAGCCTCAGCCTGAGGCCACCCCAGGGGCAAGGCGGCTTCTCCGAATCACAAAAAAAACAGGTAACACCACAGTTTGGTCTGGGGGCCCTGGGTGGCTCAGTTGTTAAGCTGTTAAGCATCTGCCTTTGGCTCAGGTCATGATCCCAGCGTCCTGGGATCGAGCTCCGCATCGGGCTCCCTGCTCTGCGGGAAGCCTGCTTCTCCCTCTCCCACTCCCCCTGCTTGTGTTCCCTCTCTCTCTGTGTCTCTCTCTGTCAAATAAATAAATTCTAAAAAGCAAAACAAAACAAAAAAATACCACAGTTTGGTCTGTAGTACCATTTCCCCAGATCATATTTCAAAGGGCAGTATTCCACAGGATTTTCATAGGAGTTCTGTGAGAACTTTACTCAGATAACTTTGAAAACCACTGGATCAAATGAAGTTAAGCTCTTTCTTTACAGGAGTGCTATATAGACCTTTGATGTTTTAAGGTACATTTTGAAACTTTATGAGGGCGAATGGGCTTCATCTACAATTTTATTTGTCCTATCTTTATTTTCATTAAGAAAAGTTTTACTTAAACTGTTCCTGAAGTTGCAGCCTAAATGAAATAATTAATGATGTGTTTAATGTGAATATAGGTATAAAAGAAGAGAAGAAACTTCAAGAAGGAAGTGAAGTTGCTTCCCAGAGCAGTGTTATTAGAACAGAGGCTAAAGAGGTGAGTTTATTTAAGATCATTTCATAGTTTTGTTCATGGCAAGCAAAGGCCAGATGAATGATAAAGTGTGCCTTTTAGTTTTAGCATAATAAATTTCTATTTAACACTTCAATAATAAATTAGGTAAACAGTCTTTCATTATGCTTATACTATTCTATGAGAATTTTCTGTACTTACAGTGTTCCCTGCCCCCTTAAAAGTTGTTTTTTTTAATTTGGCCATTTAACGTTTTTTAAACTAAGCATAATGGCACTCATTTTACAAAACTTGGGGACTTTTTTTTTAAAAGAATTAAAAACCCTGTAATTCTGCAACCCAGACATAACAACCATTAGCTTTTTTCATGGGTTTTTCTCAAGCCTTTTATTTATGTACATATGTATGTGAACTTGTTCATTGTTTAACTCATGTTTAGAAAGTAATTGAGAGGGGCGTCTGGGTGGCTCAGTCGTTAAGCGTCTGCCTTCGGCTCGGGTCATGATCCCCAGGGTCCTGGGATCAAGCCCCACATCGGGCTCCCTGCTCAGCGGGAAGCCTGCTTCTCCCTCTCCCACTCCCCCTGCTTGTGTTCCCTCTCTCGCTGTGTCTCTCTGTCAAATAAATGAATAAAATCTTCAAAAAAAAAAAAAAAGAAAGTAATTGAGAACTCTATAGTGTATCATTTTGCCAGCCCGCTTTAATTTTACTATATTCATAATTCTTTGGGATGTTTGTTTTTTACTGACCATGACATAATGTTCTATTATATCAATATAGCCTGCTTCTGGACATTTATATTTTGTTTTACACAGTTAAGGTAATGAACATCCTTGTCCATAAATCTTTGTGCAAGTGTCTGATTATTTAGGAGGCATTTGTATTTGACTTAGGGTCATGATTGTCTAAGCCTATAAAATTGGGGTTTTCATTGTTCCATACATCTTTAACTTTTCATCTTCAGTTTGGTATTTTCTGTTTAATATCAAAGAGCAAAAGCTCTTGTGTTCTGGATCGTGTTAAACTCTGCTTGACATGGATTGGTCAGCCCAGTAACTTAAACAAGATTTAATTCTTAATTGAGATAAAATTGACATTTATATTATTTTTGACATATTTATATTAGTTTCAGGTGTACTTTTTTCTTTTAAACAAGTTTTTGTTTTGTTTTGTTTTTAAGATTTTATTTTTTAAGTAACTTCTACATCCAGCGTGGCGCTCGAACTCAACAACCTCGAGATCAAGAGTCACTTGCTCTACCAACTGAGCCAGCCAGGCACCCCAAGTTTTTTCTCCGTGGTGGTTGTTGTTGTTTTAGTTGAGCTATTAAGCCTGGTAACTTACAAATAATAATTATCATACAGATTGTTAGAGGTATGAAATTTTAAATCTGTCATTTAAATTTGCCCACAGGCTTCAGAAGAGACCACAGGAGTTGGCATCACCAAAATTCAAGTCAAGAGGTGTGAGACCATGAGAGAGAAGCACATGCAGAAACAGCTGGAGAGGGGCACCTCACAGAAGGAAAAATCAGTTTTGACACCCCTCCGGGGAGACGTAGACTCTTACAATACTCAGATAGCAGAGAAGCCGGTGCTCACTACAGTGCCGGGCCTCACACGGCACCTGACCAAGCGGCTTCCCACAAAGCCATCCCAAAAGGCAGAGGTAGAAACCTCAGGCATTGGGGACTCGATATTGAATGTGAAATGTGCAGCACAGACCTTGGAAAAAAGGGGTAAAGGTGAGTGGTTTTTCTAGTGTATCTTGCTTTAGGATTTGAAAATTACCAAGTTTCCAGTAACTCCCTAGCAACAATTAAGTTAAATTCCATTTGTGTTGTAGATTTTTCACACAGGTGGAAAGTAGTATTTCTGATAATTCTACTTAAAAAGACAAAGCTCCGGGTGCCTGCGTGGCTCAGTTGGTTGAGTGACTGCCTTCAGCTCAGGTCATGATCCTGGAGTCCCGGGATCGAGTCCCACATCGGGCTCCCTGCTCAGCAGGGAGTCTGCTTCTCCCTCTGACCCTCCCCCCTCTCATGTGCTCTCTCTCTCTCAAATAAATAAATAAAATCTTAAAAAAAAAAAAAAAAAAACCTTTAAAAAAAAAATAAAAAGACAAAGCTCCTTTCTCAGAATTTAAAATTGCTGTTAAAAAGCTTTGTCTAGGGCGCCTGGGTGGCTCAGTTGGTTAAGCAACTGCCTTCGGTTCAGGTCATGATCCTGGAGTCCCTGGATCGAGTCCCGCATCGGGCTCCCTGCTCGGCAGGGAGTCTGCTTCTCCCTCTGACCCTCCTCCCTCTCATGTGCTCTCTCTCATTCTCTCTCTCTCAAATAAATAAATAAAATCTTAAAAAAAAAAAAAAAAAAGCTTTGTCTAGGGGCACCCGTGTGGCTTAGTCAAGTAAGCCTTGTGCTCAGGTCACGGGCTCCCTGTCTGCTTCTCCCTCTCTCTCTCCCCTTCCCCTGCTAACTCACTCTCTCAAATAAATAAAAAAAAATCTTTGAAAAATAAAAGTAAAAAAAATAAAAAGCTTTGTCTAAAGCTCGCTTTGGCAGCACATAGACTAAAACTGGAATGCTCCAGAGATGATTAGGATGGCCCTGTGCAAGGATGACACACAAATTCAGGAAGCATTCCATATTTTTAACTAAGTCATGGGGACGTAACATAGCATGGTGACTGTAGATAACAGTACTCTATTACGTATTTGAAAGTTGCTAGGAGAGTAGATCTTAAAAGTGCTCACACAAAAAAATTGTAACTATGTATGGTAATGGATTAACTAGACTTACTGTGGCGATCATGTAGTCACGGTGTATACACATATTAAGTCATTATGTTGTATACCCAAAACTAATATAATGTTATATGTCAGTTATACCTCAGCGGGGGAATAAAAGCTCTCTGTGGTGCATCTTTCCTCTGGTTTTGAAGAAGAAAAACACCAGGGAATGGAAGAACAGTAGCGAATTCAAGAGCCAGTGAAAGGAATTGAGTATAGATCTACATTATGACCACATTGTAGTGCACATTGTTTATGGATTACTTTCAATTTGGGGGTGTGTATGATATTTCTAGTATTGTGAAGGAATTTTTATATTCTAGAGTTATTCTCCATGTAAAAGAGGAATTATTCTAGCTATTAATCAGATATTTTCTGTCCCTTGTAGCTAAACCCAAAGTCAATGTGAAGCCATCTGTGGTTAAAGTTGTCTCATCCCCCAAATTGGCCCCCAAACGCAAGGCAGTGGAGGCCCACCCTGCTGTCATTGCAGCTGTGAAGCCACTCAGCTCCAGCAGCGTCCTACAGGAAAGCCCCACCAAAAAAGCAGCTGTGGTAAGAAGTAGATGCAGCTAGATGGTGCTTTGGTCAGTGTGGGAGGAAAGCAGGGCAGAGTCACTCTGCTAGCTGTGTGTGCTACTTTTGCCATTTCCAAAGCATTTTAGTTTAGGTTGTTACTGTATTCTACATTCACAGACATTTGTGGAGTGGCAGAATGGAATTTTTTTTTTTTTAAGCTAATTCTTGGGTGGCAAGATATTTTGTTTATTCTACACTTAGCCTTTGGATTATTTATTCTCGGATTTCCAGGCTTAAAGAATGATAACCATGGTTCTAAGAAGGTGGCAAAGTAAATGAATATGCTCAAATAAAAAAAGCCTGACTCCCACTGAGTTAACCTTCCTTTTACTTTTGTAGGCGGTTGTCCCACTCCTTTCTGAGGACAAGTCAGTCACTGTGCCTGAGATGGAAAAACCTAGAGACAGGTAAACCTTGCAATTCTTCTTAACCAAACTTTAGGCCACTATTATTATTTATGTGCTCTAGAGAATGACACTGCTAAATAAATCTTCGGACATGTCCAACTTAGCCACTCAGACCAACTTAATAGCGAACTTAAATCTGCTAAACTTCCAATTAATTACAAGAAAACATGATATGCATGCAAGGTTGCTGTTCTCCTTTGATGCCACTGTTTATATATTGATTGCATTATTTTTGCAATGTTTTCAGTATCTGTCTGAATTGTTCTTTAAACGGGTGAAAATGGTGCTCGCTTCGGCAGCACATACACTAAACAGGTGAAAATGCCTCGTCCCAAATCAGTAAAATAATTCTTGTGTTATATTGTTATCAGAAATAACTCTTCGCGAACTCTTTGTGTTCCTGAGACCAGCGTGGGACCATTCAGTCAACCATTAACAAAGGGCAGTTTTCTAATAATCTTTTGGGTTTTTTCCCTTGCAGTCTTGTGCTGCCTCCAACCCAGTCCTCTTCAAATTCCTCCCCACCGGAAGTATCTGGCCCTTCTTCATCTCAGATGGCCACGAAAACTCGCCGACTGAGCTCCACCTCAACAGGAAAGCCCCCGCTTTCTGTGGAGGATGATTTTGAGAAACTAATATGGGAGATTTCAGGAGGCAAATTAGAAGCTGAGATCGACTTGGATCCTGGGAAAGATGAAGATGACCTTCTGCTTGAGCTATCAGAGATGATTGATAGCTGAAGGCAGTAGAACATTTAAAAAAAAAAAAAACAAAAACTGGACTTAGTTTCATCTATTATAACATTTACCCAAGATGATCATTTCTTTAGTCTAGAATTTGCCCCCAGTCAGAAGTATACCTCTGAATTACCTGTATGTGTCCTGGATTCCTTGGGGTCAGATTTTTGAAGTCCCTTGATAACCATTTTGTCCATTCGATGCCATGGTTTAGCATCTATGAGAAAAATATTCTGTCTTACACCTCTCCACAGAAAAACTGAGAGGGAGAGCCAAGTCAAAGGGTGCAAGAGAACTTAGTGACTCCTTGAGGTGTTTGTCAGTTTGGGCTTTTTTCCTCTTTGCTCTAGTATTTCTTTTATGTATTGTCTTAATGTACTTATTAATGTAGTCTGAGTTTGAAAAGGATGAAGACCAGCTGCTGCCAGTGAGGACCAAATTTCACACTACCACTAAACAAAAGATCCACTCTGTCTGTGTTAAATTGTATGTCTTTTTAAAGGTATTTGGAGATTCAACTAAGCTTTAGAGAAGGCTGAGCAGCTCCGGAAGCTTGTAATCTGGACATAACTTTTTGAACCTGATTTCTCCATGCTTCTGCTGCTCTGTCAGCCTCTGAAGAGCAATAGCTAATTTATTATTACTGTAATTTTTTAAGGCTTTAAAGTGCCTCAGGGGTCCTCTGAAACTAATTTTCTATTTCTGGGATTCCCTGGATTCTTAATAAGAGATGGTGACATAATGATTAGAGGAATTCTTTTTTTAGCATGAAAGTTGTCCTTTCTCTTCTTCAATACTTGCCTCCTACTGGCATTGAATTCTCACAGGAATTAAAATTGGTTAATTTTTTATTTCTAACTCTCCCAGCAAACTCCTCTTGCCCAGTTATTTATTTGGTGCCCTTTAACCACCAGAGGGGAACAAATGAACTCCTCCAAGCTGCCAATATTTATCTCTGGACTGTAGCAGTACACCGAACTGTACTGTAGCGAGGATGATTGAGATGCTCTGGGGGTGTATTGTATACCTTCCAGTTTTCTTCGTTTCTGAATTGAATTTTCTTTTCTTGATGTCAGTCTCCTTCATATCACCTCAAGGTTTAGACTTGTGAAGGAACAAGTACGATGGGGATAAGAGTCTTGAAAGGAGACATACTGTACATAATCAGAAGGAAGAGGAAAGAAGGACCTGTCCGTTTTGATACTTTGCCGTAGGTGGCCAGTTTGGTTTCTCACAGGGAAATCTGATCCACCTGTCGTGTTGGCTCCTAAGGAACTGCTGTTGTAAGCGGCTCATCAAGAGTTGAACCTCATGTAGCCTTGTTGGGAATATGGAAAAGGAAGAAAGCCACAGGACTGCCCATTCAGTCTTGGGAAGATCTGGATGATTCTGCACAAGCAAAAATGACTTGAAATTTATGTATAGACACCTCTCTACCAATCCATCTTCAGCTGACTGAATGTTGTATAATAGCCCTTCTCCAAAGCAAGGGTGGAATGTTCTGGTTTCACAGATTTTCTACTCATTTCATTTTTGGAATCAGCTTAAAGATTCCAGGTCCCTTTTGTATATAACCTTTATTCTTTTGCTTTTTTAAAAATAATTTTGTTTCATATTTAAAGTCCTTGTATTAGTCAGTGATTCATGTTCAGCATTATTTGAACCATTTGCCATTACAAGAAAGAGAAATACTTATTTGTGTTTTAAATAAAACTGGTGTAGGAAAGTCTGGACTTCATGAGTTAAGTGGTCATACATCACTTCAGCCTAGGAGCTGCCTCAGTGGGGGGGTCCAGTCAGAATGCTGTTGGCCTCTTGTGTAAATGCTCCAATTTCACAGATACTGTGTGGCTTTAGAAACTTCTCACAAGGACGTATTGCCAAACTTACCCACAAGTATGCTGTTTTAGCCGCATATACTTTAGGAAAGAAGGAATATTATTAAATGGGGAGGATTTTATCATTGTAACTCAGGTAATGCCATTAATTTTTTTTAAAGATTCATTTTTTTATTTTAGAGGGCATGTGCACACCAGTGGGGAGATGGGCAGAGGGGGAGGGAGAATCCCAAGCATATTCCCATTGAGCACGGAGCCCGATGCAGGGCTTGATCTCACGACCCTGAGATCAAGACCTGAACGGAAATCAAGAGTCGGACGTTTGACGACTGAGACCCTGGGGACCCCAATGCCATTTAATTTCTTTAAAGGAGAGAGGATTTAGAAGTGATCTTAGATGGATTCATTTAAGAACTTCCAAGCATGAAGTCATACAGAGAAGTCCCAAGTGTTAAGTAGTATGCCAGTTTTTAAGGGAATACACATAAATTTGTTAACTACCAACAACACAGATTTTTTTTTTCTAATAGTAGTCTAAAGTTCCAACTTTTCACAAAAAGCAAACATATTGGTGGCTTCTGGGTGGCTGGCTCCCCCATTAGCAGGGAGTCTGCTTGATATTTTCTCCCTTTGCCCCTAACCCCCTTCGTGCACACTTGTGTGTACACGCCCTCTCTCTCAAATAATCTTTTTTAAAAAATCAGAAACAGATTGTGTATTGGGTTTTAAGTGATTATGGTTTTCAATTTTAACAGAAGAGGGCCCAAATGGGGACCCCTGGATGGATCAGTCAGTTAAGCATCTGCCTTCAGGTCAGGTAATGATCCCAGAACCCTGGGATCAAGTCCCGCATCAGGCCCCTTGCTCAGCAGGGAGCCGCCTCCTCCCTCTGCTTGTACTCTCTCTCTGACAAATAATCTTTAGAAAAAGAAAAAAGAGTCCAAATGTTGCAGTTTGGCCACAGCCGAAGTTTCAAGATAGTTTATGACTCATGTTTTTGTCTCAAGATAAATGATCCCTAAGGTTCTGACCTTAACTTCAAATTCTAATAGGTCCTCTCAGATGACCAAAACAGAGTTTATTTTCACCTCTCCAATCTTTGAAACCACCACAGAGTTAGATTGATAACTAATACTGTTTCAGAAATAAAGCTTAATCTATGTTGATCAAAGTACAGTGTTACTTTTCTAAAATTGTGGCCTCATTTTGCTGGAATATTTCGGCAATTCTTTAAAATGGATTGCTTTTTGTCAGTTTAGCAACAGGAAATGGGTGGCCTCCAGTTGCTGTCTAATATTTAAAACCATTAACATTTACTGAGTATTATGTACCTCTTAACTCACATACCCATTTTGATACAACATGCTATGCTGCACTGGAAGATCACTGCTTTATATCCCCACCGTAGTGTCAGAAAGTATATTCCTATGTGCAATTGAGTTTGATTTATTGACTTTCAAGAGCTCTTTATTTCTCAAATCTGATTTTAGGAAGCTGCTTGATAAATCTTTGCAAGTTCCCACAACCCACACATCTGACTGCATTAATAACTTACTCTCCAAACTGTGCTTCAACTTAATTGAATTTGCAAAATGATGTTAAGGGCATGAGCATAAAGAAAATTCTTGATCTTGACCATTTTCTTAACATTGTACAATAAAATGAGCAAAGAATCAGCAAAAATTAAGGAGTCAGTCACAAGATTTCCTGGGGGCCTAAGAGGGAAGTATTAGGTTGTTTTTAACCGCTAAGGTGTTACAGAGGCTGAATCTATGGTGATGAGCAAGAAGCAGTGGATTCAAACTTGGCATTGCCTGTCCCTGGGTTTTTTGGGTCTTTGACTCCATGTCTGCTTTGTCCTCAGGAGTAAGACAACAGCCTGCAGAGTTAAGAGTAAGGGTAAGCAGAGCCAGTCAATCGATTCTGAAGAAAGAGAAGAAAAAATATTCAAATAGCCTCTTGTTTATTGAATAAATAAGTGAAATAGGGAATTGGCTGGATCAAGAAGACTGGAAACAAGGGAGGAGAAATTTCAAGGGAAGAGTGAAGCAAAATGGAAGGAATCGTTACCTGACAGGTGTATATGGTGAAGGAGGTCCCTTCTTTGGGTTGGGAATCTCAAGGAGGGTGGCCGAGCTTAGAAAAACAAGGGAATGTGAAATTAATACATCAGCATAACTGCCACAAAGTATTTTGGACTCCCACCCCTTGAAGAGACTCAAAATAGAACCTGAATTCTAACCATCACTTAACATTACTGTCACCAGGGAGAGGAGTATGATGCAAACCCCTGCCCAAGAAAAAGGAAGTACTTTTAAGAGAAAGGTATCAGGAATGAAGTAGGTGCAAGTATAAGTAGATGATGCTATAGAGGGAATGAGAAGTCAGTTTGAGACCGGTCAGGAAAGGCTTCCTTGAGGTGTCAGAGCTGGAGTTTTGTGTTGCTTGCCTGGCAAAGGAGATGGTGTGAGCTGCTAACAAGGCCAACACAGCAGGTAAGGTTTGTTGACGTGACCCCTGACCATCCCATTGGTACTTTCTCAGGCTCTGCTTTGTCTTACTCTTGCTCTCAATTTGCTGTCAGCCATTCTTGGCTTAAGTGTAAACTGATCTTTTAATCAAAGATTTTAAATGCAAATCTGAGTCACTGCTTTGAGAAGTCTTCCAATCTTTCCCTCTCCCTCCACAATTATATTCAGGTCCCTCAGCATGGCATGCAAGGCCCTGTCCTCCCAGCCTCCTGCCTCACCCTTGATGCTCTCCACTCCAGCAAAACTACAAGCTGTCCACTTCCCTTGAACACTAATCTCTCTCCAGCCCTTTGCCTTTGTTAACGCTGTCTTTCTCCCTAGAAGTCTCTTCTTTTGGCTAACTCCTACACATCCTATGGCCTCCAGGCTACTCTCCCAACACTCTGTTCTTCCTCTCCCCAAATTGGGGTTTGGTGCCCATCCACTAGGCATACACTATTTGTTTACCCCCACCGTTTTAAAATTGTTTACCTGTCCATCCTCCTCAGCAGAATAGAAACTTGAGACAGATTCTTACTGACCTATATATTCTCAGTAACTAGTATCGTAACAAAATACCACAGACTGGATGGTTTAAACAACAGAAATTTATTTTCTCTCAGTTCTGGAGGCTAGAAGTCCAAGAGAAAGTGTTCGAAAATTTTTTTCTGAGGCTTCTCTCTGGTTTGCAGGTGCCGCCTTCTCACTGTCCTCATGTGGTCTTTCCTCTACGTGTACATGTCTGTTTTAATGGCTCTATAAGGACACCAGTCATCTTGGATTAGGGCCTATCTCCAACTACAGTCACATTCTGAGATGCTGGGGGGTTAGAGCTTCAACATAGGCATTTCAGGGAGCACACTTCAGCCCATAACAAAAGGCATTCAATAAACATTTGCTGAATGAATGAAAAAGCTCTTGGCCCATATACCCGTGTCAGGGGCTATATACCCATCTTTGCTAGACTGCCCCTGTCTTTGCAAGCCCATTCTTTGGAATGCTTATCAATAACAGCCGTTCAGCAAGCTGTGAGATGGAAGGAACTTCAAGCTAAGAGGAAGGATCAGTATTTCGGAGGCCCGGAACTGACTCTTTTCTTAGGGTATATCTCTTTGGTATTTGTTGTTGTTTTTTAAAGATTTTATTTATTTATTTATTTATTTATTTATTTATTTATTTATTTATTTATTTATTTTAAGATTTTATTTATTTATTTGACAGAGAGAGACACAGCGAGAGAGGGAACACAAGCAAGGGGAGTGGGAGAGGGAGAAGCAGGCTCCCCGCAGAGCAGGGAGCCCGATGTGGGACTCGATCCCAGGACCCTGGGATCATGACCTGAGCCGAAGGCAGTCGCTCAACCGACTGAGCCATCCAGGCGCCCTAAAGATTTTATTTTTAAGTAATCTCTACACCCAGCTGGGGCTCAAACTCACAACCCCAAGATCAAGAGTTGCACGCTCCACCGAATGAGCCGGCCAGGCGCCACTCAGGGTATATCTCTTTGGACCAGTGATTCTTTTTTTTTTTTTAAAGATTTTATTTATTTGACAGAGAGAGACACAGCGAGAGAGGGAACACAAGCAGGGGGAGCAGGAGAGGGAGAAGCAGGCTTCCCACGGAGCAGGGAGCCCGATGCGGGGCTCGATCCCAGGACCCTGGGACCATGACCTGAGCCGAAGGCAGACGCTTAACGACTGAGCCACCCAGGTGCCCATGGACCAGTAATCTTAATTAAGGCTATTTTACAGACACCTCTGGGAGTGTCATGAAAATCTCAAATTTTGCAAGGATGTTATGATTAGTTGTAATTTAAAAAGGGAAACTAGTTTCATAGTACCTTCCACTACCTAATGAATTTATGGAACTGGTGATACAGTTGACCCTTGAACAACACCGGTTTGAACTACACAGATCCACTCATATATGGATTTTTTTAAAAGAGTTGACAGCAAAAGCCACAAGGCATTTATCTACAAATGCCCAACCCAGTCTTCAAGGGACCCAACAGAAGGCAACTGATGCAGGCGTCAAGGCTGCCACCCTCTGAATTCCCTCGGGAGGCCTCTGAGGCCCTCAGCAGCCCCTGGAAGCCCCAGGACTGGGCAGGGCAGTAGGTCACCCTGTGTGCCTACGGGGTGATCAAGTTGAGTGCCAAAGGCTGGCAGGCAGGAGGGTGGGCTGAGGCAAAAGCCCAAAGGGGAGGGATGGCACTGCATAGGGAGCCCTGATCCCTTAGTTCTCTGTGCACTGGTCTCCCAGAGGCCAGTGAGCTCACGTGTGGCTGCAGCTGCCCATGGCCATAGGCCTGTGGTATACCTCCAGGCCACTGGGGCAGATGTACTGCGCATCCAGGCCCTTGTCACAGCCCACAGGCGCACCTGGGGGCTGCCCCTGCTAAACCAAGGCCTCCAGGCTACAGAACAGCAGTATATTGGGGCCAGGCCTGCCACCACCCTGTCCCCTCCCAGCCTGGCTAGCCTATACTCAGGTTTTTTTCAATGAATATATGTACAGTACACTGTAAATTTTATTTTCTCTTATGATTCTTTTTTAAGATTTTATTTATTTATTCAAGAATGAGAAAGAACATGAGCGGGGGGGAGGGGCAGAGGGAGAAGCAGACTCCCCACTGAGCAGGGAGCGGGATGCGGAACTCGATCTCAGGACCCTGGGATCATGACCTGAGCCGAAGGCAGATGATTAATCGACTGAGCCACCCAGGCGCCCACTGCCTTGTTGTTTTTATTTATTTATTTATTTATTTTTAAAGATTTTATTTATTTGTCAGAGAGAGACAGCGAGAGAGGGAACACAAGCAGGGGGAGTGGGAGAGGGAGAAGCAGGCTTCCCGCCGAGCAGGGAGCCCGATGTAGGGCTCGATCCCAGGACCCTGGGATCATGACCTGAGTGGAAGGCAGACGCTTAACGACTGAGCCACCCAGGCGCCCCTGCCTTGTTATTTTAAACAATGCTGCAATGATTACATTATATCACACATGTAAGTTTACCTGTAGGATTGAATATCTAATAGTGCAGTTTAATAATTTCTATTTCCACCACTCTTCGATCTTTGTCTATGGCTTCTCAGTGTTAGTTTAACGTGCATGCCTCATAATGAGTGAAGTTGGGCATCTTTTCATATGTTGGAAGACCATCTATATTTCCTTTACTATAAACTGATTGTTCACCCACCTCCATTGCCAATTTTTATTTTGGATCTTTGTGTCAGTTTGTGGCTGCAAATTCTTTAACCTTTAACAGAGGTGGGCTCTATTTTTCCAGCATTTGAATCTGGCCTGAGGTGTGAACTGTATACTAGTTCCAAGCCTGGCCTTTAAAAGGTACTGTTGGCTTCAGCTTTGGTTTTTTGGAGGCCTGGGCCACCATTTAAGAAAGCATCCTAGGGGTGCCTGGGTAGCTCAGTTGGTTAAGCATCTAACTCTTGATTTCGACTCAGGTCATGATCTCAGGGTCATGAGATTGAGCGCCCCCCCCCCCACCACCACCTCATTGGCTCCACACTGGGTGGATTCTCTCTCTTAAGATTCTCTCTCTCCCTCTGCCCCCCACCCCAACAGGCATGCGCTCACACTCTCTCTTTAAAAAAAAGAAAGAAAGCATCCTACTCTGCAAGAGAGACCAAGTGTGAGGCCCTGAGGCTGCACAGACGTGGAGACGGACCCAAGTGAGACCAGCTTTCCACACACACACACACCCCAAACCCTTAAATATGCCTTCTGGAGCAAAAAAAAATGCCCGAGAGCTGCCCAAATTCTTGACTCACAAAATCATGAATTATAACAAAATAGTTGTTGTTGTTGTTCTAAGCTACCAAGTTTTGAAATATTTCTTTCACAGCAATAGAGACGAGAAAAGCATTTTTTTAAAGCTCTTTATATACTAGTAAAATTAGCCATTTGTGTTTGATGTGGTACAAACATACTTCTCCCTGATCTTTGACTCTGCTTACTGTGGTGGTGTTTTAGTCACCCAAAACTTTATGTGATTTTTACATAATTGAATTTATCACTTTTTCTTCTAAAAACCAGCGAGAGCATACACCTGAGGAAAAGACAATTGTTAAGAAGAAAGAGGCAATGTCTATGATTAAACTCGATAAACTAGCAAGAAGAAACTAAAAACTAAAGAAAACTGAAATATTCCCAAAGACTCAAAGGGAAATTTGAACAAATAGACATCAGGTAGTTTAAAAAAATTGATTCTAAGTTTTTCTCAAGTTTAATGTAATCACAGTAAAAATACCAAAAGGATTCTTTTAATTAGATAAGTTAATTCTAAAGTTTGTAAGAAAAATAAATAAGAACAGCTAAGAAAGTTCTATCGACTTCCAGTCCTACCAAATAAGGAAATATCATACAGGACTTATAAGAGTGACACTGGTTCATAAATAGACACAAAGATCAATTGGGCAAAATATAAACTATACATATATACATACAGTTGTATATTATAAATGTGGCATTTTATTTTTAAAAAAAATTTTTTTAAAGATTTTATTCATTTATTTATTTGACAGAGAGAGACACAGTGAGAGAGGGAACACAAGCAGGGGGAGTGGGAGAGAGAGAAGCAGGCTTCCCATGGAGCAGGCAGCCGGATGTGGGGCTCGATCCCAGGACCCCGGGATCACGACCTAAGCCAAAGGCAGATGCTTAATGGACTGAGCCACCCAGGCGCCCTATAAATGTGCCATTTTAAATTAAATGGGGAACAATAGTCTTTTCTGTAAATGGTAATGGTAAAACTGAGTAGCCGTCTAGATATTATAAAGTTGTATCAGTTCTAGGATATACTGGGATAACATTTTAGATGGAAAAAGATTTAAATGTAAAAAAGCAAAATCACTTAAAAGAAAAAATAAGGGCACCTGGGTGGCTCAGCCAGTTAAGCATTCCACTCTTGATTTTGGCTCAGGTCATGATCTCAGGGTCTTGAGATAGACCCCTGCATCAGGCTCTGCGCTCAGCAGGGAGTCGGCTTGAGATTCTCTCTCTCCCTCTTTCTCTCTTTCTAAAATAAATAAATAAATCTTTAAAAATAAAGGAAAGAACAAATCTCATGAGTTTTATAATCAGATGACTGGTTATAGGTTATCAATCCCCAAAAGTTTAGGAATCATGACTTCAGAGATAGGAAATTGCAAGTGTAGCTAAGCATCTCTGCATCTGAAATGAGACAGGTATGATAGTTTCTTCCATCCATGCCACCTTTGAATTCAACTGATCCCCTGTTTACTTTGTGGACAACATAACCCTCTATTGGGATTGTGCGGGGGGGGGGGGGGTTAAACAATTATCCCATGCAGTTTCTAGCTCTTTATATTTCAAAACTCACTTTCATATCCTTTGATCTCAACATTTTTATGAGGTCAGTATTAAAATCATCCTCAACAGAAGACCTCAGTTAAGCAAGTTATGATTCTGCCACTTGCCCCTGTCCCCTTGGAGGAATCCCTTCAACTCCGATCTTCAGTTTCTCCATCTGTAAAATGGGTATTCTGGTCAAATAACCCTTTCTGCCAGGCCTCAAGCCACTGACAAAACCTAACAGATTCCAGCTCCTCCCTTCCAGCTGTGTTACCCTGGAAACGATGTGTTCCAACACGGAGGCCTTGCTGAGTCCACGCACATGCTACTCCTTCACTGAAATCTCCAACCTCGCGACCAAAGACCCTGTCATCTCCATCTTGGTGACAACGAAGCCGAGACACGGGAAGGCTGAGAAACTTACCCCTTGGTCAAACACGCCTTAAGCGAGTTGCATTTGGGCCCAGCCATCAGATTTCAGGGCTTTCCCGCTAGCCAGGCCCTGTCGCCACCTTACAGTAACGCCCCACAAAGGAGACGGGAGTGGAATCGGCTACACAGCGAACCACAGCGCCTGGCTTTTGAATTCGGATTGTCTGTGGCTGTGAGGGCCAGGTGGGGCCCCCCCCCCCGAACTGGGGCTTCTCGCCGCCATACCCTCTAGACGGCGATGCGTCCCATCATGCCTAAATTCCAGGGAAACAGGCCTTAGGAAAAGCACTAGACCAACCCATCTCAGAAAGAGAGGCACGCAGTGTGACCACTCGACTGTTAAAGCCGACACAGAAAATGGAGCCGTGATGGCGCCGGAGTCCGCGCCGCTTCCCGCGGCGGCCACACAAGCGAAGCCCCTCGGCGCCTCCTCCCGTCTCCCTCCAGGTGGCGCTACAGGACCGACTCACGTTCTAAAGTGCACAGCCTCCTTCTGGCTTCCCTCAGGGGATATAGAGCACAGAGAAAAGCAACACCCATGCTAGAGAGGCATTTCCCAGGCGCCGCCCCAGGTCACCTCGCGGGCGCCATACACTTCCGCTTCCGGTTCTTTATTCCGGAAGTTGCTCTCTGAGGTAGCGCGCGGTCTTTGTTGGCTTCCACCATGGCGTACCGTGGCCAGGGCCAAAAAGTGCAGAAGGTGATGGTTCAGCCCATCGTATCCTACGCAGGATGCCAGGACTAGGAGGTTCGGACCAGAAAACGGGGGGCGAAGGAGCAGACCGAGAGCAGGCCTGAGGGAGCGGAGTGCGGACCCACATCCCATGAGCCCCCGGGGCGACCGTGGCCGGGAGAAAGCGCGGGTAGTTGAAGACCCGGTGGGAGGTGGGCTTGGGCCGACTCCTGCGGTGGGAAGTGCAGGCGTGGCGCGGATGAGCGAAAGGAAGACAGCTTTAATTAGGAACTGAGTGAAAGTGGGAGTCGTCGGTCTCGGGGAGGAGGAAGATGTCGGCACCAAGAAATTCCAGGAGAGTAAGAGTGGGCGGGGATTCCTTCAGAACCTTTCGGGAACCCCTGACCAGTGCCTAGCTGGACACTGTTCATTGCATGGGCACCACACCTCGTGTTAGAAAACAAGGGCGAGATGGGGGTAGGATCGACCAGTGTCCGGGAGCATCGGCTACTCTGTGCGTGTATTTTTTCCTTAACCATTGGTACAGAATCTTATCTTCAGATACTTGCAAAATGTACGTAAGTTACCTGTTCTTTGTTGTTTTGTAATTCCTTTTTAAGTAAAACGTGAATTTATTTGGCTATTTGTGTCATCCTGTCTGATCAGCGTGTTCTAGAGTTAAAAATAGGTGGAACTGGGGAGCTTGGCCGGCTCAGTCGGTAGAGCAAGTGACTCTTGATCTTGGAGTCATGAGTTCGAGCCCCACGTTTCGTGGCGAGATAACTTTTAAAAATTAATAGTAAGTGAAACTAGAGATTGGAGGGGCATTTGAGGGGAAGGGGCTCAGGGAAAACTCTAATGTCATGAAATGTCAACCCCAAGCATTGAAAGAATTATGTCATCATTACTTTGCAAGACCAAAATCACTAATTTCAAAATAATTACTGGCAGACATGACTGGTATTTGGGTACTTTTGTTGGTAGTAATTATGGCTAGAACATTGGAACCTCTCTCCTTTCTTTCCCCTGGGATGAAACATTGGAAGAAGAATCTTATCTACTTTAAACCACCTAGTAAGGTGGGAGGGGATGACTTAAATATAGAAAAGATGCCAAAAAAGGAAGAGGGGAGGGATAGGTTCAGAGGCTGTTGTGACAGCCTGCTTTCCTTTGGGGGGATTTTTAGCAACTCAAATTGTGAGGTGGTAGGGCAAAGTATTTAAATTAGTTTGGAAACAAAATGTAGTTTCTGTTACTCTGACAAATTTTAGTATGTGATAACATAGTTGGAAACAGATTAATTTCAAGCTATTGTAGTTTTTTTTTTTTTTAAGTAATCTCTACACCCAGCATGGGGCTCCAACCCACAACCCCAAGATCAAGAGTCACACGCTTCACTAACTGAGCCAGCCAGTTGCCCCAAGCCATTGTAATTTTTAATCACCAGATTTGAGGGTCCTTCCCCTGGTTGTTAAATGTGAGGGAAGCCAGGAACCTTAGAGAAAGCTGTTTTGAAGCTGGATTTTGCTATAGGAGATAAGAAAGAAGCCCTTGATCATTGGAAATTACTGCTTTGTGCTACAGTGTCAATTTGCAGTCTAAACGCGTTGAGATGAGAAGCAGTAAGAAATATGATTGAGTCCCAAGATCACAGGAAAATTATTAACTTAGTCCCAATATAGCATTTATTGAGAATGTTTCTTGGCAAGTAATTAGTCTTGGTTATCAATTCTTGGATATGATTCAAGTAGTTAAAATTCTTGGCTTTTACTTTTTAAGGTTTTCTTTAGGAGCCATATTTCTTTATTGTTTGACCAGAGTGATTGGGTTTTGTTTACTTGTTTTTTTAACATAACAATGTTTTTTTTTTCAGAGATCTCGAATTCAGGTGTGGCTTTATGAGCAAGTGAACATGCGAATAGAGGGCTGTATCATTGTGAGTACCCAGGATGTTTTATCTCATAGCAGTTTGTTCACAGAAAACGATTTCACAAAAATGCCCAGCCAGAGCAGTGTACAAAAAGTCAAAGACCCAACCCAAGCAAAATTCTTCAGGGCCACTATCCTTGTCTCGTTGTTCTATTTGATGGCGGTTGGGTCATTCGTAAAAGAGGGAAAATTAATTTTTTAAAATTATTTAAATAACAGTGTTAGTATTTGAAGGAGGGGACAAAAGAAATAAAATTAGAGTGGGGTGAAAATTAATGGTGTATTAGTTCTATATTAGGTGATACCTGAATAGAGCTGGGTGGGGTTAGTTAAATAAGATTTTCAGGATAGCAGAATACCCTAAATAATGTGTGTGTGTGGGGGGGGTATTTTAGAGACAGGGAGGTGGGGAGGGGCAGAGGGAGAGGTAGAGAAATTCAAGCTGAGTGCAGAGCCAGACTAGGGGCCTGATCAGATGCCCAACTAACTGCGCCTCCCAGGCATCCCATCTCTAAATAATGTTTTAAGATTTTGTTTACTTATTTGAGAGCAAGAGAACGTGAATGCCCAAGTGGGCGGAGGAGCAGAGGGAGAGGAAGAAGCAGACTCCCCACTGAGCAGGGAGCCTGACATAGGGCTTGATCCCAGGACACCGAGATCATGACCTGAGCCAAAAGCAGACACTTAACTGACTGAGCCACCCAAGCGCCCCTAAGTAATGTTTTAAAGAAACATAAAATATGGCTGAAAAGTATTATGTTAGGACATTAGCACACTTTGATATTACCTTTAGATACTGTAGATTGCATCAATAATCTCCCCTTCCCTGTTTATGGGTAGAAAAATAAACGTTATGGGTAGTGGCAAGAGTGTTTTGTAAGGAACGTGGGAAGACTGGTGGCAGTGGAAGTTAATTCATATATGTACACACGTAACTATATTGGACAAGTTATAAAAGAAAGAGACCATGGCTCTTAGGTATAGCTAATCAAATCTTAAGTCCAAAAGGCTCCAGAGGTAATTTGTAGTACATTCTGGCTTTCTTGTTATTTAAAAAGAGGCTTTGGGAGGGAGGTGGTGTTTTAGCTTAAAAATCAGTGGAGAGGTGAGTTTCTGAAATTAGTTGGCATTTCTGTATCTAGGTTGGTGTATTCATCTGGAGTGGTTGGGTATGATTTTACTTGAAAATGACAGTTGGCTTATTTTTCTAGGGTTTTGATGAGTACATGAACCTCGTATTAGATGATGCCGAAGAGATTCATTCTAAAACAAAGTCAAGAAAACAACTGGGTAAGAATATAGATGGCCTTTGGGAATTGTGGAAATTTTTATTCACTTGCAGAATAGAATGAGTTGCAACTCAGTTCATGTTTAAATTTAGTTTGCACTTGAGAATTTACTATGTGAGGGAGTAGTTCACTCTTGAAATTATCCTCTGCCACTTACAGCTAACCCCACTCCCATTTCTGCTTTTGTTTTTCCACTCAGCTCTCACCAAGGTCACCAAAGACCCAAATGATGTTAAATCTAATGGTCAATATTAGTCCTCATCAAACTCTGAACAGCATTTGGCACTGTTGGCCACTCCCACCTTAAAACACTTTGTTCCCTTGGCTCTGTGGCACTATACTCAGATTGTCACTTTTCATTTCTGTTTATTCCTTTTCAGACTTTTGTATATTCGTTCTTTGAGACCCAGCCATTAAATGTTTTGAGTTGCTCAAGGCTTAGTTGTAGGTCCTCTTGTCATTTGGTGTTATTTACTAAGGCACTCAAGACTCTACCTGCAATTACCATCTATATATTGACCTCAGATTTATCTCTGTAGCCCTAGACCTCTCTGAGCCTATTCAACATTTCTGCCTGAATGTCTCAAAGACTCCTTAAAGTTAGCATGTCAGAAATCAAACTCACTTCCCACCCCTTACACTCTTTTGGAGCTATTTTAGTGTTTCCTACCTTACTGAATGGTACCAACCTCCATTCAGTTTACTGATTGATTTCTTTGTAACTACCTCATCCCCCTCCAGTTTGCTCTGCAGGCTGCAGTTACCTTTTAAAAGCACCAGTCTGACCTCGTCGTCCTTTTACTTGAAATCCTTCAGTGACTTCCTGTTGCTAGGAGGACAAGAAAATCTTTAATGCATTCTGCAAGGTTCTTCATGATCTGGCCTTTTGTCCCTCTGCTTGTTTTGTAGCACTCAGCTTCATTTTCTGAGTTTCATCCACATCATGTTCTTTCAGTTCTTTGAATCTGCACATTTACCCCACTGTAAATCTTTGTATATGCTGTTTTCTGTCTTTAGGACTCAAATGTCAAATATCAGGGTTTGGTTTGGTTTTACTGGGGTAGGGATGGGGGAGGCAGGGTGTGCTGTGTTCTCCAAATTTATAGTAAAACACTCATTAGTGGGGTTATTTTATTAATGTCTCTCTCACTGGGCCAGATGCTCCTAAGTCCTTTCTTTTTTTGCTCTCTAATAAGCCTACTGTCTAATTCAGTGCCTGCCATGTAGTAGAAACTCAAAAATATTTAAATAATGAATGCAGTTTCTTAACCCAGTTAACAAAGGGTCTTTAGGATTCATGACTTCAACAAGACAAACTGAGTTCTTTCTTTTAAAATCCTATTCATTTGAAGTTTATTTAGATACTTTGTTTTTAATTGTTTAATGCCCCAGTTCACAGGTCATTAGTACTTTTATCTGTGGTAGGCTTCAGGTGCCTCTTTTTTCCAAACCCTGAGGATTCTCTTGATCCTAAAGTAGATATGTGGAAAGTAGAATCTGAGAAGTGGTACGGTGTTTTGCTATGCTGCTTTCTGCTTAGGCTATTTTTGTGAAAGCTTGGATTTTCACATTTAAACTTGTCTTGCCAAGAAGGGCAAACTAGCCTTATTGACATCCTATTACTTATAGATCATTTGCAGTGTTGAATTCCCATGGTAGTATTTATTCTATAGAATAGATTAATATTACCTGTCGCAGAAGTCTCGGGAAGTGAAACCATTTAATCTATTGGGGTTGATGAGCATTTCTCAAACTAACTTTATATTTAATATAAATATTAAAAAATATTTATGGACATTCTCAGGAAAAAAGTATTCTCTGCTCAAGTAAGATTAGGAAATGTTGGGTAAAGCTCAAACAGGTTTATTAATTGCAGGCTGGAGTCTTTAATATACTGAGAATTCTAAGAATGGTGGTGCAGTATGCTGCATTTTTTTAAACTTGATACATAATCTGTTCCCCAACTTCTACAAACTCAGAGCAGTGTGGGATATGTTGGGGTAGATCTATTCATTTGATTTAGTCTATAGAAACTCTTTTTCATAAAATAACATTTCTCTACCTTCATTAGGTTATTGCTGGAAAAGTTCATAGGCTCTAATACCCACAGCCTTTCAATATATGGATATTTGAAAATCTTCACATACCTGCTCAAGAGAGAAAGCATTTTCAAAATTGCTTAAATATGATCCAAAATTCTGAGGCTAAATGGTGGTTACACACTTGTCTGAATGGCTATTAATAGCTTTTTTTCTTTTTTTAATTTTGTGTTGCAGGTCGGATCATGCTAAAAGGAGATAATATTACCCTGCTCCAGAGTGTCTCCAACTAGAAATGATCTGTGAAGTGAGAAATTCTTGAGAAGGCCATGTAGTTTGTTTTTTTAGATGTCCTTTGTTGTGAGTGTAGTTCTAAAACATTTGTTTGTGTTATTTTGATTACCTTTATGTTATTACCAGAGGACAATAAATGCGGTGGGATTGCTTTTATTTAAAAATTTACAGTGTTTCTTTCTGTCCAGTGGTAGAGACCGTTCACTCAGTGGCAGCTAAGTTTTCTGGAGGGTGGCAGTTGCCCTGGGCATTTGTGTTTTTCCAGAACCTGATGTATAGATTCTTCATGGCAAAGAGTAGGAATTCTACCTGACAGGTAAGCTCCTGATACTGGGTGGTAGAGAAGAGGAGGTTACTGCACTAATACATGCCTTCAGCAGCAGTTCTCATTCCAGCTGCTGGGACACAAGACCTTCTGACCACAGTAGGCTGGACGTGCTAGATCAGCTTCTGTTTCTGCTTAGCACTCTCACAGTAACTCTCTGAGGTCTCTGTGACTTCTTGTACCACTAAGATCACACTGTGAGAAGTGTTTGGGTATAAGCAAAGAATAAAGTGCCCTAAAAGTACATGTAAAATGAGTTCTGTTAACAGTTACCAGAATGGAGACTTGGTGAGATTGGTAATCTGAAAAAGACCACAAGCAGTGCTGCTAAATTGTTAGCAGAGTAATAGTATGTTAGTTGGAGCAATACCTGCAACACCTGTCTCTTATTCTTAATCTAAAGATGTTGGTGCCTCCCCCAGTAATTGCTTACGTCCTAACTGAATTATGTGAACAGATCTTCCCCAGTTCCTTAGGGTGGTTCTAGTTTGGGGCGCCTGGCTAGCTCAGTCAGTAGAATGTGCGACTCTTGATCTTGGGGTCATGAGTTTGAGCCCCATATTGGGTGTAGGGATTACTTACATAAACTTTAAAAAAAGATCTCAGGGCAGTTCTAGTTAGAATTCTGGTAAGTGATTATTGAGCATCTGCTGTTACACAGGTTCCAAGTCTAATAAATGCAGTGAAACAGACTGGCAAACAAATTGCTTCAGTTCCATGTGCTTAAGTGCTATTTAAATTAGAACTTGAAAGATGAATAAGGCCTGCCTTAAATTTTGGTAGTGGGCATTATTAAGGGTGGGTGAAGAGGGAACAAGAAGTCTAGTTCCTGCTTTTCCAAGTGCCTGTGAGGAAGGTGGAGAACTTCCATTTAAACTAAGTAAAAGAAACCCTTCATGAGATAGAGGGGACTTGTAGGTAAGTGTAGAAATTCATCCAGCTCAGAAGTTGGCATTCTAGCTGTTGCTCTCCTATTTGAACCTGTGCCTTTCTGGTCACATTTTGGAAATAAAGGGCTACTTTAGCTCTTTTAACGTAGTTGAGTTTGAAATGCATTGAACCTGCTACAGCATGCAAAGAAAACCTTGAGCAGCAGAGGGAGTTGCAGCCCTGGACTGCTTTAGCCTTTCTAGTAAAAGCTTTTTCAGAGCAAAGGCCTCCCTGCAGCTTTCTTGGCACCAAAATAGCTGGGAAGAAGGATAAAAGCTGGAGCAGTATAATCCCTAAGAAAACCTGCTGGCTGCTTTTCCATTTCCCTGTGTGGCCTTTTTGACCTGGCTGCCCTGTGTAAGCAAAGCTGTGCCTGCTGTGGCTTATTCTCAATGGATCAAGACATGGAAGGTTCTATTTTTGACAGAGCAAACGATGATAGAAATAAGGTACAGTGAACTCTTACAATTGAGCTCTGTATTTAGAAATCTCTGCTTGCTTTCCTCCCTTACTGGAGCCTGTGGTGTTTGCTTTTTAAGTTGTACTTTTCCACAATCTGTAGATCTTTTTTTCCAACCAGAATTTGTATTATAGGAGGCGTTGCTCTCTGCTTCATTAAGGTTATTAAAAAATGCTGCTGGGAAGCTGCTCTTGTTGGCAGCCCTTGGTATGTGAGCAATTATTTTTCTGGAATGGCTGTTGGTTTCTGAGGGGGTCTTGCTAACCACCCACTAACTCTCTTGTAACATTCTTGAAGTGGGGGTGGGAAGAGAATAAGGCTCTGAAAAAGTTAAGTGCTGGTGCAGGCCTGGTGTTTTAGTAGTAGTAGATAGGGAAGAAGAAGGGTAATAGTTTGAAAACCCTAGGATTTTGTATTTGCAGGCACCAGCTATTGTCATTGTATCACATTTGTTAGTTTCAGGATTAGATAGTGGATCTTCGTCTAATTTGGATATAGGCATTATTGGCTAACAAGTGTCATGGGCAGTTCCTGGGCTAAAGCCTGATAGGCAGCATCTCCTCTTAACTGGATGACACCAGGAGCTTTTCCTTAATTACTCCTTTTAGAACTAATAGTAATAACCTATTTATGGTGTGCTTTTGTGAGGAGATATGGTTGGTAACTTTCCTTAAAGTGGCATTAGAACTTACGTCTGGGGGCACCTGGGTGGCTCAGTCGTTAAGCATCTGCCTTTGGCTCAGGTCATGATGCCAGGGTCCTGGGATCGAGCCCCGCATCAGGCTCCCTGCTCGGCGGGAAGCCTCCTTCTGCCTCCCGCACTCCCCCTGCTTGTGTTCCCTCTCTCGCTGTGTCTCTCTCTGTCAAATAAATAAAAAATCTAAAAAAAAAAAAAGAACTTAAGTCTGTTGTACCTAGGGTTTAAATTTTATCCACTAAACTTTTTTTTTTTTAAGATTTTATTTATTTATTTGACAGAGATAGCGAAAGAGGGAACACAGCAGAGGGAGTGGGAAAGGGAGAAGCAGGCTTCCCACGGAGCAGGGAGCCCGATACGGGGCTCGATCCTAGGACCCTGGCATCATGACCTGAGCCGAAAGCAGACGCTTAATGACTGAGCCACCCAGGCTCTGTCCCCTATCCACTAAACTTTTTAAAAATTGAATTTAAAAATCCTAGCTTAGTGTATGCTTTTTTTTTTTTAAGATTTATTTGAGAGAGAGAAAACACAAGTGGGGAGAGAGGGGAGGGAGAGAGAGAATCTCAAGCAGACTCCCACTGAGCTTGCAGCCTGACCCATGAGATCGTGACCTGAGCCAAAATCTTGAGTCAGATGCTTAACTGACTGAGCCACCCAGGCGCCCCACTTAGTGCATGTTTATAATTAAAATGCCAATAGTACAGAAAGATATAAAGTAAAAAACAGAAGTCGTTCTTTTCCCCATCAGTATTCTCTATATATAACTATCTATTAGGAGTTAGGCCGTTAATCTTCTAAGCTCTTTACAGGTGTATATAATTTGGTTTGTTTCTCAATATGATATTTTTATTCAAAATTTTTTTAATTTCAGTTTTTGGTAAAATTGTACAGCTCAGTAATGTTAAGTACGTTCACATTGTTTTGCAAACAGTCTGTAGCACTTTTTTATCTTGCAAAATTGAAAGTACCCATTCAACAACTTCCCAACCCTCCCCAGCCCCTGGCAAACATTCTATTTTGTTTCTATGAGTTTGATCTAGATATCTCATATAAATGGAACCATAAAATATTTGTCTTTTTGTGATGGACTTTTTTCACTTAGCATAATGTTCTCATGGTTCATCCATGTTGTAGACTGTCATCATTTCCTTCCTCTCTTTTTAAGGCTGAATAATATTTTATTGTATGTTTATAAAACACATTTTGTTTATGCATGGAACTGTCAGTAGATATTTGGGTTACCTTCACCTTTTGGCTGTCATGAGTAATGCACTGTAAGACCCTGTTTTCAATTGAGTGTATACCCACATATTTTTTGTTTTGTTTTAAAGAGGTGGGGGACGGGTAGAGAGAGGAAGAGAGAGAATCTTAAGCAGGCTCCAGGCCCAATGCAGAGCCTGACATGGTGCTCGATCTCACAACCCTGAGATCATGGCCTGAGCAGAAATCAAGTCGGACGCTTAACTGGAGCCACCCAGGTGCCTGACCCCAAAAAGGTTTTTTTGAGGAACTGTCTTACCGTTTCTATGAACAAAGGTATACAAATATCTCTTCGAGACCCTACTTTCAGTTTTTTTGAGAGCATATACCCGAAGTCTTTTTGAGGAACCATCGTAGAGTTTTCCACAGTAGCTACACCATTTTACATTCTCATCAATAGTGCACAAGGGTTCCAGTTTCTCTACATCCTTGGTAAAACTTACTTTCTACTTTTTTTTTTTTGAGATTATTTATTATATTTGACAGAGGATAGCAAGAGCAGGAACACAAGCAGTGGGAGAGGGAGAAGCAGGCTTCCCGCCAAGCAGGGAGCCCAACACAGGGCTCGATCCCAAGGCCCTGGGATCACGACAGGAACCAAAGACAGACGCTCAACAACTGAGCCACCCAGGCACCCCTATTTTCTACTTTTGATAGCAACTATCCCAATGGTTTTGAGGTGATGTCCCATTGTGGTTTTGATTTGCATTTCCATAATGGTTAGTGGTGGTAAGTGTCTCTTGATATGTTTATTGATCATTTATCTCTTTGAAGAAATGTCTGTTGTAAGTCCTTTGGCCATTTTGAAACAGGTTACTTTTTTGCTTTTGAGCTGAAGGAGTTCTTTACACGGTCTGGATATTAACCCCTTATCAGATAAACAATTCGTAAATATCTTCTCCTATTCTATAGATTGTTTTTTCGCTCTGTTGATTATGTCTTGATGGACTCCGTTTTTTATTTTGATGTAACCTAGCTTATCTATTTTTACTTTTGTTGCCTGTGCTTTGGTGTCATAGGTAAGTTTTACTTATGTATGCATACTCCCTGAAGCTTGACTCTTATCAAAAAACTTGGACATACTTCCGTGTTAAACAGCTGTAATGTATTCCATTGTATGGGCCTCTCAATTTAAGTAATCACCTGTTGTATTAGTGGATATTTTAGGCTGTTTCCAGATTTTTGCTGTTAAAAAGAATTTTGTACTGAACATCTTCATGCCTGTTTTTGTCCACTTACGTATGTCTGTGAGTTGAATTCTTAGAAGTGGAATTGCAAGATCAAAAGATATGCACATTAAAAATAATTCTATAGGAAAAAAAATAATTCTGTAGGTACTTCTAAATTGCCTTCTGTAGTATATATCAGAAAATTGTTTTCTTCATGCCAGCCAACTATCAAGCAGCAGTTGGAATGAAACCCACAGGCTTGTTGTGAGACTGCTACGAAGTTATAACTGCCAGCATCCTAAGGATGTCAGAGTAGAAAAATGGAAAAAATTTGGTTTTTGATGATTTTTGAGCCACTGAATTAATCACCTCTGGAACTTGCCTACTACCGAACTTGTTATGAGAGAGAATAAATTTCATGGTTGGTTTTCTGTTCATTAAAACTAAAGCATTGTGGGTGCCTGGGTGGCTCAGTTGGTTAAGCGACTGCCTTTGGCTCAGGTCATGATCCTGGAGTCCCTGGATCGAGTCCCACATCGGGCTCCCTGCTCAGCAGGGAGTCTGCTTCTCCCTCTGACCCTCCCCCCTTTCATGCTCTCTCTCTGTCTCATTCTTTCTCTCTCAAATAAATAAATAAAATCTTTAAAAAAAAAAAAAAAACTAAAGCATTGTAAATGAGAAGAATGTCAGAACAGGGCCACCTGTTTTTGGAAGGGGATCATTTGTTCCAGTGAAGAATTATTAAATGCCATAGTTGAGAAAATTGGCAACTGAAGTAATGATCTTGGACTATATAGGGGAATACAAATGAAGTGATGTGACTAATTTCATTCCATAAAACAGTAATCTTTACCTCCCTAGTTATGAAAATAATTCCTGAGAAAGATGATCTTGGATCATCATTCCATGTCCATAGAAACTGCGGTCTCTGGAGTATTAACAGATTAGCCTCATCCCCAGGGCCATCCTGAGTTAGAGATGTTTTGCTGGGCTAGGAAATTGCAGAGGAGACTTGGGGGAAATAAACAAATGAGTGCCTCTTCCTGGTGGACTATGTTGCTAAACCAGAGAGAAGGTAGATGGTGTGAAGAAGAGTGGGGAAGGGAGTATTTGCCCAACTAAGCAGCCTTCTTTAGATCCTACTTGATAAGATACTGAGTTTGGAAGGTGTTTCTTATATTTCAACAGTGTCTGCTTTTATTGAATGTTATATGCTAAACAGTAAAGAATATAAAATTTAGTCCTTGTCTTTGGAGATTTGGGGAGGCAGTGAAGTATAGAAGGAAAGATCTTGGGAGTCCACATACCTGGGTTTAAATCTCAACTTTAGAATTAACCAAACCTCTCGACCTCAGTTTCATAGTGTTGTTGGAATGATTTAATGAGATAATACATACAAAGTGCTGTTCCAGGCCTTAGGAATGCACAAGAAGTATTACTTGTCTAGTTCCAAATGAGGATAATTTATAGTTTAAAAGATTTGTTTAGGAATATGTTGGAGGGGCACCTGGGTGGCTCAGTTGCTTAAGCGTCTGCCTTTGGCTCATGTCATGATCCTGGAGTCCTGGGATCGAGCCCCGCATCAGGCTCCCTGCTCAGCAGGGGGTCTGCTTGTCTGTCTCTGCCCCTCCCTGCTGCTCACTACTCGTGATGTCTCTCTCATGCTCTCTTACTTGCACTCTCTCTCTCAAATAAAATCTTTTTTTAATAAAAGGAATATATGTGGAGAAGAGGTAAACTTGTTCGACATTAAGCAAAACATTACAATTTGGGAAATCTGTTTTGCTTGGGCTTTTTTAGTCAAGCTTATTGAGGTATAATTTACAGATACTAAAATTCACACTTTACACCTGTGTACTTTGCTGACATCTGACAAATGTATAGACTCAATATAGCCACTAACACAGTCAAACATGATCCAAAATTTTGCCTCAATTTCCATGATCCAAAATTTTGCCTCAAGCTCCTTCATAGTTAGTCCATTTCACTCACCCTAGCTCCTGGCAACCACTGATCTGATTTCTGACCCTAGAGTTTGGCCTTTTTCAGAATGTCCTGTAAATGGAATCTTACGGTATGTAGTTATTTGTGTCTGACTTTTTTCATATATTATGCTTTTGGGGCACCTGGGTGGTCAGTTGGTTAAGCATCCAGCTTTTGATTTTGGCTAAGGTAATGATGATGGTGGTGAGATGGAGCCCTGTGTTGGACCTAGAGTCTACCTAAGATTCTCTTTCTCCCTTTGCCCTGCCCCCTGCCCTTCCCCCTGCTGTCTATCTCTCTCTAAAAAAAACAAAAGCTTTTGAGATTCATGTTCCTTGTATCAGTATTTTGTTTTTTTTAATTGCTGAGTAGTATTCTTTTTTTCTTAAGATTTTATTTATTTGACAGAGAGAGAAACACAAGTAGGGGGGAGTGTGAGAGGGAGAAGCAGGCTTCCCCTGGAGCAGGGAACCGGATGCGGGGCTTGATCCCAGGACCCTGGGATCATGACCTGAGCTGAAGGCAGACGCTTAACAACTGAGCCACCCAGGCGCCCCGCTGAGTAGTATATTGTATGGATATACCACAGTTTGTTTATCTGTAAACTAGTTAATGGACTTTCGGATTATTTCCGGTTTTTGTCACTTATGCACTAACTGCTATAAAGTTCATGTGCAGGCCCATTTTAAAAATTGGGATTGTCAGGGCTCCTGGGTGGCTCAGTCGGTTGAGCGTCTGCCTCCGGCTCAGGTCCTGGGATCAAGCCCTACATCAGGCTCTCTGCTCAGCAGGGAATCTGCCACTCCCTTTCACTCTCTCTCTGTGCTCTCCCTCTCTCTCTCTCTCTCTCAAATAAATAAAATCTTTTTAAAAAAATTGGGTTGTCATATTTCTTTTTTGTTGTTGTTGGGAGAGTTCTTTATGTGTTTTGCATTTAAGAAAAATCCTTATCAGATAGGGGTTTTGTGAATATTTTCTTCCAGCCCGTGGCTTGTCTTTTCACTTCCCTACAGTGTTTTTAAATAACACAAATTCCTCATTTTTTTTTCAAGTTATTTATTTAAATTAGGGAGAGAGAGAGTGAGCACATTTGAGCGGGCACAGGGGCAGAAGGTGGGAGAGAGGGACAAGCAGACTCAGTGCTGAGCCCAGAGCCCCAGGGGCTAGATTTCACGACCCTGAGAACATGACCTGAACTGAAATCAAGAGTTGGATGCCTGACCAGCTGCATCACCCAGACACCCCTCAAGTTTTCATTTTATCACATTTTTCTTTTATGGTTCATGCTTTTTGTGTCCTAAGAATTCTTGGCCAAACCAAAGATCACAAAGATTTTTTCTGATGCCTTCTAGAATTCTTAGTTTCAATTAGCAATAATCGCGCCTCAGATAAACCTCATTGGCTACGATACTGCCACTGTGCAAAGCTCTTCCAGAATTCTTAGATTTTTACATTCAGAGTTAATTTTATGTATGATGTGAGATACAGATTTTGAGGGGGGTTTTTGTTTTTGCTGAGGGATGACCAGTATTCCCAGATCATTTGATCGCTTGACCATCTGTGTGGATCACTTTTTCTGGAATCTTACTTTGTTCCATTGCTGTATAGGTCTATCTTTTTACCAGTACCACATTGTCTGCATTACTGTAGCTTTATACTAAGCTTTGAAATCAGCTGTATTTTTCCTTTTCAAACTAGTTTATATATTCTAGGGCCTTTATTTTTTCATATAGGTTGTATTTATTTTCATATAGATTTTAAAATCAGCTTGTCAACTTCTACCAAAAAAGACTGCTGGGATTTTGGTTGAGCTTGCTTGGCTCTGTAGTTTATTGTAGGAAGAACTGACATCTTTGTCTTCAGTGATGAACATGAGATACCTGTTTTAGTTTTCCTTTTATTTCATCAGTGTTTTCAATTCTTAGCATATAATTTCTAACACATTTTGTTAGATTTATCCCTTTCTGACTATTTAATGTTTTTTGAGCTATTATAAATGGTGCTGTCTTCTAATTTGATTTCCAGTTGTTTATATCTAATATACAGAAATAGAGTGGGGTTTTATAAATTGATCCTGTATCATGTGACCTTGCTAAACTCAATTATTCTCAGCATTTTTTGTGGATTGCATGGGATCTTTTATATAGGTGATCATTTTGTCTGAAAAAAAGTGAGGATGCAAGAAATTTTTTAAATGCAAATAAAAATAGTTTATTTCTTCCTTTCCAGACTAAGCCTTTTATTTTTTTTTTTCTTGCCTTATTTTAGTGGCTGGGACCACTCTAGTATGAGTGGTGGGAGATAATCTTTGTCTTGTTACTGATATTAGGGGGATCTTAGGCAGAAAACATACTATAAGTATGCTATAGATACAAGGTTTTTGTACATATGTTTTTACTGGATTAAGTCTAATTTGCTTATGTTGAGTTTTGTTACCCCTTTTTTCTGTTGAGACGATCATATTCAAGTCTGATAAGGTAAACTGCATTAACTGCTTTCAATAAACTGACCTTACATTTCTCAAGTAAACACTTTAGTCATAGTTTGTTATCAATTTTATAAATTGCTAAATTCACTTACTTGTTTAATGTGTTCATTAGAGATATTGGTCTGTAGTTTTCTTGTAGTGTTTTTGTCTAGTTTTAGTATCAGTGTAGTAGTTTCAAAGGATTGAGAAGTGTTCCCTCATCTTTTATTTTCTAGAGTTTTATAGGATTGATGTAATTCCTTCCTTAAATGTTTAGTATGTTTTACCTGTGAAGCCATCTGATCTGGAAGGTTTCTATACTTTTCCCCCCAGTTTGCGAATCTTTTTGGTATGACCCACCTTAAGGAATCTACAGACTTGCTTAGGGCACTGTATTACAAATACATCCAACAGAGAAAATAGTATAGGCATATATAAATACTAACGAATAAGTGTCATAAAATGCAGAGGGTGTGGGGCATGTGGCTGCCTCAGTCAGTAGAACATGCAACTCTTGATCTCAGGGTAATGAGTTCGAGCCCCATGTTGGGGGTAGTTTACTTAAAAAATGCAGGGGTGTCTGGATGGCTCAGTTAGTTGAGCGTCTGTCTGACTCTTGATGTCAGCTCAGATCTTAGTCTCAGGGTCGTGAGTTTGGACTCCACACTGGGCTCCATGCTGGGCGTGGAGCCTACCTTTAAAAAAAACGCAGGGGGTGGCCTGGAGCACAATGTGAAAAAGAAGTTGATGACTTTAGCCTTTCAGTGTTTATTTTTTAGGCCAGCCTTATCTCCCAGGATTCCCCTATAAGAATACTTCTCTGTATTGAAAAATGGTTAACTTACCATCCCTTAAGTCCACCTACCTCTGTAGCTTGTTTGTGTGGCAGAATGTTTTTACTCCTAACTCCTAATTCAATTACTTAAACAGATGGAGGACTATTCAGGTTATCTATACTTACTGAGTGACTTTTGGGAGTTCTGGGTTTTTTTAAGGAATTTTTCCATTTCATCTAAGCTATCAAATTTATTGGCATAAAGTTATACATATTTCCTTTTTCTTCTAATGCTTATACGATCTGTAGAGATGCCTTCTCTCTCATTCCTAATACTGGTAATTTGCATCTTCTCTATTTTTTCCATGATCAATCTGATTAGAAATATATTTATTGAACTTCTTATAGAACCAGCCTTTCATTTCATTAATTTTTCTCTCATTTTACTATTTTCAATTTCATCAATTTCTGCTCTGTTATTTTCTTCTGTCTGCTTGCTTTGAGTTTAATTTGATCTTTTCATAGTATTTTAAGGTAGAAGCTTAGATTACAAAACATTTATTTTTTGATGTAAGCATCTTACCATGTCTCACAAATTTCAATAATGTATTTTCATTTAGCTCAAAATATTTTCAGTTTCCTTTTTTGATTTCTCTTTCATATATGAATTATTTAGAAGTGTGTTAATTTCCAAATATTTGGGAATTGTCCACCTATCCCCCTGTTACTGCGTTCAAGTATACTTCTGTTGTGTTCAGATAATTTACTGTATCTGATTTCAATTACCTTAAATTTGTTAGGTTTCTTTGGTAGCCCACAACATGATCTATCTTGGTGACTATTCCACATACACTTAAAAAGAATGTGTGTATTGCTGGGGTGCTTGGCTGGCCCAGTCAGTGGGGCATGCAGCTCTTGATTACAGGGTCATGAGTTCAAGCCCCATGATGGGCATAGAGCTTACTTAAAAAAAAAGAATGTGTACTGCTGTTGTTGGGGAAAATGAAAATGTTCTATAAATATCGGGTCAAATTGGCTAATAGTATTGTTCACATTTTCTGTGTCATTATTAATTATCTGTCTAGTCGTTCTCTCCATTACTGAGCAAAACAGGTTTATTGTAGATACTATATAGTTGAGGTCCAATCTGAGTCTCTGCTTTTTAATTTGGGTGTTTAAATCATTTACCTTTATAATAATTATTCATATGGTTGGTTGAAATCTGCCATCGGGTGAGAGGCAGTTCTTCTTAAGTCTCTTGCATTTCTGTATGTCATGCAAGCAGGGTACTGATTGTCCTTTGTTTCTATCTTTACACGGATGTTTATTTAGCAAACTGCCTTGGAAGATAGATAATATCTCCCTTTAGAGTAAGGAACAGGCGTGCTTATTGCCCACATAAAAAAATTTACTTCCTCCGATACCAGGTTTTTCTGCAATAACACAACCCGTTACATTTGTCAGTATCATGTGGCCCTAGTTGCATTGCTCTTTGGGAAATGTAATTTGGGGAATTGGTACAAAATGCTGATATTCTGGATACTGCTGTTGATGTGAGTGATAAACTGCCCTTCTGTGACCCAGATGTCTCCTGTCTTCTACCAATATCCATGGAATTATGTCAGTCCAACTTGTTAGCTTGCAAGTGGGGTAAAATTTCAGATACTCGACAGTTCTTAAATCTATCTTGTTTTCTGTTTGTCCTATCTCTTTTGTCTTTTTGTCAATTTTTCTATCTTCTTTTGGATTATTTTTATAATGATTCCATTTTATTTCTACTATTGGCTTATTGGCTATACCCCATTAAAAAATTTTACATGGGGGTACCTGGGTGGTGCAGTTGTTTAAGTGTGCGACTCTTTGTTTCAGCTCAGATCGTGGTCTCAGGGTTGTGAGATTAAGCCCCATGTCTGGCTTCACACTCAGCACAGAGTCTGCTTGGGATTCTCTCACCCTCTTTCTCTGCCCCTCCCACTTGTGCACGCATGTGTGCACACTATTTTTCTCTTTCTCTGTATAAAATAAATCTTGGGGCACCTGGGTGGCTCAGTCGTTAAGCATCTGCCTTCGGCTCAGGTCATGATCCCAGAGTCCTGGGATCGGGCCCCATGTCGGTCTCCTTGCTCGGCGGGGAGCCTGCTTCTCCCTCTCCCACTCCCCCTGCTTGTGTTCCTGCTCTCGCTATCTCTCTCTCTGGCAGATAAATAAAATCTTAAATAAATAAATAAAATCTTTTTTGTGTGTGTAAGATTTTATTTATTTATTTGACAGAAAGACAGCAAGAGAGGGAACACAAACAGGGGGAGTGGGAGAATGAGAAGGGAGCCCGACATGGGGCTTGATCCCAGGACCCTGGGATCATGACCTGAACTGAAGGCAGATGCTTAATGACTGAGCCACCCAGGCGCCCCTCTCTATAAGATAAATCTTAAAAAATTTTTTTACATTATTCCCTAGGGATTGCAATATACATCTTTAACTATCATCAATAGTATTTTATGGTTTCATATATGATGTAAGAACCTTATACCTCCAATTCCTCCCTCTTCTGTGCACTTTTGTCATAGTTTTAGATGTGTTATAAATCCTGTAGTACATTGTTGTTGTTTGTAAAGCTTTTATTTATTTTTGTGAGAGAGAGCAGGAGCAAGGGGGAGGGGCAGAGGGAGAGGGAGAAGTTGACTCCCCACTAAGCAGGGAGCCCATCGAGGGACTCGATTCCAGGACCCTGGGATCATGACCTGAGCCAAAGGCAGACGCTTAACCAACTGAGCCACCCAGGCGCGCCCTATAGCACATTGTTAATGTTACTTATCAAGACTCACATTGTGTGACTATTAGGAAATGCCATCTTTTCTCTCAGGAATTTTTAAAAATTTAAACTTTTGGATTAGTAATAATTTTTCGGGTTTTTCTTTTTGAAAGAGGTGTGAGTTTTTTCCTGAATAGAGCTTTTCTTGGGTTTTACTTAATATCGTTCCATACATAACCTTCCCATGTCCTCTTAGAGGAAACCTGAGTGCTGGTTCCATTTCTGTAATAGACTGCCTTTTAAAGTGTTGGCTAGGGTTCAGTGTCAGGGAATTAGCAGGAAAGGCTGGAGGGAAGGTCAATAAGGGCATTTCCTTTTCTCCTCTTATTGTTAATTTCCTTCAGACAGCTAAAGCAGAAAAAATATTTTCTGCTTCAGTCTTTATACCTTGATTCAACTCTAGAATGTTCCTTTTTTCCAGATTCTATTGTTAAAAACCATTTATTATGTCATTTGGAGGTTTTAAAATTCATCCATAATCTTGCTTCCTATAGTAGCTATTTCCTGCTGTCCTTTAGGCTTTGTGCATAATATTCCATTGATTTAACAAATCATAATTTATGAAATATTTCCTTAGTTTCAACTTTTTCTCTATTACGTTATGCCACAGTGAACATCTTTATCTCTTCTGTCTCATAAAGATACATTTCTCTGAGTGAGCTTCTATATTTTAAAACTATTAGCATTTTTATAGTTCTCATTGTATATTGTAAAACTAAGTAAGAGAGGAATATATTTGGAACATATATACTCAGGGGAAGAACTTATAACTTTGCCTAAGGAAAAGGTGAGTCAAATTGATTATAGACGTGTTGAGAGACCGGCTAATTGAGAGAGAGTGAGAGCGCATACACGAACTAGAGGTTGGGGAGTGAGGGGCAGAGGGAGAGAGAGAATTTTTTTTTTTTTTTTAAGATTTTTATGTATTTGAGAAAAAGCACGTGAAAGCACAAGCAGGGGGAGTGGCAGAGAGAGAGGAAGCAGGCTCCTGCTAAGCTGGGAGCCCTATGCGGGGCTCAATCCCAGGACCCTGGTATCATGACCTGAGCTGAAGGCAAACACTTAACCAACTGAGCCACCCAGGTGCCCCAGAGAGAGAATCTTAAGGAGGCTCCACGTCCAGCATGGAGCCCTACGTGGGACTCCATTTGACTACTCTGAGACCACGACCTGAGCCAAAATCAAGAGTCATGCCCAACCAACTGAGCCACCCAGCTGCCCCCATATTAACTATTTTTAAGTGAACAGTTTGATGATGTTAAATGCATTCACAATGTTGTGCAATCATCATCATCATCCATAACTTTTAAACATGTTAAAGTAAAATTATCGATTAAGCAATAACTCCTCCAAACCCCTTCCCACCCCACCCCCACCTCTGGCAGTTCTACTTTTTGTCTCTATGATTTTGACCAGTTTAAGTACCTCATATAAGTGTATCATACAGTAGTTGTCTTCTTCTGACTGGCTTATTTCATTTAGCATAATGTCCTCAAGGTTGATCCATGTTGTACTGTGTTAAAATGTCCTTCCTTTCTGTGGCTGAATATATCATTGTATGTATATGCCACATTTTGCTGAGACACTTGGGTGTTTCAGCTGTTTTTGAATAATGTTATGAACATGGTTGTACAAATATGTCTTCAAGACCCTAGATTCAGGGGCGCCTGGGTGACTCAGTCGTTAAGCATCTGCCTTTGGCTCAGGTCATGATCCCAGGGTCCTGGGATCGAGCCCCACATCGGGCTCCCTGCTCGGCGGGAAGCCTGCTTCTCCCTCTCCCACTCCCCCTGCTTGTGTTTCCGCTCTTGCTGCCTCTCTCTCTGTCAAATGAATAAATAAAATATTAAAAAAAAGACCCTAGATTCAGTTCTTTTGAGTATATACCCAGAAATGGAATCATATGGTAATTCTATTTTAAATTTTTTTTAGTATCTCTACACCCAATGCAGTGCTCAAACTCCTGACCCTAAGATCAAGAGTCGCACTCTCTTCCAACTGAGCCAGTCAAGTGCCCCTCTATTTTTAATTTTTTGAGGAACCACCATACTGTTTTCCACAGCAACTGTACCATATACATTCTTACCAACAGTGTACAAGGGTTCCACTTTTTCCATGTCCTCACCAATATCTGTTATTTTGGTTTTTTGATAGTAGCCAACCTAATTGGTGTGAGTATCTCCTTGTAGTTTTGATTTGCATTTCCCAGCATCTTTTCATGTGCTTATTGGTCATTTGTATATCTTTAGAGAAATGTCTGTTCAAGTCCTTTGCCCATTTTTTAATCGAGTTGTTTGGTTTTTTGTTGTTGACTTTTAGGAGTTCTCTGTATATTCTGGATATTATTCCCTTATCAGATACATAATTTGCAAATATTTTCTCCCATTCTGTGAACTCTTTTTACTCTGGATGGTGTCTTTTTTTTTTTTAAAGATTTTACTTATTTGACAGAGACAAAGCGAGAGAGGGAACACAAGCAGGAGGAGTGGGAAAGGGAGAAGCAGGCTTTCCGCTGAGCAGGGAGCCTGATGCGGGGCTCAATCCCAGGACCCTGAGGTCATGACCTGAGCCGAAGGCAGATGCTTAACGACTGAGCTGCCCAGGCGCCCCCTGGATGGTGTCTTTCAATGCCTAAAATTATTAAATTTTCATCAAGTCAGGTTTATCTATTTTCATTTCTTGCCTATGCCTGTGGTATTATACCCAAGATAATTTTGCCAAATCCAATGGTATGCAGCTTTTGTCCTATCTTTTAAGAGTTTTATAGTTTGGGGCACATGGGTGGCTCAGTCAGTTAAGCGTCTGCCTTCGGCTCAGGTCATGATCCCAGGATCCTGGGATCAAGCCCAGCATTGGGCTCCTTACTCTGCAGGGAGTCTGCTCTCTCTACCCCTCACCCGACTTGTGCTCTCTCTCACTCAAATAAATAAATCTTTTTTTTTTTTTTAAATGAGTTTTAGAGTTTTAGGTTTTACATTTAAGCCTTCAATACATTGTGAGTTAGCTTTTGTATATAGTGTTGGATAGGTATCCAACTTCGTACTTTTGCATGTGGATATCTACTTTTCCCAACACCATTTGTTGAAAAAAATCTGTCCTTTCTTCATTGAATGATCTTGGCACCTTTGTCAAAAATCATTTGATAGGGCGCCTGGGTGGCTCAGTTGGTTAAGCGACTGCCTTTGGCTCAGGTCATGATCCTGGAGTCCCTGGATCAAGTCCCGCATCAGGCTCCCTGCTCGGCAGGGAATCTGCTTCTCCCTCTGACCCTCCCCCCTCTCATGTGCTCTCTCTCTCTCATTCTCTCTGTCTCAAATAAATAAATAAAATCTTTAAAAAAAAAATCATTTGACAGTATATGCAAGGGTTTATTTGGGAGCTCTTTATTCTATCCCATTGGTTTATATATCTGTCTTTATGTCAGTTCCACACTGTTTTGAGCTTTGTGGTAAGTTTTAAAATCAGGAAGTATGAGTCGTCTAGTTTTGTTGTTCCTGTTCAGGACTCTGGCTATTCAGAGTCCTTTAAGATTCCATATGAACTTTAGGATGGGTTTTTTTTCTATTTCTGTAAAAAACATCAGGTTGTTGACAGGAATTACATTGAATCTGTAGATCACTTTGCATAGTATTTCTTTTTTAAGATTTTATTATTTATTTGACAGAGAGACAGCGAGAGAGGGAACACAAGCAGGGGGAGTGGGAGAGGGAGAAGCAGGCTTCCCGCTTCCAGATCCCAGAACCCTGGGATCATGACCTGAGCTGAAGGCAGACGCTTAACGACTGAGCCACACAGGCGCCCCTGCATAGTATTTTTTTTTAAGATTTTATTTATTTATTTGACAATGAGAGAGAGAGAGAGCACAAGCAGGGGGAGTTGCAGAGGGAGAGGGAGAAGCAGGCTCCCCACTGAGCAGGGAGCCCGATGTGGGGCTCAATCCCAAGACCCTGGTATCATGACCTTGGCCAAAGGCAGACATTTAACCAACTGAGCCACCCAAGTGCCCTGATCACTTTGCATAATATTGACAGCATAACAATATTAAGTCTTCCAATCAATGAACATGGGATATGTTTCCATTCATTTATGTCTTCTTTAATTTCTTTAATCAATGATTTGTAATTTTCATTGTATACAAGTGTTTCACCTCCTTGGCTAGGTTGATTTCTAAGTGTTTTATACTTTTTTTTTTTTAGTATTTTATACTTTTTGATGCCTATTGTAAATGCAATTGTTTTTGTAATTTTTTTTCCCATTGTTTATTATTAGTATATGGAAATACAACTGATTTTGTGTGTGTTTACTGTGTATCCTGCTACTTTGCTGAATTAAAATATTTGTAAAAGGTTTTTTATAGAATCTTTAGGATTTTCTACATGAAATATCCTATCTGTAAAGAGAGATAATTTTACTTCTTTCATTCCAATCTGGATACCTTTTATATCTTTTTTGCCTAATTGCTCTAATTAGAACTGCCCACTGGGAGCCTGGGTGGCTCAGTCCGTTAAGTGTCTGACTCTTGATTTTGGCTCAGGTAGGATTTCCAGGTTGTTAAATCGAGACCCCCTTGGCTCCATGCTGGGTGTAGAGCCTGCTTAAAATTGTTTCTCTTGGGGCGCCTGGGTGGCTCAGTCGTTGGGCGTTTGCCTTCGGCTCGGGTCATGATCCCAGGACTCTGGGATCGAGTCCCTCATCGGGCTCCCTGCTCGGCAGGAAGCCTGCTTCTCCCTCTCCCGCTCCCCCTGCTTGTGTTCCCTCTCTCACTGTGTCTCTCTCTGTCAAATAAATAAATAAAATCTTTAAAAAAAAAAAAAAAGATTCTTTCTCTCCCTCTCCCTCTGCCCTTCCTCTCCCCCCAGAAACGAACAACCTAATACTATGTTGAATAAAAGTGAAGAAAGTGGATGTCATTGCCTTGTACCTGATCTTAAAGGAAAAACTTTCAGTCTTTCACTATTGAATATGATGTTTGCTGTGGGGTTTTTTTTAATATGGCTTTTATTACATTGAGGTTGTTTCCTTCTATTCCTAGTTGAGTGTTTTTACAAGGAAAGGGTATTGAATTTTGTCAAATGCTTATTCTGTATGAATTGAAATGATCATGTGGATGGGGTTTTTTCACTTCATTTTGTTAATGTGATGTATTACATTGATTGGTTTTTGTATATTGAACCATCAGTGTGTTCCAGGAATAAACCCCACTTGGTTGTGGTGAATAATCCTTTTAATACCTGCTGAATTTGGCTTGCTGGTATTTTGTTGAGGATTTTTGCATTGGTGTTCATATTGGATATTGGTCTGTAGTCTTTTTGTAGTGTCTTTGTCAAGCTTTGGTATCAGGATAATGCTGGCCACATAGAATGACATAAGAAATATTCCCTATTCTCTCTCTCTCTCTCCATATATATATTTTATATATATATATATATATAAAATATATAATTGTATTTTATTTTGGGGGGGATGTTTGAGAAGGATTGGTATTTTTTAGATATCTCATAGAATTTACCAATGAAACCATCAGGTGCATGAGTTTTCTTTGTTGGGGGAGTTTTGATTACTGATTCAATCTCCATATCAGTTATAGGTCTGTTCAGATTTTCTATTTCTTTATGATTTAGTCTTGGTAGGTTTTGTGTTTCTAAGAATTTGTCCATTTCATCTAGGTTTCTAATTTGTTGTCATATAGTGGTTCATGGTACTCTATTATAATTTTTACATTTCTGTAAAATTAGTAGTAATGTTTCCATTTATGTTTTTAGTAATTTGAGTCTTTCCTCTTTTTTTCTTAGTCCATCTAACTAAAGGTTTATCAATTTTGTTGATCTTTTCAAAGAACCAGCTTTTGGTTTTTATTGATTTTCTCTATTATTTTTTCTGTTCTCTTTTCATTCATCTCTGCTCTAATCTTTATTATTTTCTTCCTTCTGCTAGCTCTGGGTTTAGTTTCTTCTTTTCTTGTTCCTTAATTATAAAGTTAGGTTGTTGATTGGGGTTTTTTTTTTTTTAATGTAAGCCTTTATACCTGTACATTTCCCTTTTTTTTTTTTAAGATACTTTATGTCTTTGACAGAGAGAGATAGAAAGAGGGACAGAGCATGAGCCAGGGGGAGAGGGAGAAGTAGACTCCTCACTGAGCAGGGACCCCGACGTGAGGCTCGATCCCAGGACCTTGAGATCATGACCCAAGCCAAAGGCAAACGCTTAACCAACTAAGCCACCCAGGTGCCCCTATAAATGTCCTTCTTAATACTGCTTTCACTTCATCCCACAGGTTTGGGCATGCTGTGTTTTTTGGGTTTTTTTTTTTTTCATCTCTAAGTATTGTCTAATTTCCCTTGTCCTTTTGTCTTTCATCCATTATTGTTTCAGATTTTGTTTAATTTCTACAAATTCGTGAATTTTCCAATTTAACTTCTATTGTTGATTTTTTACTTTATCCTGTTGTGGTGGGAGAAAATACGTTGTGTACCTAAGAAGAATACGTATGCTCTGCTCTTGTTGGATAGTGTGTCCTGTATATATCTGTTAGATCTACTTAGTTTATTGTGTTATTTAAGTCCTGTGTTTCCTTAGTTATGTGTTGTCTGGTTGTTCTGTCCATTATTGAGAGTGGGGTATTGAAGTTTCCATCTAATATTGTAGAGCTGTCTGCTTTTCCCTTCACTTCTGTCTGGTTTTGCTTCATATATTTTGCTGGTATGTTATTAGGTGCCTAAATATTTCTAATTGTTACGTCTTTTTGCTGTGTGGTGCTTTTTATTAATGTGTGTAATATCCTTTTCTTGTCTCTTGTAACCTTTTTTGATTTAATTTTTATTTTTCTGATAGTAGTATACCTCCCCTTCTCTTTTTATTATTACTTGCATAGAATATCTTAAATCCTTTTACGTTCAGTCTGTTTGTGTTTTTGGATCTAAAGTGAGTCTCTGGTAGACACATATTTTGGATCATGTGTTTTTCTCTGTTCTGCCAATCTTTGTTTTTAAACTGGAGATTTTAATCTATTTACATTTAATTATTGATAAGAAGGGACTTCTGTCATTTTGCTCTTTGTTTTCTGTAGGCATTACAGCTTTTTTTGTCCCATGTTGCCTGCATTACTGTCATTTATATTTAGTTGATTTTTTTGGTAGTGAAATGTTTAAATTCCTTTCTCATTTTCTTTTGTGTATATTTTATTGTGGGTTTTGTGGGTGTGTGGGGTTACCTGGAGATTAAGTTGAACATTCTGTTGTTGCAACATTTTAATTTGAATTTATACTAACTTAATTTCCATAACATACAAAAACTGCTCCTTTACAACTTTGTCCCCACCCATTTCAGTTGTTAATATCACAAAATTGTACCTTTATATACTGTGTGCCCCCAAACACAAACTAGTAATTATTCTAAATGTATTAGTCTCTTTAACGTAGAAAACAACATGTGGATTTACAAGCCAAAGTTAAATAGTAGTAGTGTTTAGACTAATAATTTTTTAAATATATTAGTCTCAGATCATGTGGAAAACAAAAAGTGGAGTTATAAACTTGTCAAGATAATACTAGTTATAGGGTTTTTTGTTTTTGTTTTGTTTTGTTTTTAAGATTTCTTTATTTACCTGAGAGAGAGTGCAAACATGGAGGGGAGGAGCAGAGGGAAAGAATCTCAAGCAGACTCCCTCCTGATCAGGAGCTCAACGTGGGGCTTAATCTCACTACCCTGAGATCATGACCTGAACCAAAATCAAGAGACAGACATTTAGGGGTGCCTGGGTGGCTCTGCCTCTTAAGCATCTGCCTTTGGCTCAGTGGGGAGTCTGCTTCCCCCTCTCCTGTTACCCCTACCCCCCCGTTCATGCTCTCTCTCTCTCTCTGAAATAAATAAAATCTTTAAAGAAAAAAAAGAGTTGGACATTTAACGACTGAGCTACCCAGGCACCCCAATACTAGCTTTCATAATTTTCCGTGCGTTGATTTTTGTTGAGATCTTTTATTTCTTCATATGGATTTGAGTTACTGCCTAATATCCTTTCGTTTCAACCTTGAGCATATCTTTCAGGGCAGAACTCTCTCAGCATTTCTTTATATAGGAATGTCTAACTTTCTCCCACACTCTTGAAGGATAGTTTTGTCAGATACAGGAATTTTCATTGATAGTTTTTTCTTCTTTGAACACTTTGAATATGTCATACCACTACCTTCTGACTTCCAGAGTTCCTTAGAAATCTGCTCCTTATTTGTGACAAGTCAATTTCCTCTTGTTCCTTTCAGGATTCTCCTTTTATCTTTTGCTTTCAAACATCTGATTATAATGCATCTCAGGGTTGATCTCTGTAAGTTCATCTTTACTGGAGATCGTTGAGTTTCTTGGATGTTTATTTTCATTTCTTTCATCAAATTTGTTAAGTTTTCAGCCATTTTTTTTTCTTAAAGGTGTTATTTATTTATTTGACAGAGTGAGCACAAGCAAGGGGGAGCAACAGAGTGAGAGGGAGAAGCAGACTCCCCACTGAGCAGGGAGGCTGACTCGGGGCTCGATCCCAGGACCCCAGGATCATGACCTGAGCTGAAGGCAGATACTTAACTGACTGAGCCACACAGGCGCCCTTGCCATTATTTCTTCAGGTATTCTCTGCCCCTTTCTCTCCTCTCCTTCTGAGATTCCCACAGTTTATATGTTGGTCCACAATTTATATGTTGGTCCACAGGTCCCTCAGGCTCTGCTTTTATTCATTCTTTTTTCTTTCTGTTCCTCAGACCCAGTAATTTCCATTGTCCTATCTTCAAATTCACTAAGTCTCTCCTTTTCCAGGGTTTGCTGTTTTTAAAAATCATTTTAGTGATTTGAGGGGTTTTTTGGTTTGGTTTGGTTTGGTTTTCATTGTTATGGGCTGTCTCTGTGTCAGGGATCAGCCTGAGATGTAAACTTGAAGTCTTCTCAAGTCAAGAAACAATGGCTAAAAATTTTCCAAATTTGATAACAACTATAAGCCCACAGATCTAAGAATCTCAGTCTGTGCCAAACACAAAAAAACATGAAGGGAACTAAACCAAAGCACATTTACTCAATTTCCTCAAGCCAGAGATTAAAGAAAATATTAAAAGTAGTCATGTGAAAAGACACATTACATGTAGAGAAACAAAGATAAGGATGACAGCATATTTCTTATCAGATACAATGGAAGTATGAGGACAGTGGAGTAATTTTTTTTTTTAAGATTTTATTTATTTGTCAGAGAGAGCACACAAGCAGGGGGAGCAACAGGCAGAGGGAGCAGCAGGCTTCCTGCTGAGCAAGGAGTGCGATATGGGACCCTGGGATCATGACCTGAGCCGAAGTCAGACACTTAAACGACTGAGCCACCCAGGCGTCTGGAGTAACGTCTTTAAAGTGGTGAAAGAGGGGTGCCTGGGTGGCTCATTCTGTTAAGCATCTGACTTCAGCTCAGGTCCTGGGATCGAGCCCCACATCAGACTGCACACTCAGTGGTGATTTGGCTTCTTCCTATCCCTCTGCCCCTCACCACACTTGTGCTCACTCATTCTCTGTCTCTCAAGTAAAGAGAAGTAAATAGTCTTTAAATAAAGTCTGAAAGAAAAAAAAAAGCTCGAATTCTGTACGCAGCAAAAATATCTTTCAAAAACAATGGTGAAACAAAGACTGCTTCAGACATAGAAAAGTTCAAAAAGTACTCCTCACCAGCAGACTCGTGCTATAAGTGTTAAAGAAGGTCCTTCAGAGATAAGGGGAAAGATGCCAAGTGGAATTCTGGAGCTATACAAAGGAATGAAGAGTAAAATTTTTCTTTAAAAGATAATTACTGCTTAAAGGAAAAACTAATAAAATTAAGCGTGAGGTTTTTAATATATGTAGAATTAAAAACATAACAATAGGAAAAAGGCCAGGAAGGGAGGTTAAAGGGAGTCTTACTGGTGTAAGATTCTCACCCTCTACATAAAGTTGTATATTAGTTGAATATAGAATGTAGTAATTTAAAGATTGGTATATATGAAAGGTCTAAAGCAATTAGAAAAATTTAAAAACTGATAAGACAACAGAGAAGGTATAATAGAATCATGAAACATTCTCAATCTAAAAGAAGAGGAAGAAGGTAACAGAGAGGAGCTGAGACAAGCTGAAGACATAGCAAGATGGCACATTTAAAGCCAATCATACCAATAATTACACTTCATGAAAATTGTACAAACAGGGGCACCTGGGTGGCTCAGTCGGTTAAGCGTCTGCCTTCGGCTTGGGTCATGATCCCAGGGCCTGGGATCGAGCCCTGCATCGGGCTCCCTGCTCTGTGGGAAGCCTGCTTCTCCCTCTTCCAGTCACCCTGCTTGTGTTCTCTCTCTCTCTGTCTCTCTCTGTCAAATAAATAAAATCTTTTAAAAAAGAAAATTGTACAAACAGCCCAATTAACATTAGAGTGGATAAAAAAGCAAGATCCAACTACATGCTGCTTATAAGAAAACAACTTTAATAAAAGCCACACAGGTTAAGTGTAAAAGGATGAGAAAAGAAGCCCTGTTACCTCTATTGTAAGGAAGGCTGGAGAGGCTGTATAAATAACAAGGTTGATTTTATTTTTTTATTTATTTTTTATTTTTTTAAAGATTTTATTTATTTATTTGAGAGAGAGAATGAGAGAGAGCACATGAGATGGGGGAGGGTCAGAGGGAGAAGCAGGCTCCCCGCCGAGCAGGGAGCCCGATGCGGGACTCGATCCCGGGACTCCAGGATCATGACCTGAGCCGAAGGCAGTCGCTTAACCAACTGAGCCACCCAGGCGCCCAACAAGGTTGATTTTAGAACAAAGCCATTACCAGGGAAAAGATGATCATTTCATGAAGGTCACAGGGTCATTTTTTAAAATTTTTTTATTTATATTTTTTAGAGAGGGTGGGGGGAG
>NC_138374.1:114914743-114961747 GCF_054177405.1 Leptonychotes weddellii
AATATGTAGTTAAGTACATGAAGGGAAAATTTTGGCTTTGTAGACGTTCATAAGAAAAAGGCCTGCAGGGCGCCTGGGTGGCTCAGTTGGTTAAGCGACTGCCTTCGGCTAAGGTCATGATCCTGGAGTCCCGGGATTGAGTCCCGCATTGGGCTCCCTGCTCGGCAGGGAGCCTGCTTCTCCCTCTGACCCTCCCCCCTCTCATGTGCTCTCTCTCTCTCATTCTCTCTGTCTCAAATAAATAAATAAAATCTTTAAGGGCGCCTGGGTGGCTCAGTCGGTTAAGCGACTGCCTTCAGCTCAGGTCATGATCCCAGGGTCCTGGGATCGAGTCCCACATCGGGCTCCCTGCTCTGCGGGGAGCCTGCTTCTCCCTCTCCCACTCCCCCTGCTTGTGTTCCCTCTCTCGCTGTGTCTCTCTGTCAAATAAATAATAAAAATAAAATCTTTAAAAAAAAAAAAGGCCTGCAATTTTATAGAAGTCATTGAATATGCAAAGGAGCTTAAAAAAAATGTTTATATAGTTTTGGATGCAAGAAAATAGAGGAAGCAGGCTGAGTTGTGGACGAAGACACAAGGACAATTTGGAGAAAGTCCTAAGACAAAACTTTAAGCTGTGGTGTCTACATCTTTTCCTAGAAATCAAGAGAAGCCAGTGCATGGCTTGTGGGTAACCCTAATAAACTGGAATTTGCTTACTCTTGGTTATTCTACCTCTTCATCATATACCTGTAGTGCTCTGCTTTTACCTATATAAAGCATCTGTTGGCCACCTTTCCCCTCTACTCACCTTAAATCCGTCTTTCATTCAGGGCCGCCTGGCTGGCTCCAGCAGTGGAACATGTGACTCTTAGTCTCAGGGTTGTGAGTTCAAGCCCCATGTTGGGTGTAGAGGTCACTTAAAAAAAAAAAAATTTTTTTTTTTTTAAAGATTTTATTTTTATTTATTTGACAGAGAGAGACACAGCGAGAGAGGGAACACAAGCAGGGGGAGTGGGAGAGGGAGAAGCAGGCTTCCCGCGGAGCAGGGAGCCCGATGCGGGGCTCGATCCCAGGATTCTGGGATCGTGACCTGAGCCGAAGGCAGACGCTTAAGGACTGAGCCACCCAGGTGCCCCATAAACAAAAATTTTTTAAAAACCAACACCCATTTCTCAACATAGTGCATGATGACCTTTGCCATTCTGTGAAATCCTCTATCTTTTAGCTTGTTACTTTCATTTAATGATGATCATAGTGGCCATGCTGGCGGCGGTGGTGATAAATAGCATTGGCGAGATATAAGAATTACCCGAGTGTAATAAGACTTTGAGGAGAGGTGACTCATTTCTTGTTTTTCAATTAAGATTTTATTTATTTATTTATTTATTTGAGAGAGTGAGAGAGAGAGCATGAGCGGGTGTGGGCCAGAGGGAGAAGGAGACTCCCTGCTGCGCAGGGAGCCCCATGCAGAGCTCCATCCCGGGACTCCATGGCAGATGTTTAGCCGACTGAGCCACCCAGGTACCCCAGGTGACTCATTTCTAAGAAGATATAAATGCTAACCATAAAAGCTAAAGAATGATGCAGTTTGGAAAAATAGCTATTCTGTTGGTGCTTTGAAATTCGGCTTTTTAAAAAAATTGTAAAATTATCTTAGAGCAAAGAGGGGCAACATGTAAACTGAGTCCCCAGGTGTCAAGTGACTTTGCCCAAGGTCACTAAAGGATAAATAAATTTGATTCGCAATGTCCTGGGGCCTACACTATGTCTATCAGACAAAGTTCTTAGGAGTTTACATTGTAAGAAATAGAAGCCAACTATGGCTGATTTAAGCAGAAATGGAATTTATTTGGTAAACACATCTACTAAATATATATTTATTGAATGCTCACTATGTGCTAAACACTCTTGTAGATGCTGGGGATATAGCAGCAAACCAACAAAGTTCCTACTTTCTTTTTTTTTTTTTTTAAGATTTTATTTATTTATTTGAGAGAGAGAGAATGAGAGAGAGCAAGCACATGAGAGGGGGGAGGGTCAGAGGGAGAAGCAAACTCCCCGCCGAGCAGGGAGCCCGATGCGGGACTCGATCCAGGGACTCCAGGATCATGACCTGAGCCGAAGGCAGTCGCTTAACCAACTGAGCCACCCAGGCGCCCCAAAGTTCCTACTTTCAAGGAGGTTACACGGTAGTAGGGGAGAGAGACAATAACAAATGCATTTATAATGTTTCAGATGCTAAAGAAGAAAAATAAAGAGGACTGAGTCAAATGTTAGAAAAGAAAAATGAAGGGGTGCCTGGGTGGCTCAGTCGTTAAGCGTCTACCTTCGGCTCAGGTCATGGTCTCAGGGTCCTGGGATTGAGCCCCACATAGGGCTCCCTGCTCCGCAGGAAGCCTGCTTCTCCCTCTCCCTCTCCCCCTGCTTGTGTTCCCTCTCTTGCTATATCTCTCAAATAAATAAATAAATAAAATCTTTAATAAAAAAAAAAAGAAAAATGAAGAGGAGAGGAGTGCTTAGATAGGATGAGGTCAGAGTAGCCCATCTGATAAAGTAACATTTAAGCAGAGACCTGACTGGAGTGAGGAAGCAAGTCGCATGGGCATCTTGGGGAAGAGCCTACCAGGCAGTGGAAACAGCAAGGTCAGCATCAGGAGTGTGCTCAGCATTTTGAATAGCAGGGAGGCTGGTGTGACCAGAGCAGAGAGCAAGTGAGAAAGTGATAGGAAATGAGATTAGAAAGGTCAAAAGCAAGGGGCCAATCCTGTAGCCCTCGATAAGTATTTTGGATTTTGAGTACAATGAAAATCTATGGGATGGTTTTGAGCAGAGGGGTGACAGGATCTGACTTAGGATTTTTGAAGATCCTGACTACTCTGTAGAGACAGGAAGGACTGTATGGGAACAAAGGTGAGAGCAGGGAGATCAGTTAAGAGGCTATTGCAGTAATCCAGTGAGGAGTCATGGTGGCTTGAGCTAGGGAGTACCGGCAGAGGAGATGGGCCACTTTCAGAATTTCCTCATTCATAGATTGGATATAGGGTTACAAAAAGACTCAGAAAGTCTCCAAGGTTTGGGCCTGAGCAACCAGAAAAAGGTGTTGGATATTCATGGGACTTCCTGGAGACTCAAGCTCTGGGCATAAAGAGGAGGGAGGGAGGTATAACCACCATCAAGATCCTACCACAGAGCCAGTCTGATGAAGCCTTTCTCACTACCAGCACAAGACACTGCATGCTACCCCTGGCATGGAAACTAGATATTGCTGTTGCTAGAATAAATTCTGCTTCCCTGCTTCATTCTCTGCATTACTATTTCCTGAGTCCAGATTCCAAGTGGGCATGTCCAGTTGACCAAGTTCAGATCACATGCCTACTCGCTAACTGTAAGAGGTGCTGGAAAAGCAAGTATATGCCCCTTGTACTTTTAAAGTGGGATACTGGCCCTGCTTTTTACTAAAGTTCCAATGGTAGGGGATTCCTCAGATCCAGGAAGAGAGTTCAGGTGGTGGGCAGCCACAAAAACAAGGAATATACATGACAGTCTGTCAGAGCAGTCACTGTGGAAATGTGTTTGACTGCTGATGCAGGAGGCTACTGTAACTCATTTAAAAGCTCAGTGTTTTAATGGGAATTTTAAAAAACCAATCTGAGAAAATTTCATTCATAACTGGGAAAGCACTTAAAAGTATTCAACAGGAAGATGAACGTTGCATTATCACTCAATGGCACAGAGCATCAGTAACAGACTTCCTTTTGCTCTGCCCACTTCTCTCACCCCAGCCCTGTGAGGCTGGGATTCTTACAGAAGTGAGGCTTGCTTTCAAGGCAAGGCGCCCAAGCCCTATCTGTGCACTACTTATCTGTCTTAATCATTGCAGCATCAGGGGAAAGTGAGGCCTGACCTTCTGAGGGTTGCTGAGGGAACCAAATATACTTCAAATCAAAGGGCAGTACCAAGGTCAAGCATTACTGAGCAGTGGTCTAAAAAGTTTTTTGACTTGCTGTAAGAATGTCCACAAAACCCCACAGACACTTCCGTGGAATTGTTGAGGACCTTGAAAAACAAAGTTTGAAAACCACTAAGCAATGCAAAGGATACCGATTGGGGTATCTAAAGACCAGAGTGTGCCGCCGGGGTTAACTACTTCTCTATAAGCTTTGCCTTCTGTAAGCCGTACTTTCCTCTTCTGTAAAATGGAAAAAAGCCATCTCACAGGGTTATTATAAGGATTAAATTAGAGAATATATGTAAAACCTAGCTGAATGGTAAAATGCTCTATGAAGTTAGAATATCTTACTTCTTGCAGGCACACAGGGCCAAGAATTTTAAACCTAGAACGCTTAGGTCCTCTATCTGTATTGCCTGGGAAATTCTGCCATCCTGGAAGATACAGAGGCCCAGAGAGGTTCATTGTGCCTTGTCTCAATAATGTTCAAGCAGTACTGACAATAGAACCAGATTCCTGGCCTCTCCTGTCCCTATCACTTTAAACCCATCATCTGAGCTCTGGCTTGCCTTTCTGCCTTGATTGGTTACATGGGTATGAACCGATTGCCACCACAGTTCAGGTGTTAATTTCTGCATCCCACTCTTGTGGGCAGTGCCTCCCCACTTCACTCAGGGATGGCTTGCTTTTTCTTTCTGCATCTGGCTAACCCAGGTGCTGCTTTCCATTTTCCCCTATTTGGTCCCAAAGCCTCCTCCTCAAAGACTTTCTCCCACAGCCCTGGGGAAAAGCTAATTGGCTAGATGATTCCCACTTCACACCAGCTGTGGCCTCTCCCGGCATAGGAGCCATTCCATGGTTTGTGATTGAGCTCCACTGGGAGACACTCCTCTGGGTGGCTGCCTTTGGTTAGGATGCATGAACTTAAGCCCACAAGTTGCTCTGAAGGCTTTTCCAAACTTCTCTCCTGTGGGTTGGGTAGGGACATTTTTCTAGACTTCCAAGATACTTCCTACCTTCGGGAAATAGTCTCCCAGGTCTGGCCACAACTAGAAGGATGAAACTGACAGAACATCTGAGCTGTATTAGAACTGGGGCAAAGAGGGGCGCCTGGGTGGCTCAGTTGGTTAAGCATCTGCCTTCGGCTCAGGTCATGATCCCAGGGTCCTGGGATGGAGCCCGAGTCAGGCTCCCTGCTCCTCAGGGAGGCTGCTTCTCCCTCTCCCTCTGCCTGACACTCCCCCTGCTTGTCCTCTCTCTCTCAAATAAATGGATAAAAATCTTAAAAAAAAAAAACAAAAACCTGGAGCAAAGTAAGAGTTAAGGGGCCTAGGCATTGCTTTGTTCATGAGGAAAGTAGGAGAGGACAAGAGGATGCTGAGTGTATGGGGCAGTGGATAAGGCTGCGGGGTGCAAGATTTGTATTTTGGCATTGAATGTGAAAAACATTTTTAGGCTAAAATATATAATAAATATAAATATATGTGAAATGACTTCTTATTTGTAAACCATTTGTTTAGAACCCTTGTGCTTCTGAGCATGTTGCAATAGGGAAAAGAGAGGAAGGCAGGTCTTTTGCCTTGTTGCATTTTAAAAACATATACACAGGGGCATATATACCTGGGTGGCTCAATCAGTTAAGTATCAACTTTTGATTTCGGCTCAGGTCATTATCTTGGGGTCATGGGGTCGAACCCCACATGGGGCTCCATGCTTAGCACAGAGTCTGCTTGTCCTTCTCCCTCTGCTCCTCCCCCTGCTAATGCATGCTCGCTCTCTCTCAAATAAATAAATAAATAAATAAATAAATAAATAAGATAATAAAAATAAAAATATACCCAGAAAACCTTCTGGAAGGGAATGAGTGACTTTCAGTCCCCAAACTTGCTGGGAGCTGTGAATATTTTGCATTAGACCTTGTTCTTCCATCTATGTAGTATGTTTTTTACTTAAAAAATCATGTGCTGGGGGGCGCCTGGGTGGCTCAGTCAGTTAAGCGTCTGCCTTCGGCTCGGGTCATGATCTCAGGGTCCTGGGATCAAGCCCCGCATCAGGCTCCCTGCTCAGTGGGGAGTCTGCTTCTCCCTCTCCCTCTGCTGCTGACCGCACTTGTGCTCACTCGCTCTCTCTCAAGTAAATAAATAAACTCTTTAAAAAAAAAAAAAAATCATGTGCTGGGGTGGCTGGCTGGCTGGCTCAGTTGGAAGAGCATACAGCTCTTGATCTCAGGGTTGTGAGTTCCAGCCCCCCACTGGGTGTAGAGATTACTTAAAAATAATAATAATAATCAATTTTTTAAAAAGCCATGTGTTGCTAGGTTCCACTGTATGAGATCAGAGCCAGTGCCTGTCTTCTGTGACATTAAAATTTGAGATAGATGTACTTATGAAGATCCAACCTGCAATAACAGAAAACTAAAACCAAAACTATAGTGAAGTAAGACTAAGATGTCTTCATGAAGAACTAGCAGAATTTAGAGTTGAGGATGAAGGAAAACTTGACGCAAAAAAGTTGAGAGTTTAGAGTCCAGGACAAATGTTCAACTAAAAGGGATGCTAAAGAAAGGGAATAACAGGATCTATTTGAATAGAATTAATTCTTTACACTCTCTAGCCTATGCTTGTGGGAAAGGGACCCTTTTGTTGGGGAGAAGTCAAGGGCTTTTACAGTCCTGGCAGAGTGAGTAAAGACAGTTAATTAAACAGTTTTCTTCCACTTTGGCAAATCATAGCGGTACCGGATTTGTGGGGTACTAGTGGGCTCATAAGATGCTAACTTTCCGGAGGTGGTTGTTGCTATGTGCCCCGTACCTGGGACCAGGCTACTTTGAAGGTTAATTGTCATGTCACCAATCTATAGCTGAGAGGGCCCTTGCAGATCTGGGAAAAGAGATACCATCAATACTGGTTTCTGCAGAACACTGAGCCCGGCAGTCAAGCAGGAGAGGAAGGCAAGCAGAGGGGGCTGCTGCAGGAAGTTTGCCCACCCCGGGTAGCTGGGAGAGTGTGTTTTTATACCCATCAGAACCTACATCTTTGTGTAGAACAGGGAGCATAAGATTGATACCAGTTACTCAAACTGCAAACCATGCCGTAGACAAAAGCAGGACCTCAGTTGTTCTGGATCAATACTTTACAAGGTGACCTCCCCCCAGTCTTTGCCCATAACAAGGGGAAAGTCCTTGGGATCTGACCAGGTCTGGAACTAATAAAAATTTCTTCTGGGCACCTGGGTGGCTCAGATGGTTAAGCGTCTGCCTTCGGCTCAGGTCATGATCCCAGAGACCTGGAATCGAGTCCCGCATCGGGCTCCCTGCTCCTTGGGAGCCTGCTTCTCCCTCTGCCTCTCTCTCTCTCTCTGTCTCTCATGAATAAATAAATAAAATCTTTAAAAAAAAAAAAAACTTCTTCTGGACACTCCCTTTTGAATTGAATGTCTTTCCACTCCTTTGAACAATTTATTTTATTTATCAATCATATGTAACAAACAAGAATAAACAAAAATTATTTATGAAACACCAACAATATGTAAATATTATGCTAGGCCTTGTAGGAGATGCAAAGAAAATTATGAAACCTGTACTTTAATAAATCTTAATACTTTCCAAAGTGCTTTTAGATCCTTGCATGATTTCACCCTTATAACCTCTGCTTAGCCTTTCCAGGAGACTTTGTCCCACTAACTTTACTTTGCTATATTTATTCTAATAGCTACATGTATTAGTTTTTGAAGTTGCATGCATCCGTACTTGTCTATTTTTTATATACATTTAGTTGTGTGCACCTTATATTAGACTATTTCTTACAGCAGGCACCTTCATTTTACCAGTTACACTAAAATTTCCCTGAGGGTTGGAACTCTGCTTCATCCAATAGATTGTAGAGACGGAACTTTTTTTTTAATTATTCACTTTTAAAATTTTACATATAATAAAATTCACTTTTGTGTGTGTGTACATGTCTATGAGTTTTGACACATGTAAAGTTATGTAAACACCACCACAGTTAAGATATAGAAGTTTCATCCTCCCCTTCCCACAAACTCCTTCCTGCTGCTCTATTGTAGTCAATCTGCCCCGACCCCATCCCTCCCCCAACCCTGGACAACCACTGATCTGCCTTATATCGCTATACTTTTGTCTTATAAGTGGAATCATACATATGTAGCCTTTCACATGTGACTTCTTTCACTTACCATAATGCATTTGAGATTCATCCATGTTTTGCATGTATCCATAGCTTTTATTGCTGAGTGGTATTACATTCCACAGAGGTATCATAGTTTGTTATCCTTCTACGCACTGAAGGACATTCGGGTTGTTTCCAATTTTTTGTCATTATGAATAAAGCCACCATAAACATTTAGGTACAAGTGGTTCTTTTTTTTTTTTTAAGATTTCATTTATTTGCCAGAGAGAAAGAGCACAAAGGGGGGGAGCGGCAGGCAGAGGGAGAAGCGGGCTCCCCGCTGAGCAGGGAGCTGGACGTGGGGCTGGATCCCAGGACCCCAGGATAATTACCTGAGCCGAAGGCAGATGCCCAACCAACTGTACCACCCAGGCGCCCCTATGTACAAGTTTTGGTGTAAACATAAATTTTCATCTCTCTTGGATAGATACCTAAGAGTGGGATTGCTGAACCATATGGTAACTGTATGTTTAACTTTAAAAGAAGCTGTCTGTGAACCTAAAACTACTCAAAAAATATAGTCTTTAGTAAGAAGAAGGAAAAAAAAAAACCCTGTCAAACTGTTTTCCAAAGTGGCTGTTCCATTTTGCATTCCCACCAGCATTATGTGAGAATTCTACTTGTTATGCATCTTCGTCAGCACTTGGTATTGTCAGATTTTTAATTTTAGCCATTCTAATAGATGAGTAGTAGTTTCTCATTGTGGTTTGAATTTGCTCCTGATAACTAATGGTGTTGATCACCTTTTCTTGTGCTTAATTGTCATCTATATATTTTCCCTTATGAAGTGTCTCTTCAAATCTTTTGCCCATTTTCTTAATTGGGTTATTAGTTATTTTATTGTTGAGCTTTGAGAGTTGTTTATATATTGTGGATACAAGTCCTTTGCCAGATGTGTGTTTTTTTTAGACAATTTAGACAAAACAGGCTGAAATGATAAAGATGATTTATTGGCTCACATAATTGTAAGATCCAGAGGTATAACGCACAGTCGTTGGGATTGGTGAAATTCAGTTTCTCACTTTCTTGCCATATCTCCACCCTGCATCCTGCTGTGCTAGCTGTATCTATAGGGCATAGCTTTTCTCATAGTATCAACATTACTGCAGTAATTCCAAACCTCACCCATAAACCATATTGTCCAGAAAAAGACACAGCTAGCTTCCAATACACCTTTAAAATGAGAGCTCTTCTCTTACAACAACTGTTGGAAATCTCCCCAACATCTCATCCGTGTGAAATGGGCCAGGTGCCTATTGCAAAACAATCTCAATCCCCAGGGGAATGCCACAAGATGGCTGGGTTAAGCCATGATGTGGAGACCATACTTTGAGGTTTCCAGCATTTTTTGATCAGTCTTCCCTTGTGAGTTTTTTTTTTACTCTTTCCTCTGACATTATGAGTCCTACTTCACTAAAGTAGAAGACAGTGCCTCACTATCTCAGTGACTCTTGTAACTAAGCCACAGGCATGAAAGTAGCCTCACCACTTAGATGCTCCTATGTGAGATTTTTGATTAGGAAAGGAACAGGATGAAGAAGCAAGGGACATGGGCGCCTGGGTGGCTCAGATGGTTGAGCTTCTGCCTTCGGCTCGGGTCATGATCCCAGGGTCCTGGGATCGAGTCCCGCATCGGGCTCCCTGCTCAGCAGGGAGCCTGCTTCTCCCTCTGCTTCTCTCTCTCTCTCTATCTCTTATGAATAAATAAATAAAATCTTAAAAAAAAAAAGATTTGAACCTAGAGGTATCCTTTAAAAAAAAAAAAGAAGAAGAAGAAGCAAGGGACATGCAGGATCACTTTCTTGCCACAGTGGCAACAGAGGTCCAATCATTTACTTGCTGAGTAATTTTGGGCCCTATTGAAGTCATCCCATGTAAAACTAAGTCACTGTGGTCTTTGACACATATCACACAAAACTATGACCTCTATGGTTTTTTTCTATTTTTACCCCATTTGTTTCAAACTCCTGATTTGATAGGTAAGGATATGTAAGGATTATCTCTACAAGCTGTATCTGTTCCAGACAGAAGAGCAGGGAAGGCAGGGGGGCCTGTGGGTATAGGGACGTCCATAGCTCTCCATTTTGAGTACTTTACATAGGAGTTATGGTTTTACACAGGAAAGTTCTATGCAAAAATGCATACAGTGGAGGACCACTAGGGGAAAGGGAGATGTTACCTCATCAATTTTAGATAAACCATGTGGCTGGAGGTAGAGAATGGAGGCAGGAGTAGTATATAGGCAGGAGCCAGGACAGGGTATGTTTTATAATGCATGGACCTCATCCAAGTTTGAGATTTGGGCACCAAATGTGAGTAGTGATGCCATTTACTGTGATGAGGAACCCTGAAGGCAAAGGTTTGAGAGGAAAGATGATGGTTTTGAGGTACCTTTGAGATATTCTGTCAGTTAGGCAGTTGGATCCATGAATTTAGGTGCTCAGGAGATGTAGAGTCACAGGCAAATTGTTAACATGAAAAGGTACAGGCTGGGAGTTCCTGGGCCCTTTTCCTGGCTTGCTTCATATATACCTTATGAGAGTACATAATGAGTTTTATTTTAGTTATTTATTTTCAAGTAGGCTCCACGCCCAGTGTGGGGCTTAAACTCATGACCCTGAGATCAAGAGTCACATGCTCTACCGACAGCCAGCCAGGCAGGCCTCTTGGTTACAAGAGACAGAAACCCTACTTAACTAGCTTAGACAATGGGGCACCTGGGTGGCTCAGTCGTTAAGCATCTGCCTTCGGCTCAGGTCATGATCCCAGGGTCCTGGGATTGAGCCCCGCATCAGGCACCCTGCTCAGCAGAGAGCCTGCTTCTCCCTCTCCCACTCCCTCTGCTTGTGTTCCCTCTCTCACTGTGTCTCTCTCTGTCAAAATAAATAAATAAAATCTTAAAAAAAAAAAAAACTAGCTTAGACAAAACCAGGAATTTATTGGTATAATTCTCCTGGTCAAGGAAGAATTGATGAACCAAACTACAAGAAGGGCAAAAATGAGGGTGCCTGGGTGGCTCAGTCGGTTGAACAGTTGCCTTCAGCTCAGGTCATCATCACAGGGTCCTGGGATTGAGCCCCTCATCAGGCTCCCTGCTCAGCGGGGAGCCTGCTTCTCCCTCTGCTGCTCCCCCTGCTCATGCTCTCTCTCTGTCAAATAAATAAATAAAAATCTTAAAAAAAAAAAAAAAAAAGAGGGGCAAAAAATGCAGTTGGGCTGAAGGAATAACTGAAAAGACAGCATTTCTATAGCATTCATCCTTTCTTCCCTTTTCCCTATGTTCTCTTAGTGCATACTAACTTCTTCCCTATGGAAGTAATGAAACACAATTGTAAAGAGACACAGTTGCCCGGTGATCCCATGCTCCTCAGCTTAAAGTGCAGGTAACCAGGGAGACTGACTCTCCAGTCCAAGTTCAGAAATCACAGACAAGGAATTACTGGCCTGGCCTGCGTCAGGACTCCCCTGGGTCAGTTGACTCTGATGCTGGTAGTAGAGTGGAGGTGGTCTTGTATGCCCATGGCAGAATGACACGTCAGCATTCTGCATCACAAAACTGGTCTGACTACTGTGATTGAGATCCAAACTAACAATAGGTTAAACAAGATAGGAATTAATCTCTCTCATGTAAATTACCCAAATATAAATACAGTAGTGAAAATATGGATCAAACCAAGGGTCCGGTCCAGATTTTGTGAGACTGGATACAAGTTTTGGAATCCTCTTTAAGGAAAATAATACAAAGTTTCCAGTATAAAATTAGGTACAAAAATATTTGTTAAGTATGAGAAAAGAAATTACAATAAATTATTGGAGCTTTGGAGTTTCAGGTCCCTTTCTTCTGAGATTTCTTTAGCTAATTCCTCAGAAATGCTTCCTAATTTCAATCTGTTCCCCTCTCCATCTAGAACACTCCACAGCTCCCAGCATCTGCCAGGGCCCCAGCAGGTGAGGGGCTCTAAAGCTTCAGTTTCATTAGCTTCACGGTCCATCTGCCTCTGTGCTGAGGCAAAAAATTCTATTCCTATGTAAAAGAAGAAGAGGGGCACCTGACTGGCTCAGTGGTAGAGCATGTGACTCTTGATCTCCGGGTCATGAGTTCAAGGCCCCACATTGGGTGTGGGGCCTACTTTAAAAAATAATAATAAAGAAATAAAACATTTAAATGAAGAAGAGAATCAATATCCCACTAACGGTCTCTCTCATTAGTTCATTATGCATAACCCCAAAGGGTATTATTAAGATTTATGCATAACGGCTTCAGAAGAACTATGTCAGCTTAATATTGAGAAGAAACTTTTTAGTGCAGTCAATGGATATAATGGACAGCATTAAAATGTGTGCAATTCTTTGCTCCTGGAGGGGATTGGGCTGTTAACCATTCATGGGGATGTCTTGATGAGGATTTTTTTTTTTTAAAGATTTTATTTATTTATTTGAGAGAGAGAATGAGATAGAGAGCATGAGAGCGGGGAGGGTCAGAGAGAGAGGCAGACTCCCCGCCGAGCAGGGAGCCCGACGCGGGACTCGATCCTGGGACTCCAGGATCATGACCTGAGCCGAAGGCAGCCGCCCAACCAACTGAGCCACCCAGGCGCCCCTTGATGAGGATTTAAACAGCAGATTGGGCAGGGCTTATTTAGATTAAATAAGATGAACTTTAAGATAGTATAGTGAAATGCAAAGGTCATGAAAGTCAAAGTAAAAAAGATCTGAGTTTACATCCAAATTCCACCTCTAGCTAGTAGGATGACAATGGGCAAGTGGTTTAATCTCTTTGAACTTCGATTTCTTTGTCTATAAAATGGGGATAGCAAAACCTAGTCTTCTGGGGCGCCTGGGTGGCTCAGTTGTTAAGCGTCTGCCTTGGGCTCAGGTCATGGTCCCAGGGTCCTGGGATCGAGCCCCACATTGGGCTCTCTGCTTGGCGGGAAGCCTGTTTCTCCCTCTCCGACTCCCCCCGCTTGTGTTCCCTCTCTCGCTGTGTCTCTCTCTGTCAAATAAATAAAATCTTAAAAAAAAAAAAAAAACAAAAAAAACCCATAGTCTTCCGGTTTTCTGTAAGGATTAAATGTGAATGAATTTTGAACCCCCAGACAGGTACATAATAATAGGTCTCAATATAAATGATTTTCCTCTCTCCTGCTCCTTTCCAGTACTGAGCTTCTACGTGGGACCTGAACTTTATCTTGAAATATAATGGGATTTGGATGAGCGCAGAAAGAGGTGGACATTCTAAACAGAGGGGCTTCGATAAGGTGATGCGCTGATTCCTAGTTTTTGGTTTGTCTAACATCCCTTCCCCCTTTTGAGGAACTGCTCCTTTCCAACCATAGTACGTATAATTTGGAGGCAATTTATAATTCACAAAACAATCCTTTTATCACCCAATTTCTCCATTCTTGTGGTCATAATTATTCATATATTTAATGGCAGAAATAAATCCTCAAGTAACTTTTAAGGGGCACCCAGCTGCCTCATTTGAGCATCCAACTCTTGGTTTCAGCTCAGGTCATGATCTCAGGGTCCTGGGATAGAGCCCTGAATGGACTCCGAACTCAGCAGGAGTTCCTTTGGGATTCTTCTCTCCCTCCCCTTCAGCCCTCGCGCCACCATCCCCCACCTGCAGCACGCTGACTCTCTCAAATAAATACATAAATACATAAATAAAATCTTTAAAAAAAAACCAAGCAATTTCTTTTAAGAAGGGCAGGTAGGTCTATTTACTGAGCCCTTACATATCTAAGAATACATTTGTCTTCACTCAGGAACATTCATTTGGTTGGTTATAAAATACTGTTTTGCAAATATGTTTAATGTCTATCTTAATAGAAGCTCATACATTTCTGCATCCAATCTGTTGTAATATGTTATTTTAGTTGGAATATATGAAGAAAATCTGGCCTCACACCAATATGTAATTGGAAAAGGGAAAAGTATTTTGAAGAGGGGGAGTATTTTAATAATCTTTTCAGGTAATTTTGGATATTCTTCTTTGATACTGTACCAGAATTCAGCAAATAGTAGTTTCCTAAAGATTAATTTCAATGTGGAATTTAAAACCATATCAATGAATGTTCATACTCTGTTAAATTAGAATCTATTGATTTATCTTTCACATTGAATGGATTTTTTACCCAGGCATAATTTTGTAACATCATGCATTTGGTCATTTGGAAATTATTGGTCCACTGAGTTATGCCTGTCTTCCAAATGTTAACATATATTATTAATCAATATTTTTAAAAATCACTTTCATTTACATTACCACTGATCTCATCAGAAAAGTCTTTAAGTAGTAAGGATCTGAGCTCAGAGTGGCAGATACAGTTTTTCTAATATTTTAATTTTCACTTGAAATCGCAAAATTTTTAATGGCAAAATATAGTCAATTGTTTTCTTTGAAGTGATAAGCTCATTTTGTACATTTTCAAGAAAATGCCTGCCAGTACCTAAGTCTCAATAACAATGGTTTGTCTGTCCTTCTTTCAAGTAAAGATGGTAGTACATGAAAAAAGCAGCTAGTTCAGCTTGTAACCCAATTGCACAAGTGCTTCTCCTCAAGACGACCATGATACTTCACTAAACAGCAGCAGTGCATTATATATACTTCCTATTTGCTGCACAGAATATTAAAAAAAGTGCATTTAAGATTCAAGATTTAGTAAAATTAATATTTTTTATTGTTTCATCAAGGACACATGGGAGTATGTGGTGGTGAAGAACATAATTACTAGTGCAGTTGGTACATGGCATTGATTTGTGCCAAGCTGCCAGCAATTTTAACTATTGCTTTTGCATGGACAGTGCAAATATTAACAAAGTAAAAAGCCAAATAATGACTTCATATTATTTCAAAAATAGCTTTGACCTTGTAGATACCCTGGAAAGATTTCTAAAACCCCAAGGAGTTGGGGCACCTGGGTGGCTCAGTCGGTTAGGCGTCTGCCTTTGGCTCAGGTCGTGATTCCAGGGTCCTGGGATCCAGCCCTGTGTCAGGCTCCCTGCTCAGTGGGGAGCCTGCTTCTCCCTCTCCTTTCCCCTTGTGCTCTCTCTCACTCTCTCTCTCAAATAAATAAATAAATAAATCTTGAAAAAAAAAAAAAAGACCCCAAGGAGTCCATGGACTATACTTCAAAAATGTCTCGTTTTGTTTTTTGCTGACTTATGGCTATGTCAGATAATTTTCCCCTAAAAATTCTGTATATGTTGTTCCACTATATTTAGTATTCCAGAAAAAGTTAAAATCAAATGTAAATTTTTTTCTTTATAGCTAACCTATTTATTCTCTTTAGGTTGTAGCATTTTTTTTTTTTTGTAATTAAAAAAATTTTGCCAGAGTATGTCTATGTAGGTCTATCTGTTCATTTTCATTCAACATGGTGATCCCCTTTAGTCTTAATACTTAGGTTTTTTCTAGCTCCAAAAACTTTCAATTTTGACTTCTTGTTCATTTTTCCTCCCTTAGGAACAGCAGTAATTCTTTTTTGTTTTTTTTTTTTAAGATTTTATTTTAAGTAATCTCTATACCCAACATGGGGCTCAAACTCACACCCCCCCTGAGATCAAGAGTCAGATGCTCCACCAGCTGAGCCAGCCAGGTGCCCCAGAACAGCAGTAATTCTTGATTTAAATCTGTTCTTTGTCAGGACGCCTGGCTGGCTCAGTCTGTACAGCATGTGACTCTTGATCTCAGGGTCATGAGTTTGAGCCCCATGTTGGGTGTAGAGATTACTTAAATAAATAAAACTTAAAAAAAATCAATCTGTTTTTGTCCTCTGTTGCTGTCATCTTTTCTCTTATTATTTCATCCTTTCTCCTTTTCCTCCACATTTTAAGGGACTTTCTCATATTTGTCCTTCACATCATTTATTGCATTGTCTATAATGTGAGTTCTTAGCCTCTTTTTGGGTTTTTTGGGTTTTTTTTTTTTTAAAGATTTTATTTATTTATTCATGAGAGACAGAGAGAGAGAGAGAGAAGCAGAGGGAGAAGCAGGCTCCCAAGGAGCAGGGAGCCCGATGCGGGACTCGATCCCAGGACCCTGGGATCATGACCTGAGCTGAAGGCAGATGCTTAACCATCTGAGCTACCCAGGCGCCCTCTTAGCCTCTTTTTGTTGTGTATTAATGTGTAGATTTTCTGTAGTTCTCCCATGCCTTACCCAACTCCCTTTTCATCTCTCTTGTGGCCTTTGTATTTCATGTACTGTCCTTTCATCTCCTTTGTTTCCTCTTTATGACCTTTTGCTCCCTTTTTGTAGAGAACATGATTTCTTATATACTAATAAAGACCTAGCTATTTTCAGACAGAGTAGGAAGTGTGGATTTTCCTTGGCTCCCTTACTGCTTGCTTTTAGATTTTCTGAGCACCTTCTCAAAGCTCTAGCTTTTTGGCAAGTCGTGTACATAAGTCCTGACTCCCTTCCCTGGGTCTGGTACACACTCTCCTAGAGAAATTTTGGCCTGCTAGGATGAGATCATCTCCTCACTTCTGATGCATGGTTTTCTGATACTTTAATTGGTTTGGGGAGAGTACATTTCTCCATCACTTGGTGTTTCCTTCACTGCAAGGAGAGGTTCACTAGGATAATTCTCCTGGCCTCTCTCTTCTCCTTCACTCTTAGCTTCCCTGGAAGGAGGAGTGGGGGGTTACCTAAGTCATAACTTTGGGGAAGTGGGCACAGATATCCCTTCATCTAGGAAGCTGCCTTGCTGATAAAGAGTAGAATCTTCTGATTATTGTTGTCTTCCATGCTATAAGAGATGCAGGGACAGGCCTTGCCTCTGGAGTAAACAGACCGACATTTTAGGGGTGTAACCTCAAAGCCCCCAACATCTGAAATGTTGGGTGTGAACATTGGTGAATAAATAGGGATTTAAATTCTGGGTGACAAAATATCTACAGGAGAGGCGTTTATGAAGTAGGGTAAGTATCTTTGAGCTTTAGACTTTAGAGTATACTTAGTAGATTTTGACTTGGGCAATTTAAGAGGTTATATTAAAGCCAGGTGAGTTTTTACAGTTGTATAGATATAGCTTTTAACTTCTGCAAGAGGCTTTAAGTCTTAAGCCACCTCGTATTTTGACCTTGGCAGGTGACTACAGCTTATGTCAGGATATTACAGCTTATACTTCTACAGAGCAGAGCTGCACACACTGGACCTTAAGCAAAGATGTGGTCCCTAGCAAGACAATACATCCCTTGGCAAAGCTGCTGCATAGGCTTCAGTGGTCTCAGGTGGCCTCAGGGTGTACACTACTGCTGCATCCCAAAACTTTGACCATGGCACTGGTCTCAGTCCACATGTGCGGACCTCTTGGAAACCTCAGCACACACAGGTGGATCAGAGAACGCAGTTAGTGGGCATAGCTGAGGCAAGAATGTGAATTCTAGGGGCAAACAAACATTTCAATTCGTAGCTCTTTTAGTACTTGGTGGGCAGGAAAATGTTTGTGCTTTTAAAATACAAGCCAGCTGAATCCATATGGACTAAAAGAACTTTTGAGGGTTAAGCTTTAAATTATTACTGCCACATGGAGGCTTCTGTTGTATAGTAATGCTCCATATTTTGATCTGGGTGATGGTTACTTGGATTTGTTCACTTTGTGAAAAAATTATTTTGAGATATATAATTGATTTGTACACTTTTCTCTGTATGAATGTTTTACTTTAAAAAAAAGTTGTATGGGGCGCCTGGGTGGCTCAGTCGTTAAGGGTCTGCCTTCGGCTCAGGTCATAATCCCAGGGTCCTGGGATCGAGCCCCACATCGGGCTCCTTGCACTGCGGGAAGCCTGCTTCTCCCTCTCACACTCCCCCTGCTTGTGTTCCCTCTCTCTCTGTCAAGTAAATGAATAAAATCTTAAAAAAAAAAAAAAGTTGTATGGAAAATGATTAGTTCCAAACCTATGTGAAAGCATTCGTCTGTCTGCCCCAGATCCAACTATATTTTAATTAAATGTCTTATTGCTCAAACTATCAATCAGGTATTCTCTTATATGAAGCCAAATATATCCTAATATGCTATCCATTTCACTTAAGTTTACTAATTTATTGACATAAAGTTCATGATAGTTTCTATAATATTTAAAGACTTTAAGAGAATTATGTCCCCCTTTTCATTCCTGGTATTATTCATATGTAATCTTTTTTTTTTAACAACTGATAATCAATTTATTAAAAAGGTTGATTTAAGCATTTACAATGGTGACTTCAACCTCAACTCCTGACTCAGTACTGATGGAAGTAATCTGCTTAACAATCTCAGAAGGACTGTGCAAATCAATCAGTTGCTTGTGGATCCTCATCTGAAAACGATCGCAAGTCTTAGAACCTTCACCACAAGGAGTTTTTCTTGTAGTGATCCTCAGAGTCTTGGTAAGCATCCAAACTGGTCCTTTCACTTTGAGATTCTTTTCCTTTGTGCCTCCGATCAAGTCAGCACATACCATTTCCAAAGATTTTGCGTTGCATCTGGTTAGAGTAATTCTAATTCGGTAAATCGCCACCTCTGGTTCCACGGGTGTCTTCCCGGTGTCTTTAAAAGCCACAGCTGCGGCCTGGCTTCCTAACTGACTTGTTCCTCAGTGAGAGCGAACGGTGGTGAGCCAGGAGCAGGAGGGAGGTGCCCAAACCTCCACTTTAGCCGCGACCACCTCTTCCTCAAAGAGCCATGTGTAATCTTATTTATTATCAATCTTGTTATAAGTTTGTCTATTTTTTTTTTATTTTTTTATTTTTTAAAGATTTTATTTATTTATTTGACAGAGAGACACAGCGAGAGAGGGAACACAAGCAGGGGGAGCGGGAGAGGGAGAAGCAGACTCTCCGCGGAGCAGGGAGCCCGATGCGGGGCTCGATCCCAAGACCCTGGGACCATGACCTGAGCCGAAGGCAGACGCTTAACGACTGAGCCACCCAGGCGCCCAAGTTTGTCTATTTTAACACCTGCTTTGTCTTTATAGATCCCTCTATGGCATCATTTTATCTCTATTTCGTTAATTTTTGTTTTTACTTGTATTATTTCCTCTGATACGCTTTCTTTCTTACTCTGCTTTTTAAGATCATTTCTTGTTCTTTTCTGATTTGCAGTTAAATTGTGATATGTTTCTGTTGAATTTCATTTTATTTATTCCCTCGAGATTTTGTTGGGCTTTCTGTATCTAAGGATTGATCTCTCTCAACAACCCTGAAAAATTCTTTATCTTCAAATATTGCTTCATCCCCAATCCCTCCATCATCTCTGGAACTCCACTGAGCTATATGTTTGACTTTTTCATTCTGTCCTCCATTTCTCTTAACCCTTCATTCATATTTTCTCTTTGAATCCATGGACAGCATTCTGGATAAATTCTTTGGATCTATTTTTTACTGCACTGGTTCTCTCTTCGATTGTGTCTAGTCTACTATTTAATCAGTCCTTGACTATTTAATTAACATCATGTATTTTTTATTTATAGAAGTTCTACTTTGTTCTTTAAAAAAAATCTGCTTGGTTGTTCATTATGGTTTCTTTTACTGCTCATAGTTTCTTGGTTCTGCTTTTATCTCTTGAAGCATATTAAACATAATCATTTTAGATTATTTCATTGATAAAAATTCAATATATGGAGTCTTTACATGTCTACTTCTGCCGTTTATTGGTTTTCTGGCTCTCACTCATGATATCTTTTGCTTATAGGTGTTTTGTAGCTCTCATTGTGAACTATTACTTACTTTAAAATTTACCCTCAGTAATTCTTTGAGACCTGGGTTAAAAACAAGCTCTTCTTTTTTTTTTTTTTTTGGTTTATGAAAATTTATTATTGTCATGTTTTTGCCATCAAAACTTATGATCTTGGTTTTTCCTTCTTGCCTTTGTATAAGGCCAAAAGAGAGACATTGACAACCTTTGACAACCTTTAAGCGAACTCCAGGAATGTCAACAACAGCATGCTAGCAACCAGAACCTCATCATTTTCCTCAATAAAATTCAAACAACCATCGTTGAGTACAAAATTTTTTTTTTTGCTATTCTTGACCAGCTGGACTCTGACACACTTCCTGATGGCAGAATTTGGCTGCTTGGCTTCAACCCCTACTTTTTCCAGCATAATTCCTTTTGCATGGGAAGTGCCTCCCAAAGGGTTGGCCTTTAGGACTGTGACCCAATTGGCTTTCTTGTACTGTTCATCATGCCACTTCTGATCTCGTCAGTGGCTGTAGAACTTCCTGGCAGTGTGGAGGCCATGACACTTGCCCATCCTGCCGGCGTTATGACCCTGAGCTAAAGAGAGAAGCAGGGCAGCAAAAATAAGCTCTTCCTAAGAAAGTATTTGCTTCTGCCAGTTGTCATATTTCTACTTAAAACTTTTCTAACCACACGGGCAACAGAAATTCCAACCAAAACCCTTTGTGAGGACTGGTGTATTAGTTATCTATTGCATAACAAATTACTAACTTAGCAGCTGAAAGCAATAAACATTTATTATTTTTTCAAAGATTTTATTTATTTATTTGACAGAGAGAGACACAGTGAGAGAGGGAATACAAAGCAGGGGGATTGGGAGAGGGAGAAACAGGCTTTCCGCTGAGCAGGGAGCCCAATGCGGGGCTTGATCCCAGGACCCCGGCATCATGACCTGAGCCAAAGGCAGACACTTAACAACTGAGCCACCCAGGTGCCCCTGCAATAAACATTTATTATCTTTAAGTAGTCTCTATAGGATCTGGGAATAGCTTAGATGAGTGGTTTTAGCTCAGGGTCTCACTTGAGGCTGCATTTAAAATGTCAGCAAAGACTGTAGACATCTAAAGCCTTCACCGGAAATCAAAGATGAAAAGTGTGAAATGGTATTCAGTGAAGTTTCCATCCTACTACCGATCCCATCTACATGGTTTTATACATTCCCCCAATACAAGTGCCCAGTGTTAAATTTTGGAGGTATATTTCCAAATAATTTTTATATATACCTGCAAATATATATACACAAATGTAATATATGATTACATAAGTGGTAATCATATATTAAACAATACTCAGTATCTTGAATTATTTATTTCAGCTATGGATCTTGTTTTTTCCATAGAAGTCCATAGAGATGTGTTTTAAGTTTTCCAAATGTGTGCATTTAAAACTTATGTTTTTTGGGGTGTGGGGTGGCTCAGTCAGTTAAGTGTCTGCCTTCAGCTTGGGTGGTGATCCCAGGGTCCTGGGATTGAGCCCCACATCAGGCTCTCTGCTCAGCGGGGAGCCTGCTTCTCCCTCTCCTCTGCCTACCACTCTGCCTACCTGTGCTTTCTCTCTCTCTCTGTCAGGTAAATAAATAAAATCTTTAAAAATATTAACAATAATAATAAATAAAACTTATGTTTTTTAGAAGATTTATTTATTTATTTTAGAGAGAGAGAGCGGGGGGTGGGGAGAGGGATAGAGGGAGAAGGAAAGAGAGCCTCAAGCAGACTCCATGCTGAGCACAGAGCCCAATGCAGGGCTAGATCCCATGACCTTGAGATCATGACCTGAGCCAAAATCAAGAGTCAGATGCTTAACCAGCTGAGCCACCCAAACATCCCTAAGTTATGTTTTCATTATTGATTTCTAATTGTATCTCATTATGATCAGAAAATGTGGCCAACACAATAGTAAGGTTTTTTTGGTATTTCTTGATCCTTGCTTCCTAGCTTGGTATGTTCAGGAATGTTGATATTTAAAATATCCCCATTCAAGTCCCCTGTTTAGCTTGTGATCCTGGAGAATGACTGAGGGTCATAAAATTTATCAGATAGTGATTCCAATTACAGCTATTGTTCTAGAAATGGTATATTGCCTGGGACAAATCAAACCAGCTGTTATGCATATATCGATCTTGCAAAAGATTTTTAAAAAATCTATATCAGTTTGTAAAGATCATCAGATGCTATTTGCTTTGACCTAGAAGAGCCTATAATACACCTTCACAGATTTGCTCAAGTTTACTTTCTTTAGAATCTAATATAATCCAAAGAAATTTTGCTGGTGCTGACATCACAAGATCACACTAATCACACATTATTGCTATATTGCTATTTGCACCTGTTCAACCGGAAGGACCAAGTACTTAAACACTTTCAGGGAGACTTCCACTTCTAAACATGGAAATAGCAGGGACAAGAAGTACTCCACAACCTTAAATGACTAAAAACACAGACAACGGGCACGTGACTGGCTCAGTCAGTAGAGCACGCAACTCTCAATATCGGGATTGTAAGTTTAAGTCCCACTTGTGTGTAGAGATTACTTAAAATCTTTTTTTTTTTTAAGATTTTATTCATTTATTTGACAGAGAGAGACACAGTGAGAGAGGGAACACAAGCAGGGGGAGTGGGAAAGGGAGAAGCAGGCTTCCCACAGAGCAAGGAGCCCAATGCGGGGCTCGATCCCAGGGCCCCAGGATCACGACACAAGCTGAAGGCAGATGCCCAATGACTGAGCCAAGGCACCCCAAGATTACTTAAAATCTTAAAAAAAAATTTAAAAAAACAGAAAAACATCCATAAATACAGAAAACAAACTGGACATTGCCAGAGGGGAGAGCCTTAAATACAGAGAACAAACGGTGGATGTCAGAGGGGATGGGCAAAATGGGTGAAGGAGAGTGGGAGGTAAAAGTTTCCAGTTATGGAGCACCTGGGTGGCTCAGTCAGTAAAGTGTCTGACTCTTGATTTTGACTCAGGTCATGATCTCAGTGAGAGATCGAGCCCCAGGTTGAGTTCTATGCTGAGTGTGGAGGCTGCTTAAAATTCTCTCTCTCCCTCTGCTTCTCCCCCCATGCTCATATGCACTCATGTGCACTCTCTCTCTAAAAAAAAAAAAAAAAAATCCAGTTATGGAGTGCATAAGTTATGGGGATAAGAGGTACAACATAGAAATAGATAGTCAATGATATCATAATAGTGTTGTATGGTGACAGATGTTAGCTAAATTATGGTGAGCATAGCATAACATATAGACTTCCTGAATCATTATGTTGTACACCTGAAACCAATTAACATTGTGTGTCAATAATACTTCAATTAAAAAAAAAATAAAGGATTTCCTAAAGTGGACAAGGGGCAATGCAGAAGAGTGGTCCCAGGGAGAAGAGGAAGAGAAAATGAATCACCTAGCAACATAGCAGGAGATAATTTCTTGATGTCAGCACAGTGAACAGAAACACGGCGCAGGGTCTCCTTGAGTTGAGGAGTGTAGTTGAGAATTTGGACAGATCAGGGCATCTATAATTTACAGGGCAAAATATTGGAGAGGAAAGAGCTGAAGAGATATACAGAGGATTTCCCTTTAGTCTTCAGTTGTATACTGATCAACACATAGTGTGAGAAAACTGCCATAGACCAGTGAAAGAACCACTGGGTAGAAGATGCAGAGTAACTCCCAGAAAATATACAGGGTTGAAAATAGTTCATATTCCCAACAATCAGAGTGGAGCAAACTTGTAATACACAAGGCTAGCACAGAATACTGAAAAGGATTGCCTCAGTAGTGGGGCCAGTAACTCTAGAATAAAGACAGCTCTGAGTTTACCTAACAAAGCTGAAAAGCAACCCATGAAAGGACCAAACCGTTTCCAAGTAATTTAACAGCATCCCAGAATAAACACAATATTTACAATATTTAAACTACCAAAAAAAAAAAAATTCACCCAAGAATGTAAAATTCACACTGTCTGTCATCCAATAAAAAATTATTAGGGGGACGCCTGGGTGGCTCAGTTAAACGTCTGCCTTCAGCTAAGGTCATGATCTCAGGGTCCTGGGATTGAGTCTCGCATTGGGCTCCATGCTCAGCAGGGAGCCTGCTTCTCCCTCTGCTGCTCCCCCTGCTTGTGCTCTCTCTCTCTGATAAACAAATAAATAAAATCTTTAAAAAAAATTATTAGGCAGCAAATACACAGGAAAATACAATCCATAGAGGAGAAAAATCAAATTATAGAAATAGATTCAGAGGGGCACCTGGGTGTCTCAGTTGGTTAAGTGTCTGCCTTCGGCTCAGGTCATGATCCCAGGGTCCTGGGATCGAGTCCCACATTGGGCTCCTTGCTCAGTGGGGAGACTGCTTCTCCCTCTGCCCCTCTCCCTGTGTGCAAGTGTGGGTGCTCTCTCGTGCAGTCTCTCTCTCTGACAAGTAAATAAATAAAATCTTGAAAGAAAGAAAGAAATTCAGAAATGACACAAATGAGGGGCACCTGGGTGTCTCAGTTGGTTGGGCGTCTGCCTTCAGCTTGGGTCATTGTCACAGGGTCCTGGGATCCAGCCCCACGTCAGTCTCTCTGCTCATGGGGGAGCCTGCTTCTCCCTCTCCCTCTGCCTGCCACTCCCTCTGCCGACTGTTCCCCCTGCCTGTGTTCTCTCAAATAAAAATCTTAAAAAAAAAAAAATGACACAAATGATAGGCATTTATTCCATAATTTCAAAAAAGTACAAGAAATTATGAGAATGTTGAAAAGCATGGAAGATATTTTTTAAAATTCACATATAACTGGGACACCTGGGGTGCTCAGTCAGTTAAGCATCCACCTCTTGATTCTGGCTCAGGTCATGAGATTGAGCCCTGTATGGAACTCCATGCTCAGCACAGAGTCTGCTTGTCCCTCTCTCCCTGCCCCTACCCATGCTCGCACACTCTCTCTCAAATAAATTTTTAAAAAGTCTTTAAAAACCACATAAAATTCCCATATAACTTTTTTATTTTTTTAAAAGTTTCTTATTTTATTATTATTATCATTATTATTATTTTAAGTAAGCTTGACACCCAACGTGGGGCTTGAATTCATGACCCTAAGATTAAGAGTCACAGGCTTTACTGCCTGAGCCATCCAGATGCCCCCACATAGAACTTTTAGAGATGAAAAATACACTGCATGGTATTTGTATTAATGTGTTAGGGCCTCCATAACAGAACCACAGGCTGGATGGCTTAATCAACAGAAGTTTATTGGGGCGCCTGGATGGCTCAGTCGTTAAGTATCTGCCTTCAGCTCAGGTCATGATCCTGGGGTCCTGGGATCAAGCCTCACATTGGGCTCCCTGCTTGGCAGAAAGTCTGCTTCTCCCTCTCCCACTCCCCCTGCTTGTGTTCCCTCTCTCACTGTGTCTCTGTCAAATAAATAGATAAAATCTTTAAAAAAAAAGACAAAACAGAAGTTTATTTTCTCACAGTTCTGGAGGCTAATGTTCAAGATCAAGTTTCCAGCAAAGTTTGCTTCTAAAAAGGACTCTTCCTTTGACTAGCAGATGGCCACCTTCTTGCTGTGTCCTCACATGGCCTTTTCTCTGTATGCAAACACTTCGAATTTCTCTTCCTCTTATAAGGACATCAGTCCTATTAGGTTAGGCCCCACCCTTATGGTCTCATTTTACCTTAATTACTTCCGTAAAGGCCCTATCTCCAAATAAAGTAATACTGGGGATTAGGGTTTCAACATATGAACTCTGACGGGGGACACAGTTCAGTTTATAAGAGGATTAGTAACAGATTAGACACAACAGAAAAATGATTAGAGAACTTGAAGATGTTGCAATGGAAACTGTACAAAAGGAAACACACAAAAGGAAAAAGAACATTGAAAAATACAAGCAAAACATGGTGAGATATGGGACAACTTCAAGTGGCCCAATATACACAGTCCCTGAAAGTGAAGCAAGGGTCAGGCAGAAGAAATATTTTAAAGCCTAATGGATAAAAAATTTTCCAAAGTTTTGAAAATTATAAATTCACAGATCTGGGACTCCTGGCTGGCTCAGTTGGTAGAGCATGCAACTCTTGATCTCTGGGTCATGAGTTCAAGCTCCACATTGGGCGTGAAGCCTACTTAAAAAGGAAAAAAAATGTTTAACTTAAATCTGGAGATCCGAGAATGTCAACAAACCTCAAACCCAAGATAGAGGAACAAAAGTACATCACAATCAAGTTGCTTAGAACTACTGATAAAGAGAAAATCATCTTAAAAACAAATTTTAAAAAGGCAACTTATTTACAGACTATAAAGATAATGCAGCAGATTTCTCTGTCAAATAAATAAATAAAATCTAAAAACAAACAAACAAACAAACAGTGGCCAAATAAAGACGTTCTCAGCATACAAAATCTGAAGAAATTCATACAAGCACACCTGAAGTACAAGAATGTTAAAGGAAGCCTCCAGAAAGAAGGAGAATATTATCAAATGTAAATCTGAATCTATACCAAAAAATGAAGAGCTCTAGAAATGATAAATATGTGGGTGAATGTGAAAGACCTTTTAAAGTTATTTAAGTTTATGGGGCGCCTGGGTGACTCAATTGGTTAAGCATCGGCCTTCCGCTCAGGTCATGATCCCAGGGTCCTGGGATTGAGCCCCGCATTGAGCTCCTTGCTCAGCAGGAGCCTGCTTCTCCTTCTCCCTCTACCTGCCGATCCCCTTGCTTGTGCTCGTGCTCTCTCTCTCTGTCAAATGAATAAATAAAATCTTTTTAAAAATAAATAAAGTTATTTAAATTTAAATTTCTTTAATAGAAAACTGACAGGGCACATGGCTGGTTCAGTTGGTACAGCATGTGACTCTTGACCTTAGGGTTGTGAGTTTGAGCCCCATGTTAGGTGTAGAGATTACTTGATAATAAAATCTTAAAAAAAAAGAAAGAAAGAAAGAAAGAAAACTGACTATTAAAGCAAACATAACAGGGGTGCCTGGGTGGCTCAGTAGGTTAAACATCTAACTCCTGATCTCAGCTCAGGTCTTGATCTTAGGGTTGTGAGATCAAGCCCCGCATGGAGCCTACTTTGAAAGGAAGGCAGAAAGGCAGAGAGAAAGAAAAAGAAAAGAAAAGAAAGAAAGAAAGAAGTAATGTGAGATTTATCACATATGTAGAAATAAATGATATGCAGCAATAGGACAAAGACTAGAAGTGGAGAAATAAAGTATGTTGTTGTGGGTTCTTACACAATTTGTGAAACTGTATAATGTTACTTCAAAGTAGACAATGATAAGTTAAAGATGTATACTATAGACCATAAAGCAACTACTCAAAACAAAACAAATCCCAAACACTTGAGCTAAAGGGCAATGAAAAAGATAAAATAGAATCATAAAAAATACTCAGTCCAAAAGAGTTTTTTACTTTTATTTTTTTTTTAAGATCGTATTTACTTATTTGAGAGAGAGACGAGCAGGGGAGGGAGGAGTAGAGGGAGAGCAACAAGCAGACTCCCCACTTAGTGGGGAGCTCAACACTGGGCTCTATCCCAGGACCCTGAGATCATGACCTGAGCCGAAGTCAGACACTTAACTGACTGAGCCACCCAGGCATCCCCAAAAGAGTTTTTTTTTAAAAGAGAGACAAAGAGAGAACAATGAGCAGCTGGAACAAACAAAGAAATTAGCAAATAGATAACTTTAAATTCAACATCATTAAACAATTTTAAATCTTCTTAACATCCCAATTTAAAAAGGGATTTGCAAATTGTATTTTAAAAAAGCAATATCCAGGGGCACCTGGGTGGCTCACTCAGGAAGCAGAATCTTGATTTCCGCTCAGGTTATGGTCTCAGGGTCCTGGGATCGAGCCCCATGTCCAGCTCCATGTTCAGTGCAGAGTCTGCTTCAGATTCTCTCTCCCTCTGCCCCCCCTTTCTCTCTCCTGTCTAAAATAAATAAATGAAACCTTTAAAAAATAAAAATAAAACATTTAAAAAGCAATATCCAACAAATACAACTATCAGGAAACTCATTTTTTAAATTTATTTATTTATTTATTTATTTATATTTTGACATTTTATTTTTAAGTAACCTCTACACCCGATGTAGGGCTTGAACTCACAACCCAGAGATCAAGAGTCACATGCTCCACTGACAAATCCAGCCAGGCACCCCAAGAAACTCATTTTAAAATGAAGACACAAATAGGGGCAACTGGCTAGCTCAGTCAGTAGAGCGTGCGACTCTTGTGCATAGAGCTCACTTAAAAAAAATCAACTGGATTTAGGGGTGCCTGGGTGGCTCAGTTGTTAAGCGTTGCTTTTGGCTCAGGTTATGATCTCAGGGTCCTGGGATCAAGCCCTGCATCAGGCTCCCTGCTCAGTGGGGAGCCTGCTTCTCCCTCTCCCACTCCCCCTGCCAGTGTTTCCTCTCTCGCTGTGTCTCTCTCTGTCAAATAAATAAAATCTTTAAAAAAAAATCAACTGGATTTAATGAAAACTTTATATATATATTATAAATATATAAATATATATAATATATAAATATATATTACATATTATATATATAATAAAGACACAAATAGAATAAAATAAAAGGATGTAAAATGATATACCATGCTAACACAAAAGAAAGATGGAAAGCTATCTAACTTCCAGGATGGCATTAAGGAACTCCAAAAATCTGGGGCACCTGGGTGGCTCAGTCGTTAAGCATCTGCCTTCAGCTCAGGTTGTGATCCTGGGGTCCTGGGATCGAGCCCTGCATCGGGCTCCCTGCTCCACGGGAAGCCTACTTCTCCCTCTTCCACTCCCCCTGCTTGTGTTCACTCTCTCGCTGTGTCTCTCTCTGTCAAATAAATAAATAAAATCTTAAAAAAAAAAAAGAAAGAAATTTATAAAAAAAAAGGAACTCCAAAAATCAGTTCCCCTGTAAAGGCAATGAGAAATCTGGATAAAAAAACTGCCAAAATCAACTTTTTCAAACCCTTGAAATTAAACAAAGTCTTTTGATAATCTAAGAGTGTTTATTCACAAAAAATGTCTGACTCTCAGTAAGAACAATAACCTTTGGGGCATCTTAACTTTCCCTAATCCAATACCCCTTCTCCCACTTTCCAAGTACCATTTAAAGCTGATAACCTCACAACTACAGTAGCTATGAAAACCAGCAGGCTAGCAGCTGTTGGAGAGGGGAAAATGGATTTAGAGTTCCCCAAAAGCCCCAATCCCAGAAAATTGTCACTATTTGACTTGTCTGGCAGCTCATTGAAAAGTGCCATTTTCAGAGCTTGTCTTTATTTGACCTGAATCGGAACTCAATCTTTAAGAATAGTCCTAACCAAAGGGAGTTTATCAAAAACAATCAGTGGCAGTTGTTTAACATTGAAGTTGCCAGAGGTGTTAACAGCTGTGGCTAAGAATAGGCTGATGAAAAATCTTAAAAGGAAAAGTTGGAGAGTAATATGTCCACAGGGAGAGTTGTGAAGATCTGACAGAGTCCTGGGAACCTGGGAATTTGTAATGCCATATGCATGGTATATGCACATCCAAGAAAGGCCTAAGAAGACCATAATGTCTCAATGCTGGCTGACTTCAAGGTTTTGCTCAAGCAAGTGAAGGCTAATAACAGGTGTAAACTGCCTGACAAATCATTGAAACCATATCCCAATACACACAGAGTCATTTAGCAAAACCTGGAAGACTTATTTCTTTAAGGTATTTGAGGAAATCTCTATTCAATCATTAAATTGGCTACTAAGGTAACTCAGCAGAGAGTTCATATAACAAGAATATACACTGTACAGAATTAGTCCAGGAAACTCATTAAACAAATCTTGGAGAGGGTATCTGATTTACAAAGTTGCCACATTGTATAAAGATTTGTTTCATTTATTTATTTTAGAGAGAAAGAGGGCTGGGGGAGGAACAAATTGAGAGGGACAGGCAGACTCCACACTGAGCATAGAGCCTGACGTGGGACTTGATCACATGACCCTGAGATCATGACCTGATCTGAAATCAAGAGTTGGATGCTCAACCGACTGAGCCACCCAGGCACCCCACCACATTGCATAATTTAAAATGTACAGTTTAGGGGCACCTGGGTAGCTCAGTTGGTTAAGTGTCTGCTTTCAGCTCAGGTCATGATCCCAGGGTCCTGGGATTGAGCCCCACATCGGGCTCCCTGCTCAGTGGGGAGCCTGCTTCTCCCTTTTCCTCTGCCTGCCGCTCCCCCTTCTTGTGCTCTCTCTCGTGCGTGCGCTCTCTGTCAAATAAATAAATAAAATCTTTAAAAAATAAAATAAAATGTACAGTTTATGGGGCACCTGGTGGCTCAGTTGGATAAGCATCTGCTTTTGGCTCAAGTCATGATCTTGGGGTCCTGGGATTGAGCACTGCATGGGGCTCCCTGCTCAGCAGGGCATCTGCTTCTCTCTCTCTCCCTCTGTCTCTGCCCCCCACTTGTGCATGCTCTCTCTCTCAAATAAACAAATAAATAATCTTTTAAAAATAAATAAAATGTCCAGTTTTCAACAAAAAATTTATGTAGATATGTGAGAATTTATGAGATATATAAAGAAACCAAAAACTGTCTCACTAGATGGACTGAACAGTAGATTTCAACAGGCGGAAGAAAGAATCAGTGAACATAGAGAAAAGTCAATTGAGATTATCCATTCTGAAGGATTGAAATAAAAAAGAATGAAGAAAATGAACTGAGGTTTGAGACCTCTGGACCACCATCAAGTGAACCAACACAAGCATAACTGACGTCTCAGAAAGAGGAGAGGGAAATGGGCAGAAAGAATATTCAAAGAAATAAAAGCCAGGGCGCCTGGGTGGCTCAGTTTTTAGGCATCTGCCTTCAGCTCAGGTCATGATCCCAAGGTCCTAGGATTGGGCCCCATATCGGGCTCCCTGCTTAGCGGAGAGCCTGCTTCTCCCTCTCCCACTCCCCCTGCTTATGTTTCCTCTCTCACTCTGTCTCTGTCAAATAAATAAATAAAATCTTAAAAAAAAAAAAAAAAAAGATTGTTTAAAAAAAAAGAAAGAAAGAGCACCCAGAAATGTCTGAAAAACATTAGTTGGCACATCCAAGAGGCTCAATGAGCCCTCAGGGTAAACTAAATGGCATCCACACCTTGATATGTCATAGAAAAACAATCAAAAGACCAAGAATTTTGAAAGAAGCAAGAGAAACTTGTGATGACTCATCACATACAAGAGATCCTCAATAAGTAACAGCTGGTTTCTCATTGGAAACAATGGAGGCCAGAAAGCAGTTGAATGATCTATTCAACATGCTATTGTCAACCAAGAGTTCTATATCCAGCACAACTATCCCTCAAAAAATGAAGGAGAAATTAAGGAGACATTTCCATATAAACAAAAACTGATATAATTCAGGGATGCCTAGGTGGCTCAGTAGGTTATACATCTGACTTCGGCTCAGGTCATGATCTTGGGGTCCTGGGATCATGCCCTGTATTGGGCTCCCTGCTCAGTGGGGAGTCACTTCTCCCTCTCCCTCTGCCTTCCCCACCACTCCTGTGCTCTCTCTCTCAAATAAATAAAATCTTTAAAAAAACAAAAAAAGAAAACAAAATTATATTACCAAGGATAAAGGGAGTCATTCCATAATGATAAAGATGTCAATTTACTGAAAGGACATAATAACCTTAATCACATTATAGCAGAGTATTTATGAAGAAAAAACTGATAGAAATACAACTATAAATAGACAAATCCACAGTTATAACTAAAGATTTCAATACCTGTCTCCCAATGATTGATACACATAGACAGAAAATAGGTAAATATATAGAAGATGTGGCCCATACTATTAACCAATTTCACCTAGCTGACATTTATAGAACACCCAACACAACAACAGATTTGTGTAGTAAAGAATTTGGCCTTGTTCAAAGAGAAGTCTGGCTTTTGCCCTCAGCTTCTGGGAGGTGATCTGCCGTACCTGATGGGAGTGTCTTTGTTTAGGAACTGGCCACATCAGATTTTTTTAAGATTTATTTATTTATTTATCTGAGAGAGAGAGAGAGAAATGGGTCAGCAACATAGAAGTCACAGTCCTCAACATGTTCTCACCTGACACCAACTGTAAGTTCATGGTGTTCCCAAAATGACCCTGTTTTGATAATTTGCTAGAATGCACTGAAATTATATTCACAGTTACAGTTTATCAGGGGAAAATGATACAGACTAAAATCAGCCAAATGGGGGTGCCTGGGTGTCTCAGATGGTTAAGCATCTGCTTTGGCTCAGGTTGTGATCCCAGGGTCCCGGAATCAAGCCCCTCATTGGGCTCCCTGCTCAGCGGGGAGCCTGCTTCTCCCTCTCCCTTGGCTGTTCCCCCTGCTTGTGCTCTGTCACTCTCTCTGTCAAATAAATAAATAAAATCTAAATAAATAAATAAAATAAAATCAGCCAAATGAAGAAACTCAATGGGCAGAATCTATATGTACCAAATTCAGAGCTCCAAGTTTCCTCTCCCTGTAGAATCAGAATGCATTGTTTTTCTGACATTGGTGTGACAATCCATAAAGAATCATTCCCAACCACAAAAGCTCACCTGAGCTTCAGTGTCCAGAGTTTTTGTTGGGGCTTCATTGCACGGCAATGACTGATTGCTCACATGGTTGAATTCAGTCTGTAGGTTGCCTGATAGTGAATGACCCAACATCCCTAACTAAGACTATTGTGTGTTGCCATACCCACCTTAAGATCTCATGTGGCCTGGGATGCCTGGTGGCTCAGTCAGTTGTCTGCCTTCCACTCAGGTCATATCCCAGGGTCCTGGGATCGAGTCCCATGTCAGGCTCCTTGCTCAGCAGAGAGTCTGCTTCTCCCTCTGCCTACTGCTTCCCCTGCTTGTGCTCTCTCTCTTGCTCTTTTTCAAATAAATAAATAAAATCTTAAGAAAAAAAAAAGAAGAAGAACATATAAAGGAAAAGCCAATCCTGAAAAGTTAGAAATCCAATGTCTACAGTATCTTGTGAGACTGAGAAATCCTTGACATTATTGTTTGGTAATTGGGTGGGCAGGTCCCAAATAGCTTCCTGTATATGAGAAGAAAGAGACTTTCCACTTTGTGTGATGTCATTGCCTAAATAATACACTTGGATCTGATAAAATTGGAGTTTATTCTTTTTTTTTTTTAAGATTTTATTTATTTATTTGTCAGAGAGAGAGAGAGCACACAAGCAGGAGGAGTGGCAAGCAGAAGGAGAAGCAGGCTCCCCGCTGAGCAAGGAGCCTGATGTGGGACTCGATCCCAGGACCCTGGGATCATGACCTGAGCTGAAGACAGACGCTCAACCACCCAGGTGCCCCAGGGCCTCTGACTTTTGACTTCAGCTCGGGTTGTGGTATGGGGTTGTGCGATTGAGCCCTATATCAGGCTCTGTGCTCAGTGTGAAGTCTGCTTGTCCCTCTCCTCTCTCTCTCTCTCTCAAATAAATAAAATCTTTAAAAAAAAAAAAGTAAGCTACTAAGATATTTTGTCTTATTTTTATACTTTTAAATATCCATCTATGCTTAAATTTTGATGTGTATACTATTTAACATGATTTAATTTTGCGGCAATTCCATCCTGCATTTTCTATCCACATTTTGCATCTCTAGGTCCCAGAAAGACATGGATTAACCAGACTATAAATTTTTAGAACAATCCTAAAATCCTTGGTGAATTTTAATCTTTTTTTTGTGTGTGAAAATTAGTGAAGTCTTTAACTGGATTACACAAATTTTATTTTGGCCAAGGTTTAAATGTGTAAGTCCATTGATGTAGGGGGTGATTTCATTCACACCTTATTATAAGCCACTGTAAGGAGATATTGTCACTGAGAGGAATATGTTTAGAAAAGAGCAGTGAAGGAAAGAAAGGGGTCCCAGTGATGGTACAGAAGGAGGAGAGGGAAGGCAGAGCAAAGTGGAGGAGGTAAAGGTACAGGAAGGAGATCAAAAGAGAGGCATCTGAGGTTCGTCAGGAGAGTTTGGACTGAGCTTTAAGGAAAGCAATTTAAAATTTTTTTCTGCTTTTCAGAGGCCCTTTTACGAAGAAGAATGTGGACCATCAAATCATTTGGAATTTTTGAATCCTTTAATTCTAAGTCACCAGGCATGTAAATAATTTTGTTTACATATCCATTCCCAAGCAGTCATTGACATTTTAAATTGTGATAGAATCCTGTCAGAGCTTCATATATTAGGTGCTATTGGCACTATAATGTATGTATGTGTAAGAAGTAGGACAATGACCTGGAAGTTCATTAAATAACTGATTGCCCATATTCAAATGATGAGAACAAACAGGAGACAGTAATCAGCCCAGAGAACCTCAGTAGTATACCCACTTTGTCTGCAAGAGCCTTGAATCATGCAAAATTCAAATCAAGAAGCTTATACCAAGGACAATAGTCTTAAGTGATGCTCAAGAGAAAAGAGTGGTGCATTTATTAGGCACAGGACCTACTCAGCTGTGCAGTCACTGAGACCCGCAGGAGGGGAGATAGCAAAAGTTTCTACTTTATTGATCAGGCTGAGCAGCAGAGAGTCCAGGTCACAGTACCAGAAACTGGGAAAAGATCAGCCAGAACACTAGAACACTGTGAAAAACCAGACTTCATTCATAATGCTGCAGCATGAGAACCATTCCAAAAAGATGTTCTGTCTTGAGGAAGAGACTCGGAGATTTTGTAGAGATTTAGCCTAAGAAGTCAGCCTGAAGTCAACTAGTTTTGAGACTAGTTGGTCAAAAGTAGTTCTTCGAAGGAGGAAGTATTCTTTTTGCAGTTTTGTAGCCATTGGTTGGCACTACCAGCCAAAAGATACTAACATGCATAGGCAGCAGGCCACCAAGTATGGCCTGAAGGGAATGGGACAATGTATAGCCTCTCAGAGGACAGAATTTCTGGCAATTTAATTCTTTGACCAAGAAACTCAAACCCAGTCTCTAATCAAGGAAACAAATACTTGACCCAATACTATTGAGAATGTAGATGTGTTACCTTTCACCTCAATATCCCTGTCCAGCAGGACCTGCCATATGCTTGACTGGTGACCCATGTCTGAAGCTGTTTTGGAAGTTTCCTTCATTCTCCTTTCCATGGAGGAGAACATTATTGCTCTGCTGTTTTTCTCCAATACTGCAAAGCAGGACTGCTACGGTGGTTAATTTGACTACTTAATCCGTTGGGAGTCCTGGCTCTACTGCTTTCTAGCTGTGTGGCCCACTTCGTGGTTATGCTTGACCCACAGTTGAAATTTTAAACTTTGTCTTTCAGTGTGTATGTATGTTTCTATGTCTATAATTCAGGAAACTCTTCACCTCTCTTTGTGTAAATGTGAGATATTTTCCTACCTTCAGATGGTATTACCAAATTAGATTATAAAATCTGTTAGAGGAGAGCATTTTGATTGGCTTAGAGATAAAGAAGCACTTATATAAATTAAACAGTCTTAAAAATACCCAGAAATTAAGGAAACTGAACTTCTAATACTTTCAGTGTGAAAAAAAGGACATTTTTATAGAAACTAACTCAAACATTTTAAGGTTTCAAGTTAACATAATTTAGATAAATCTCTGACAAACAAAACTAGTTTAATAATTCTGGTTTAATAAAAATATCTTTTTTATCTCTGAATTATAAACATCAAGTAAAATATTAGTGTACATTTTTATTCTACTTAGATATGTACTTAAACTTAATTGGTTTACTGATTGAATAAGCTAGCATTACTTCTACTTAATGTTTAGGATTACAAAAAGTGTAAATTTGTGTTTAACCAAATAGAATAATTAGTCTAACAAACTTTATTTTAACAAAAATTAATTTGAAGTTAGTTTCTTTTTTTTAAAATCCAATTTGAAATTAGTTTTCAAGATCTTTGGGTAATTAAAACCTTGAACAGTAAATTGAGTTACTTAGCGGATATTCATTAGACAGCTAGATCATTTCTGAGATAAAATACTGAAGTACTGATTGGTAAAATTTAAGTTCTTATGCTTCTTATTGTTATATGCTACAGAAAGACTATATCTTTGGGGTTTTTTTTAAAGATTTATTTATTTATTTTTTAGAGAGAGAGAGTGAGAGTGCATGTACGTGCATGGGGGAAGGGAAGAGGGAGAGAATCCTAGTCAGACTCCCACTAACATGGAGCAGAGAGCACAGAGCCTGAGGTGGGGCTCTCAGGCTCTGATCTCACAACCCTGAGATCAGAGCCTGAGCCAAAATCGAGAATCGGCTCCTTAACCAACTGAGCCACCCAGGTGCCCCTGTATCTTTGGGTTTCATTTATACACTTATAAAGTGTATAATGCTGTATGACTGACAGTATGTAATTATCCACCTCTTACTTTTCTCTGTCAAATAGAAATTACTTTGGTTAATTGTCCAGTGCATTTCGTTCTTCCTACTCCAAAATATCTAATATCTCCTGAATCCATTCATGTCTTTTTATTTCTATCACAGTCATCACCGCACTTGCTTAAGCTGTGATAATCTTTCACCTGCACTATTGAGCTAGTTTTTAAATTATCCCTATAATTTATGGTACTATTTATGCAATTAAAATCAGAAAATAATGTTCATTGCTTTATAACTGTTGGTGTCTGTTCATTGCATGGTCTGACCTTATCCTGTCTTTTATGTTTTTTTGTTTTTTTAAAAAGATTTTATTTATTTATTTGACAGAGAGAGCACACAAGCAGGGGGAGTGGCAGGCAGAGGGAGAGGGGGAAGCAGGCTCCCTGCCTAGCAGAGAGCCCAACATGGGGCTTGATTCCAGGACACTGGGATCATGATCTAGCCAAAGGCAGACGCCTAACCAACTGAGCCACCCAGGACCCCCTCATCCTGTCTTTTCAACTTCATCTTCTATTCCTTTTCTACTCACTCTCACTACTCTTGAGCCACATAGGCTTCCTGTGGTCATCCTTCCCAACCCAGCACCTTGGTGCTTGCTGTTCTGCCTACGTGAATGTTCTTTGCATGACTGGCTCCCTTTCAATATCCAGCTTTCAATATGGAATCTTACCTTCTCCTAGAGGTCTTTCCTGCCTACCCTGTCTAAAGCACCTCAGCCCCACCACATTTCCACTTTTATTTTCTTCTTAGTGCCTACCGAGTACCATGATCTGAAATTATCTTAGTCATTTTTCACTTGATTATTTTCTGTTTCCCCAACCAGAACATAAGCTCTATGAAAAGAGAGACCTTATATTAATCACCACTGTTTCCTTGAGGCCAAGAATGTGTCTAATACATAAAAGGAGTTCAATATGTTTATGGATGAAGAAATGTCTGTAATATTGCTGGGTCCTGCCATGTGAACTTCCATCCCTACTGTGCTGAAAAATCAGTCCTGGGCCAGGACTGCTGGTCTTCCATTTCTTAGCATCCCCAATTGTTTTCTGCTTAATGGCCTTAGCCTCCAGGCATAGACCCAAAACAAAGAGGTAGAGAGGAGTTTGCAATGAACCTATCTTCTCTAATCTCCCAAGGAATGTTGCCCATGCTCCCCAACTGCATTCCATTTTTAGCCTTGGAATGGAAGCCCTCTTTCAGCAAAGGCATGCATGAAAAGAGGCTATTTGGGGGCCAGGGTCAGGGTTCCAGGAATTCTTGATACTTTCCCCATATTCCCAGTGAGATTTTCAGGATTCCACTCTTTCCCAAACAAGTGTATCCTCCTGTCCCAGAGAAAAAGGAGCAGCAGAGCTTTTGGTTGGCTGCATTTGGTCCTGGTGAGTAATTGATGTATTGATCTGAATTTCAGAATGTGATTTGTGGTTCTGCTTTTCTTTTTTGCTTCCAGCTTGGCAACCTGGAACTGGAATTTGTCTTATTGCATCAGCCTACTCTGATTAGCCTAACATTCATTCAACAGATATTTATTGAGGGTCCACTATGTACCACTGTTGTAAGCACTTGGAATGCATTAGGAAACATAAAAGACAAGTTCTTTGCCCTAGAGGAGCTTCCACCCTAGTGGTAACGATGGTGGGTGGGATAACAATAAACATATTAAATTTTATAGGATACTGGAATGTGATAAGTAAGTACTTTGGAGAAAAGTAAAAGTAAATGGGAGTAAAGAGAAGGGGAGGTGTAGATTGCAGTTTTAAACAGGGGAACCTCCTTTAGCATGTGACATCTGAACAGAAGTTGAAGGAGACAAATAAGATATTCAGTCATGTGAATATCTAGGAGCAGGGCATTCCAGGCAAAGGAAGCAACTAATTCTTGGGCCTTAAGGCAGGAACCTGTCTGGCATCTTAAGAATAGCTGTGTGGGGCGCCTGGGTGGCTCAGTTGGTTAAGCGACTGCCTTCGGCTCAGGTCATGATCCCAGGGTCCTGGGATCGAGTCCCACATCGGGCTCCCGGCTCAGTGGGGAGCCTGCTTCTCCCTCTGACCCTCTCCTCTCTCATGCTGTTTCTCTCTTGCTCGCTCTCTAATAAATAAATAAATAAAATCTTTAAAAAAAAAAAAAAAAGAATAGCTGTGTGGCTGGAGCAGGGTGAATAGGAGTGGTAGGAGATAAAGCCAGAGATGTGATGGGGGTCAGAATGTGTAGGGCCTTTAGCCATTGTAAGGACTTCGGTTTTTACTGAGTGACATGCGAGTCATGGCAGGATTTTTACAGAGGAGCACTCATTTAAATTTTAAAAGGTTTCCTCAGGCCCTATGTTGAAAACAGACTATACCAACACAGGAGTAGAAGCTAAGAGACCGGGGCGCCTGGGTGGCTCAGTCGTTAAGCTTCTGCCTTCGGCTCGGGTCATGATCCAGGACCGCATTGAGCTCCCTGCTTGGCGGGAAGCCTGCTTCTCCCTCTCCCACTCTCCCTGCTTGTGTTCCCTTTCTGGCTGTGTCTCTCTCTGTCAAATAAATAAATAAAATCTTAAAAAAAAAAAAAAAGAAGCTAAGAGACCTGTTAGCATCGAATAGGAAGACCTGTTACTTACTATGCCAGTAATCCAGGCCAGAAATAATGGCCGTAGAAGGGAAAATAATTGTAGGGGAGGAAAGTTTTCCTGTACTCTCTTAGGGTCCCTGGTTGGGGACTGATAATTAAACTGATAAAGATTAACAGGAGAAAAGTATACATATTTATTTTACATGTCGTAAAAGCCTTCATAAGGTAATGAAAAACCACCCCCCAAATGGTTAAACCTGAGTGTTTTTACTTTTTTGTTTACTTTTTTTTTTTAAGATTTTATTTATTTATTTGACAGAGACACAGCCTGAGAGGGAACACAAACAGGGGGAGTGGGAGAAGGAGAAGCAGGCTTCCCGCCCCAGGACCCCAGATTCATGACCTGAGCCAAAGACAGACACACTTAACGACTGAGCCACCCAGGCACCCCTGTTTAATTTTTTTTAATAAAGATTTTGTTTTTAAATAATCTCTACACCCAACATGGGACTCAAACTCACGACCCCGAGATCAAGAGTCACACACTCTTTCGACTGAGCTAGCCAGGAACCCCAAACCTGAGTGTTTTTAGTGCTAGGTTTGATGCAGTGGAAAGTCATGGAAAGATATGATAGGGGAAAGAGTATGAGCTAAATGTAGTAAAGTGGGGAAAACTTAGCAAGGCTTGTTCATTCTATTGGAGATAAGGTTATTTTTTTTTCCTCTGGTTATAGGGAGGGTGCCTCTCACATGAGGGTCTTATGACCTGCTTCAGGAGAGAAGGTCAGGGGGAGGGTTAGTGACCTTCCTGCTTCTGCTGTTTTCTTCAAACTCCTTCAGCTTGAAATATTCAGTATGCCAAAGCACCATATTATGTGTCCTGGGCCCCATCATAGTGAAAAATAGACTCCTGATACACTTTGACTATAAGCCCACAGGAAGAAATGTCTATGTCATTTGAGAGAAAGGAGTCGATGACTCCAGGGTTTTCTCCTGGACAAGTAGAGTTGTTGTCCACTGAGATTGGGAAGACCAAGGGTGGAGCCGGCTTGAGATGTATATCAGACTTCTAAGTGGGGAACTTGAGCAGGCAGTTGGATACACAGGTCTGTGAGTTGTTGGGATATATAAAGTATTTAAAGCAGTAAAACTGTATGAGAGAGTGAGAGTAGAGAAAGAAAGATGATCAAAGGCTGAGCCCTGGGGCACTCCAACATTTAGAGTGCTGACAATAGAAATATCATGTGAGCACATTAATTTTAAGTTGTTTTGTAGCCACATGAAAAAAAGAGAAAGACAAAGAAACTGGTGAAATTAATTTGAAACCACATTTTATTTAACTAAGATATCCAAAATGTTATCATTTCAGCATGTGATCACTATAAAAATTATTATTTTTTTAATTTTATTTATTTATTTGAGAGAGAGTACAAGCAGGGGGAGTGGCAAGGGAGAGGGAGAAGCAGCCTCCTGCCCAGCAGAGAGCCCAACATGGTGTAAAAATTATTAATGAAATATTTTATATTCTTTTTTTCCTAGTAAGTCTTTGAAACCTTATATGTGTTGGGACGCCTGTGTGGCTCAGTTGGTTAAGCATCTGCCTTTCGCTTAGGTCATGGTCCCAGGGTCCTGGAGTCGAGTCCCACATTGAGCTCTTTGCTCAATGGGGAGCCTGCTTCTCCCTCTGCCTGCAGCTCCCCCTGCTTATACTCTCTCTCTCTGTGACAAATAAATAAATAAAATCTTTTAAAAAAATGAAAACTTGGGGCACCTGGGTGGCTCAGTCGTTAAGTGTCTGCCTTCGGCTCAGGTCATGATCCCAGCGTCCTGGGATCGAGCCCCGCATCGGTCTCCCTGCTCAGCGGGAAGCCTGTTTCTCCCTCTCCCTCTGCCCCTGCTGTGTTCCCTCTCTCGCGTGTCTCTCTCTCTGTGAAATAAATAAATAAAATCTTAAAAAAAAAAAATGAAACCTTACATGTTTTGAACACATAGCAATTTCAGTTCGAGCTCGCCACATTGCTAGGATTCTATAGCCACCCGAGGCTGGCAGCCGACCTGTTGGACAACACAGATGGAGAGGTCTGGAAGAGAGACTAGCAAAGGTGATGGGAAGGAGGAATATGTGAGGTAGAAAGGAAACAAGACACCATGGTGTCCTGGAAGCTGTGTGGGTGAAGTGGTGATAATCTATAGAAATTTTCTTATAATAGTTTCAGTTTTCTCAATGAGGAAACAAGCCAGGTTTACTGCCAGGGTGAGGACGTAGGAGGAGGTATAGGGGTATAAGAGAGAGGTGAGACCCGGAGAAAGAACAGAGGAGGGAAGTAAAGGATGATTGCTGGACAGTGTGAAAACTCAGAGAATGACAATGATGAATTTAAAGTGAGAACAAGGCAGTGAAGCTGGGTGTTTTTTTATTTTGGGGTTTTGTTTTTTTGCTTTTTTTGACAGAGAGAGAGAAAGAGAGAGAGCACAAGCAGGCGGAGTGGCAGGCAGAGGGAGAGGGAGAAGCAGGCTCCCCACTGAGCAGGGAGCCCGATGTGGAACTCGATCCCATGACCCTGGGATCATGACCTGAGTGGAAGGCAGATGCTTAACCTACTGAGCCACCCATGCACCCCAAAAGCTGGGTGTTTTTATCCAGATCAGATAGACAGAGACTTGCATTTAACCAGGGTAATAGTCTTACACTCTCCTTCTTGATGTCACTTTGTTTTGGTTAAAGTTGTTTGATTGTAAATAACTGAAATCAGCTCACATTAGGTAAATCAAAAAAGAAAATTTATTGGAAGAATTCTGGATAATTTTCAGAAATTAAAAGTTGCCGAGAGAGTCAGGAAGCAGGCAGCAGGTGGAAACCAAGCTGCAGGCACTGTGCGTGTCTGCCTCCTCCCCCTCATCCAGCGTGCCTCCTCTCCCGCGTCTCCATCCACAATCCTACAAAAGACAGTGGTCCCACTACAGCTAATCTGATAGAGTAAGTTTGGGTTAAGTAGGATGTGAGTCAAAGAAAAAATCATTAGGAAAAAGCAGCAGTTAATAATTCAAAATATTGTCTTATAAAATATGTTTGCAAAAGCATACAGCATCAGGTGCTGATACCCAGTAAGTGTTCCAGTGAAGTTTTATGGCATATTCAGTGTGAAAGTATAAGATAAAATCATGATGCCCATACAAATATAAAGTGAACACATCAAAGATTTTATTTAACTCATTAGTTAATGAAGGGATAAGATGTTTCAAGCAGGTGAAAAGAGAATTCAAAGACCATACATATATGTAGTCATAAAATGAATCTACAAATAGATGCAAAACTAGTTGCTGTTTGGTGGGGGGTGGGAGGTCAGAGAGATCAGTTTTCCCTTTACTGACTACACAGGATTCATTTGCACGTGTATAAAACAGAATTATTTGCATTGCTATGTTCTCTACATCTTACAGTGTTGTAAAATAGCTCATAGATGATGAAAAGTGAAACTCCTATAGACTCAGGTAAATTAGATGATGTGCTGTAGATAATGCATAGGTTTCCACTGAAGATATCCAGTAATTTTTTGATCCATTTCAAAATCTTTCACAATTTATCCTGATAACTGAAAAAACCTGAATTGTTGGTAAACACATTTCTTTATGATTCTCTCACTGTCCAATATTTTTATGCGCTCAGTATTTTGTGCCTTTTCATTTTTTAAAATGAGGTTTTATATTTAATTATTTAAAGTTATATAGCACTCAGGGTCATAGTCACACACAATAAAACACCAGATATCCGGATTCCTTGGGACCTGTGCATAAGTTTTATTTCTCTTTTTTTTTTTTTAAGATTTTATTAATTTATTTGAGAGAGACAGAGAGAGAGCATGAGCAGAGAGAGGGCCAGAGGGAAAGGGAGAAGCAGACTCCCCGCTGAGCAGGGAGCCGGACGTGGGGCTTGATCCCAGGACCCTGAGGTCATGACCTGAGCCAAAGGCAGATGCTTAACCAACTGAGCCACCCAGGCGCCCCTATTTCTTTCTTTCTTTCTTTTTTTTTTTAAGATTTATTTATGTATTTGAGAAAGAGAGGGAGTGAGAGAGAGGGCACATGTGGTGGGGAGGGGCAGAGGGAGAGAGAGAATCCCAAGCAGATTCCCAGCTGAGTGTGGAGCCCAGTGTGGGGCTTGATCTCAAGACCCATGAGATCATGACCTGAGCCGAAATCAAGACTTGGATGCTTAACAGACTGAGCCACCCATGCACCCCTGCATAAGTTTCATATCTTTGAGCCCCAAAGTCTATCATCTCAACCATTTTTGTTTTTTGTTTTTGTTTTTAAGTAGGCTCCACACTGAGCATGGAGCTGAACACAGCGCCTGAATTCATGACCCATGACCCTGAGATCAAGAGTCAGATGCTTAACCAGCTGAGCCACCCAGGTGCCCCAACCATCTTGGTTTTTCTAAACCTCTTATAAAAGAAAATGGGCGGACTATTAATGATATGAGCAAATGCTCCTGTAAAGGATCAGAATATGCCACCCCAAAATATACCATTTTAACATAAGAATGATTTTGAGCTGGAGGCAAATGAGAATCAATAGTTGTAGAAAGAAGCCTCCTCAGTGCCTTCCCTATCTGACAGCAGAAACTTCTGGGAAATGAGGACTGCCATAAATCTCCTCTCTTGGGGGAGTTTTATGGCCATGAAGAAGAGGGAAAGTCAGCACTGACAGGGGTCTGCAAACAGACCTTACCGAAATAACCCTTATCTTCTATTAGTTTACTCTTCTATATTCACCTTCCCTGTTTGCACCCCTAAAAGCTCAAACTCGTTTTCCTTTATCTTGTCACTTCTCTACAATTTTATTGTTCTGTTAAGATAGTATATAAGCTCTGGGGCGCCTGGTTGGCTCTGTTGATTAAGTGTCTGACTCTTGATTTTGGCTCAGGTCATGATCTCGGGGCTGGGCATGTGCTGGGCATGGAGCCAGCTTAGGATTCTCTCTCTCTCTATCCCTCTGCCCCTCCCCCATTCTTAAATAAAAAAAGATGCTATACAAGCTCCAAGTTTTAACCATCCCTTTGAGTTACTCATCATTAGGTGCCCTCCCCTTGTGTGTATGCATTCTGTCTTTTGTCAGTCTAATTCCCAGGGCCCCAGCCAGAGAATTTTTTTTTCCTTCCCTACACTCACAATATTAATATTCAACTTGAAAAAGCAGGAGACAAATGAGTTTGTCCTGTTTGGTAGATTATATTACTGCTCCCAAATTATTCATGCCCTTTCCTGAAAGAATTCTACATACCTCCTCCCATTGCCACATGATTTTCAGGACACATCCCATTGGTGGCAGGCTTAGCCACCTGACATTTTTGTGAGTTGAAAGGCTATTTGCTACTTCCTAGCTGATGCTTTGAGAGCCATGGCATTCCACTTTTCTTTTCCATCTGCCAGGAAAATAGCTTCTTCCTAATAGAAGCCTTTGCTTCCACTTAAATCCCAGAATAAAGAAGACATATAGAGCAGAATCTTAGCTAGCCTACAGCTGAGCTGACATAAGCAAGAAATACACCTTTGGGATTATAAGCTTTTGGGATTTGAGGATGTTGTTTGTTACTGTAGCATCACCTACCTATGTACTTCCTTTTTACAAACCCTCTGTTGAACTTTGCATCCCACATTTTCTCCTTCAGGATTCACCTTTCTTCTTGTTGAAACAGTTTTTTCAGTAAAAGTCTTTGGTGACTAAAATTTCTGAGTTCTTGCATACCTGAAGATGTCTTTATTCTACCCTTACTCTGGAATAATAGTCTCACTGGGCATAGCATTTTATATTTACCATTATTTTATTTCTCCATTTTGAAGATTTTATTCCACTGTCTCTTAGCATCTGCTGTTACATAAGAGAAAGTCTGGGATCAATCTGATTCTTATTTCTTAGTACATAATCCATCTTCCCTCTTTGATAGCTTTCAGTATTTCCCTTTCTTGTTTTCAAGTGTGGCTATGAGTTTTTAAATCTATTTTCTCCCTCATTTTATGTATTCAGAGAAGGAGGAGGAGGTTTTAGCATCTGTTCCACCTGCTGTCTTGACCCAGAACTTGGCTTCTGTATTACTAGGAAATGACTTGCTTTAATGACATGTACTCATCATTTTGAATTGTCCTTTTTTGTATGATGTTGCAAAAGCCTGATGCCCCTCAGGCATCTGATGAAGCTTACAGAACTATTTGGATTTACTTCAAGTATTATTAATAAACTTCTGTGTTTTTGTAGCTCTGTGTCTTTTTTTAGGGTTTGCCCCTCCTTCTTCTCTTCTTTCAGGCTATCAGCTGCCACTTCATCCTAATGCCCATATACCCATCCATAGCAATCTTCTGCATGTTGCTTGGCCTCTTCCCTGCTCCCCAGCCACCTCAGATTTATTCCTTCTGCTTTGTTGTGCAGAGCAATTGTGTTCTCTGTAGCTCCTGCCTCCAAACTCAGCTTGCAACTCCTCTTTGAAAACCCATAGGATTATTCATGTGCTCTAGTACACAGTGGGAGATATCTTCTGACTCCTTTTCTTTTTTCTACCAGTTCAGCAAACAGAAAGAAATGGTATAGAAATTTACTTCTTTATTGATATAAATCATACTACTGTATTAGTGAGAACTGTCTCTGACTCCTAATAATAAAGATCCTAATTAAAGGACTTAATCTAATAAAAGGTTTTTTGTTTACTCCACATATATAAGCTTGATAGGCTAGTATTGTGGCTCCTTGGTCTTCAGGGACCCAAGCACTTCCTATTGTTCTGTTTGGCCTTCCTTAACATAAGGCTTTCAAACTCATTGTCCCTTTATGGTCACAAGATATTTGCTAGATTGTCAACCATCACAACCACGTTCCAGCCAAGACAAGGAAAAAGGTGAGAAGGGCAAAGGGTGTGCTCCCCACTTGAGTCAACCCCCTCTTAGAAGCTCCCAGACACCCTACCTCTTCCACTTCTATTTCATTGGCCATCCCTAGCTACAAGGCAAGTGGACCATATCGCCGTTATGCCATCACTTTTGGTGTTGCTCTACACTGTACGTTAGCTTACTTCCTGGTTCTCAATTATATTCTAGTTAGATGGAATATGATTCAATATTTAAAATAAATATACATGTTTTGATTTTCATGGCCCTTGACTATTCGCAAAGATCCAATCAATAGCTATAAAATGGATAAAACATTAAGTGTCAAAATCATCGACTGTACCAACCTTGAAATACCATCCAGGGAGCACTGTAGAATTGGCAGAATTATCTCACACAATTACTGGTTAATTCAGTTCCATGTCTACTGGGTGGCTTCTGTGCTGGCTAGGTGCCAGTTACCTGTGGTGGGTACTGGGAGCAGTCAACGTGGTCCTGTCTTTGGGGAGTTCCAATTTCACTGACTCACAGGTGCCTGGAGGCAGAGGGAAGCCACCAAATGGTTTTACACAAGGGAGAGATGTGATCACATCTGTATTTCTGAAAGATAGCTCAGACTAGGTAGGATGAACAGGAAAAGACGCTTGAGGCAGAGAATTTCACTCTGGAGGCCAAATATCATTCTGCATTGCTGTGCCTTTTTTTGTTATTCTAAAGATTTTTATTTTTTTAAGTAATCTCTACATCCAACATGGGGCTCAAACCCACAACCCTGAGATCAAGAGTTACACGCTCTGGGTGCCTGGGTGGCTCAGTTGGTTAAGCAACTGCCTTCGGCTCAGGTCATGATCCTGGAGTCCCTGGATCGAGTCCCGCATCGGGCTCCCTGCTCGGCGGGGAGTCTGCTTCTCCTTCTGACCCTCCCCCCTCTCATGTGCTCTCTCTCTCTCTCATTCTCTCTGTCTCAAATAAATAAATAAATAAATAAATAAATAAATAAATAAATAAAGAGTTACATGCTCTACCCATTGAGCCAGCCAGGTGCCCCTACATTGCTCTGCCTTTTTTGTTTTTTAATTTTTTTTATTCTTATGTTAATCCCCATACATTACATCATTAGTTTTATTTTTTTTATTTTATTTTATTTTTTTAAAGATTTTATTTATTTATTTGACAGAGAGAGAGATGGCGAGAGCAGGTACACAAGCAGGGGGAATGGGAGAGGGAGAAGCAGGCTTCCTGCTGAGCAGGGAGCCCAATGTGGGACTCGATCCCAGGATCCTGGGATCATGACCTGAGCCGAAGGCAAACACTTAATGACTGAGCCACCCAGGCGCCCTACATCATTAGTTTTAGATGTAGTGTTCCAT
>NC_138374.1:114962247-115016880 GCF_054177405.1 Leptonychotes weddellii
CAGTTTGTTTTTCAGAGTCCATCGTCTCTCATGGTTCGTCTACCCCTCCGATTTCCCCCGCTTCATTCTTCCCCTCCTGCTACCTTCTTCTTCTTCTTCTTCTTTTGCTTAACATATATTGCATTATTTGTTTCAGAGGTACAGATCTGAGATTCAACAGTCTTGCACAATTCACAGTGCTTACCAGAGCACATACCCTCCCCAGTGTCTGTCACCCAGTCACCCCATCCCTCCCACCCCACCCCCCTGCTCTGCCTTTTTTGTCCAATAACCACACCTCGCCTTCTCCGCCATGTGCCTCGTCTATCCCCAAATCCTCATGATCCCCCATCTTTAGATTTTTCTCACCTCAAACTTTCAATTACATGCCTACTCTCCTGGAAGCCCAGGAATAGTCAACATGACTTTCTGGGGTCAAGAGTCAACACTGTCTTCATTCATTTATTCTTCACACATTTCCTGAGCTTGTACTATGCTCTGGGCTCTGGACTAGGGTTGCAAAGGTAGAACACACTCAGTTGTTGCCCTGAAGGCAGGGACAAATTATTTTGGCTTCTCTTTATGCTTAAGAGCATTAAGAATCTAGAGCTAATTTTAGCTGGAAAAGGGGATAGATGAAAAGAGCAGAGCAAGAATCAGAACAAAAATGAGCAGTGTGGGTTTAAGAACAGTGAAATCAGGAGGGCGAATTTATCCTCAGGGCCTAGTGGTAGTTTCCCCTAACCCCAGACTGCCCCCTCCCCTTCCTTTTCCCCTTCCTCCTCCTCCGGTCTCCTCACAGCCAAGCTTGGCTTCCATTCAAACTTTCCGGAAATCCCCTACCCAATTTCCAGCTTTTGAAACAATGACTCTCTGGAGACTATTCCCATTGTCCTTGGAACTAGAACAATGAGAGAGTAGAGCCTCCTCCTTGGCTTCAGGCTACATCCCTGCTCCCAGCCTTCCCCGCCAAAGTAAAAGCTTCCTCAACTCTCCAATCACTGTTCCCATCTGTCTAGAGGCAGGAAGTTGGGGGAGGTAGGTGGAAAAAGCACTTTCTATTAACTGCAACTGAAACCCAAAGTGAGCCCCAACCTCTAAGTACTACCTGGGACCTGCCCTCTCAGGCTAGAACTAAGAAGGAATCTCTCCCCAGGACTGCAGTTGGGCACCTGAATATGCTAGGGGTGGGCAGAAAAGCTCAGGGCTTGATTCCTGTATTTTCTAAATCTCTTTTGATGCCTTGGTTTCCCCCTGCCATCGAGGTGAGAGGACCAGAGGCCATTCTAAAGGGATTGGCGGTCTGCTTCTTTGTCACTGCGTGGCTCCTCTTCCACTCCCAACTCTGACGCTAGGAGACCCCTGTCCCCTTCCTTGCCCAGTTCTGCCAAAAGGGCTGTTAGATGGGGGAGGGGGTGCAGGCGGGCTTCTCTTGCACCATCCTGGCGCCTGTTGGGATCGGGTTACTGGAGGCAGTCTGGATTTGAATGTGCAAATAAACAGAAGTGGCTTTGATCCGCCAGGCTGAGAGGGAGGGAGAAGAAAACTAAGTGCCCTGGTCAGAGAAGTGCATGCTGGGCACTTGAAAGAGGGTTTGGGGGTTGTGGAGCGGGAGTTGTCCTTATTCTTTTGAGCGGACAGAAAACCTATTAAAAAAGCGGGGGGATCTAGAAAGAAGCAGGAACACACTTCAAGCATCTCAGACTTCTTTTGCGGTCCATATATTCCATTGGCCCTTTCTTGTTGTTCCGGGAGGGGAGTGGTAGCCTGGACTCCACCCTCCCTCAGGGCTGTCTCGCCTTTGGGACCCGTTGGGTGCCCTTGGGAGGGGGAGAGAAGGAATGGCGCTGTGGTTGTGCGAGGTTCAGGGTGGGACCGTACGTTGGGAGGGGGTAGGGCCTATTGTCTCCCTGGGCACCAATCCACAGCCACGGGCAGGCTTCGAGAGGGAGAGACAAAGGAGGGAATGGGAGAGCACAAAGGGAGCGAGGAATGAAATGGTAAGTAAAGGCAAACAAAAGTGAACCGGGGGAGACAAAAGCTGGGAACAATATTCCCCAGGCAATAGGCTCAGGAACAATAGGGACACTGACAGCCCCACAAAGACACCAGTGTCTCCAAGTAGACGTTATCTCAGGCAGTGGTTGGCAGCCCCGCTCTGGCTGGAGCTATTTTCAGTGTCGCTTTTGTGCCATGCTGAACAATATTCCTTGCATGGCTGCTGATAGAAAGATGAGAAGGTTTCTGTTTGAGTCTCCTCTTCCTTCCCTCCCCCTTGCCCCTTTTCCAACCCCCACCAGCTCCAGCCATTCTGAGCTCAAGTCACTGGCCTGGTTAGGGAGGGGTGTGTGCGTGCGTGCGTGCGTGCGCGCGCGCGTGTGTGTGTGTGTGTGTGTTTGTGTGTGTGTGCGTGTGTGTTAGAAGGGGACCAAGGGACCCAGCAGGGAGTGTCTCTTTCAGGCCTTTCAGTGGCTCTCAGTCTTACTAGGATCTCCATGGAAGGAAGAAAGAGGAGGTTAGGACTGGGCAAGTAGGGGCTAGAGAACCAGGTGTATGAGGAGGATTGTTTAGGGAAGTGGATTCGGCCTTCACCAACAGTCATAAGACTAGCCCGAGCTATTCATTGTAAAAAGATCTGCTCAGCAAGTATTTTGCCTGTTGTGGGTGGCTCTTCATTTAATAGCCAAGGCCATAAGGGATCCTATCCGGCCTTCTGCCCCCTTCCTCCAAGAGCCATTGCTTTCATCCATCTCGGTGTATAGTTTTCTATACAGTTCCTCGACTAGCTCCCAACTCCCCCTGCACCCCCCAACACCTCTGCCACTCCCAGTTGAACCAAAAGATCAGGGTAACTAGTCCTAGATTGGGAAAAGACTGTTTGGTAGCATGGGCCCTTTTATAGGCCCAATGGCAATCCCCATCAGGGCACCCATGACCCCAGTGGTAGCCATTCCCCACTAAGTGTCTCCACCATTTTCCTTCCTAGAAGAACTCTGACCCTAGACTATTGGGTCAGAGCTGTCCTTTCTCAGGGCCACCTTGTGCATGACGCTGTTTCACTCTTAGTTTTCTCAGGGTTGTAACCCACGGGCTTAGGAAGAACCACTTTTTCAACTAACTGATCTTTTTGTTATTGTTCATATTCTTCTATTCAGGCTATTTTTTTTTAGGTGGCTGAACTACTACATTTTAGGTCTCTGGCTTCTACAAAAAAATTGAGACCAAACTTCTTGGTAAGGCATTGCTATAAAAATTTCAGGGAGAGGGGTGCCTGGGTGGCTCAGTTGGTTAGTCGTCTGCCTTTGGCCCAGGTTGTGATCTGAGGGTCCTGGGATCGAGTCCCACATCGGGCTCCCTGCTCAGTGAAGAGTCTGCTTCTCCCTCTCCCTCTGACGTTCCCCCTGCTCAGATTCTCTCTCTCACTCTGTCTCTCTCAAAAATATAAATAAAATCTTAAAAAAAAATTTTCAGGGAGAATGCCTTCCTAAGAAACTAGACACTCAGAGGTTCACCCGGAAGGTTGAGCGATCACTTAACTTGTGGGACTTGTGGCTATTTGTCCACCTTTCTCAATATAAGTTAGCTCGTTAAAGGATGGAAACACATTTCATACCTCTGTTGGCTACCTCATGGCATCATGGCACATAATTGGTTTTCAATGAACACTTGCTGAATTGGACCAAATTTAGAGACTCAGAGGAACCTTAAAGCTCATCTAGTTAGTACTTTGCTATTCAAAGTGTTGTCCCTGGACCAACAGCATTAGCATCACCTTGGGAGATTTTTAGAAATGCAAAATCTCAGGCTCTACCTCAAAGTTGCTGAATCAGAATCTGCATTTTAACAAGCTCCTCAAGTAATCCATATACTCCTTGAGAAGCATGGATCTACTATAGCTTTTCCCTTTCTGCCTCCCCATACCCCTGCCCATTTCATGATAGTACTGCCATTCATAGCCTAGATTCTGTGAGCTAGACCAGGTCATTCAGTGAGCATCTACAAGAAGATCTGTGTAGGGATGAACTCACCACCTGTGAGTGCCATAGTTGGAATCAAATCAATTGAACAGAATTACATTGACTTTCAAAGAGCTTAGGAGTGGGACCTTGCACTTAGCATATGGTCATTCAAGGCATGTTGAGAGAAAGGTTTAAATCACCTGTTATAACCTCCCTGGATGATCGCTGTGATGAGTAATTTTATGGGTCAAGTTGACTGGGACAAGGATACCCAGACATTTGGTCAAACATTATTCTGGGTGTGTCTGTGAGAGTATTTCTGAATGAGATTAACATTTGAATTGGTAGACTGAGTAAAGCAGCTTGCTGCCCCTAATGTGGGTGAGCCTTATCCAATCAACTGAAGACCTGAATAGAACAAAAAAGGCTGGCTAAGAGGGAGTTTTGCCTGCCTGACTGATAGGCTGAGACATTGGTCTTCTGTCTCGGGAGTCAGACTGAAACAACAGCTCTTCTTGGGTCTTAAGCCTAGTAGCTTTTGAACTGAAATTTACATCATTGGCTCTCCTAGTTCTCAGGCCTTCAGACTTGGATTGGTACTATATCATACTATATCAGCTCTCCTGGGTCTCCAGCTTGCTGACTGTGGATCTTGGGGCTTATAATCATGTGAGCCAATTCCTTAGATAAATCTCCTTGTGTTTATGGTTCTGTTTCTCTAGAGAACCCTGACTAATATAGATTTTGGTACCAAGAAGCGGAAGTGCTGCTCTAAGAAATACCCAAACGTGTGGAAGTGGGTTTAGAACTGGGAAGTGGGCCAAGGGGGGCAGATTTTTGACATGCATGCTAGAGAGAAGGAGAGGTCTCTAGGCCTGCACAGGGTGGCCTGAAGGGTTCTGGAAGGGCCTGAGAGTACAGGACACAGACTCTCATTATTCTTCCAAAGTAGAGATGGTAACATCTCCTCCTTTCTTCTGATGTCCTTGGTGCAAATGGGGGCTGGGGGTAGGGCTGCTGCCTGCCCTATAACTCCAAGCCATTCCCAGGCAGGGATGGGCACTCAAGGCTGTTATGATTATACCAATTCAAAACTCTTTTCTTGGACTGAAAGATTTTGCTGCTATTGTTCAGACAATGGTGCTATCTTCCCAACTGTAGGGGGGGATGTTATAAATGAATAGAGTCAAAATTTTACAATTACAATGAAATTTATTTTTCCCAGAGGTTAAAAAAAAACAACAAAGTACCTTTGTTGGTGCTTACTTATAAAAAGCTTTATTCATGTGGTTGTTTTAATCCTAATATGTTCAATTTCCTCAGCTTCTATAAAGATCATCAAGACTCCCAAGTACTCAACCAATCTATACAAATTTATAAACCATTGCAGGGTTTATTTGACAATCTTCCCTTATCAAACCAGTCCATTCTCTCCAGTGAAATGAATAGCGGTGTAATTTCTGATCTGTGGGCAATGTCTGGGAGGTGGGGAGAGTATCTGGGGCTGGCAACCTACTGGCCAGCCAAACTGGAAAATCAGCTTTTCAGAAGTTTCCTCCCGACTCCTCCCCGGCCCATTTATCTTAGATTATCCTTCACCTCCACTCCCCAGATTAGGGGAAGGCAGAGGAGAGAAAAAATATTAAGGTTTGGGATGGAATACCATTGAGCCTATTTGTAATTAGTTCTGAGTTCTCAGCAACAGAGGACAGGGACGGAGGTATTATGTGTTTTTTAAACACTCAGCAAGGGGCGCCTCGGTGGCTCAGTTGGTTAAGCGACTGCCTTCGGCTCAGGTCATGATCCTGGAGTCCCTGGATCGAGTCCCACATTGGGCTCCCTGCTCGGCGGGGAGTCTGCTTCTCCCTCTGACCCTCCCCCCTCTCATGTGCTCTCTCTCTCATTCTCTCTCTCAAATAAATAAATAAAATCTTAAAAAAAAAAAAAAAACACTCAGCAAGAAGCAGCCCCAGCGCCAGCTGTGTTCTTAGCTCTCCTAATCCACAAGGCACAGCCATTGGACAAGACTGGGATAACAAGAGCCTTACATGATCTCCCACCACTTCGGAATCTTCCTGTGTGTCTTCTGACATGACCTAATCATCCTCCACCAGCTACCCCTGCTATATGGGAAGGTCCCCTGGCCAATACATAACATACATCACAAGGTGTGGGCATCAAGGATGGGACCATTTTCCAGAGTCAAAGAATAATCTACAGGATCCAGGCAGCTAGTGCTGGGCAATGGCTCAGAGTTCCAAAGAGGTTCAACAAAGTAGAATTTAGGTTATTGCAGACATGATCTGGGATGGGGAGTTGGGGAGCCTACTCACAGAATGTGAACGAAGGGTAGCAGAACATGCAACCCCAAAATATGCCACTATATTGAGCTGAAGGCAATTGAGAAGAAGCAGACACAAGAAAAGCTCTCTGACTTCCCCTTATTTACCTAAAAGCAGGACATAAATCTGTAAAGGTGTCCCCCCTCCCTGCTCTACCAGGAAGAACAGAGTTCAATCACTGGAGACAACTCTAGGCCCTTATCAGCCCAGAGATGGCACCTGAGAAATCTACTTAACAAACTTTACTGAAGTAACCCCTGTCAGCCATTAGTTCTCTCATATATTTACCTTCCCACCCGTTGCTGTCTTAGAGACTCAGAGTCCTTTTCCTTTGTCTTGCCACTTCCCTAAAAATTTATTGTTGGGGCGCCTGGGTGGCTCAGTTGGTTAAGCGACTGCCTTCGGCTCAGGTCATGATCCTGGAGTCCCTGGATCGAGTCCCGCATCGGGCTCCCTGCTCGGCAGGGAGTCTGCTTCTCCCTCTGACCTTCCTCCCTCTCATGGTCTCTGTCTCTCATTCTCTCTGTCTCAAATAAATAAATAAAATCTTTAAAAAAAAAATTTATTGTTAAGATGCTAACCACCTGTTTGAGTTACTCATCATTGGGTACTCCTGTGTGTATGCACGATGCACGTGTTAATAAACTTCTGTTTTTCTCTTATTAATCTGTCTTTTATCAGTCTAATTACAGAGACCAGCCAGTGAACCTAATATGGGTGGAGGGAAAACAGTTTTTCCTCCCCTATGTTAGGGAAGCGCAAGGGCCTCTGGGCTGCTTAGGAAGATGAGGGGAGGATGACCCCCTGAGAAAGTATTCTGGGTTGTGGAAATTGAAGAAGGGATTTCAGCTTTTGCTGATGAATATGTAAGGCACATGTAAAATAACTGTAAACTTGAGCCCTTGTTTTGGAGTAAATAATGCAGGGTTTTTATTATCTTGCCATAGACCCTAATTAGACCCCTGGAATGGGTTATAGCATCCTGCACTATCTGCGCCACTCCCTGTCCCCATATCTTCCCCCAGCCTGAGGCATACTTGGAAGCAGGGGGATTGTCAGTCTCTTTTATTTTATTTTATTTTTTTAAAGATTTTATTTATTTGACAGAGACACAGCGAGAGAGGGAACACAAGCAGGGGGAGTGGCAGAGGGAGAGGCAGGCTTCCTGCCGAGCAGGGAGCCCGATGCGGGGCTCGATCCCAGGACCCTGGGACCATGACCTGAGCGGAAGGCAGACGCTTAACGACTGAGCCACCCAGGTGCCCTCAGTCTCTCTTTTAAAGACTCATTTCCAGTTGGCATACAGAAAGTTTACAGAGGGGCACCTGGCTGGCTCAGTTGGAAAAGCACATGACTCTTAATCTCAGGATTGTGAGTTTGAGCCCCACGTTGGGTGTAGAGATTACTTAAATAAACTTAAAGAAAGTTAGTTTACAGAGACTGCCCTCTGAATGATGCCTCTGGAATGAGCAATGATGTGGCTCAATCCATTTTTGCTTCCTAAGTCTGTGCCCCATCAGTGAGGCACCAAAGTCACCCCCCTCCCTTTCCCAGTGCCTAACCTTTGGGACCTAGATCACTCTCACCCATTCCATGGCTCTGCCTGCTATCTTTGGAGAGAAATGTAATCTCAACCCATCCTTCACTTTTCAGGAGGCACTAATTTAGTCTGTGCTAGTGGACTAGGTGTCCAATATCAAGGGCAACTTGCCTTCTAGGTAAGACGTTTTAAAGTCCTAGTCAAGGGGCGCCTGGGTGGCTCAGTCCTTAAGCGTCTGCCTTCAGGTGAGGTCATGATCCCAGGGTCCTGGGATCGAGCGCCGCATTGGGCTCCCTGCTCAGTGGGAAGTCTGCTTCTCCTTCTCTCACTCCCCTTGCTTGTATTCCTTCTGTCGCTGTGTCTCTCTCTGTCAAATAAATAAATAAAGTATTTTAAAAAATAATAAATTCTTAGTCAAAATTGTCCTTTGTTTCTTAAAATTTCTGTTCAAAACGCAGGCATTCCAGGATTAAGTTCCTGATCAAACCAGCCAAGCTGTGGTCATTGAACACTGCCCCTTTCTTGGGATTCATTACCTACTTAGCACATTCATCTTTGCTCTCAGGCTTTGGTTTCTCGTACTCATTCTTGGTCTGAGTTTTCTCCATACGTGACCCTACTGCTTTCATTAGGCATCAAGCTATGAGACGAAAAAGGCCTCATGTAGCCCTGCCTGGGGATCGAATCAACAAAGTTTTTCAGTACCCATTGTACGCAAGACACAGTTCTAGGATGAGTACTGGAAGATGAGCAAAAAGATGCAATGAGTTGGAGGCTACCCCTGCCCTCAAGTAGTTTACAGCTAGCTGGAGAAAGAGACATAATCATACGTAGAGTGAACTGATAGGAGATTTCAAGATGACAATAAGATAGAATTGAGAAGGAAGCGTAAGAATGTTCAAAGAAGATAAAGTCAATACAGGTAATAAAAGAGTCAAAGGAAAATAAGGCTTGAAGTGAAGGTGGAATTGGTCTGGCCAAAAGGAGAAAGAATGACCTTAGAAAATGATAGAAACAAAGATACAGTCAGTTCTGCTGTGAGGCTTGTTTTGAAAACACGAATCGTTCCAATCTGATTCATATATTAGGGAGCAATTTGAACATAATGTGATTTTTGGATTTGCTTATGCTTGATTTTGCCCTGGAAAACATGAGGTGGAGGAAAATGCACCCAGCTGAACCCACGCAGGGTGGGAATACACAAAACGTACACAAACACGCCGGTCAAATGTGTACCCCCACCTGGGTTCACAGTGATAGAGTTCAGTCTATGTGCTGCTGAAGTGAGCAGAGTTCATAGTGTTGTCAAACATACCCATTTACACCTGGGGTTATAATTTTCTTTCCAGTCTTGGATAACGCCCCCTTCCACCACTTCACAGTAACTCAGAAGTTACGCCCCTTCCAACATCCACTTCCATACGCAAAATTCAAATCTGTTTCGGGGTATGATGCTGTAATTATTGTAGTGTTTACATATTTCTCAACTATTTAACATGTATAAACTGTGCTACCATCTTATTAGGCTCCTGTCTCTTGCTGTTATTAGCAATGTGTTTGAGTATTGTGACCTCTAACCTTATTTTTCCCATAAGCCCCTGGTTTTCATTGCACAGCTTTTGCATAGTGTGGTTATTTTTAGTAGCAGATGTGTCATAGCAGAACTGACTGTACATGTTTTGGTAATAAAAATAATACTTGGAAAATTGTGAACAAATGATTAGGATTATAACCGCATTTATTTTATATTTTCAAAAGGTTTGATTTATTTATTTTTGCGAGATTGAGAGAGAGAGAGAGATAAAGAGAGAGTGAACATAAGTGGGGGTGGGAGAGGGACAGAGGGAGAAGCAGACTCCCCGATGAGTAGGGAGCCTGACGCAGGACTCGATCCCAGGATCCCGGGGTGAAGACCTGAGCCACCCAGGCACCCATAACTGCATTTGTGGAGGAGAATTTCAGACATAAAGTTGATGTCAGACTCATTCATTCTTTTATGCATTCAGCTGACAAATATTTGTTGAGAGCCTACTATATGCCAGACTCCGTTCTTGGTGTTGCAGTTATGGCAGTGAAGAAAAAGGGACAAAAATCCCTGCCTGCCAGGTTTACATCCTAGTTGAGGAGGGAGACAAACACAAGATAAATAAATAAAATATATAGTATGTTAGATAGCAATCAATGCTAAGAAGAAAAAAAATAAAACAGGAAAGTTGATATAATGTCTCAGGGGCTGGGTTTGGATATGGTGTCAATATTATTTACTGCTGTATAACAAATTATCTCCAACCTTAACAGCCAAAGACAATAAACATTTACTGTCTCACATAGTCTCTGAGTGTAAGAAAGTCAAGAGTAGCTTAACTAGAGTGATTCTGGCTCAGGATCTTTAATGAAATCACAGTCGAGGTATGAGCTATCAGCTTCCATGCTCAACCCGCATGGCTCTTGGCAAGAAGCCTCAGTTCCTTGCCTCTCTCCATAGGACTGCTCGTGACGGGGCAGCTTGCTTTACCTAGAAAGAGTGATTCAAGAGAGAGAGATTGCATGTCCAAGGTGGAAGTTGCAGGTTTTTATAACCTAACCTCAGAAGTGGCATACCATCACTTGGGCTGCCACACAAACCAACCCTAGTACATTGTGGGAGGGGACAACAGGAAAACACAAGAGTATGAGTATGAAGATGTGATCGTTAGGGGCCATTTTGGAGGCTGACTATCATAGTGACCAAGAAAGTACTCATTAAGAAAATGACCTTTGAGGTCCCTGGGTGACTCAGTCAGTTAAGTGTATGCCTTCGGCTCAGGTCATGATCTCGGGGTCCTGGGATCGGGTCCCACGCTGGGCTCCCTGCTCAGCAAGGAGGCTGCTTCTACCCTCTCCCTTTGCTGCTACCTCTCTCTCTCTGTGTCAAATAAATAAGTGAAATCTCTTAAAAAAAAAAAAAGGAAGGAAGGAAGAAAGAAGAAAGAAAGAAAAAGAAAATGACCTTTGGATTATCCTTGAAGGAAGTGAGGGAGGTAGCCATTAGGATATCCAGGGGAAGGTCATTCTATGTAGGTGAAACAGCATGAACAAATACACATAGTTGGTGTGTTGGAAGGACAGCATGTTCAATGAGCTGCAGCAGAGTGGATGAAAGGGAGAGGAAGAGAATGTCAAAGAGGTGACAGGGAAGGGGAATGCTTTCATCTTTACCCTGAGTGAAATACAAGTTTTGAGTAGAGAAGTGATATGATCTGACTTAGGATTTAACAGAGTATATCTGGTTGCTGTTTTGAGAATAGACCAAAGGGAAGCAAAAGCAGGAGCAAGAAGGTAAGTTAGGAGGTGAGAGATGGTGGTAAGAAGTGATGGTTAGGAGGTGAGAGGTGATGGTGGTCTAATTCTGGAAACATGTTGAAGGTGGAATACTCAGGATTTGCTAATGGGTTGGCTATGGGATTTAAGAGGAAGAGGAGCCAAAGATAAACTTTTTTTTCAAGTACCAGGAAGAATGGAGTTGCCATTTATCTATGTTTGGTAAGACTTAAGAAGGAGCTGTGTTAGGGTAAACACAGCAATTCAATTTCGGACATGTTAAATTTGAAATGCCTGTTAGACATCCAGGTGGAGATGTTGCATAGACAATTGGATAATCAAGACTGGAATTCTGGCAAGAGATTTAGGTTAGAGATACAAGTTGAGGAATCATCAGAGATAGATGGAATTTAAAGTCCTGAGGTTGAGGGGTGCCTGGGTAGCTCAGTTGTTAAGCGTCTGCCTTCGGCTCAAGTCATGATCCCAGGGTCCTGGGATCGAGCCCCGCATCGGGCTCCCTGCTCGGCGGGAAGCCTGCTTCTCCCTCTCCCCCTGCTCGTGTTCCCTCTCTTGCTCACTCTCTCTCTGTCAAATAAATAAATAAAAATTTTTAAAAAAATAAAAAATTAATAAAATAATAATAAAATAAAGTCCTGAGGTTGAATAAAATCCCCTAAGGAGTGAATACAGATAGAAAGCTGAGTACCCCAGAGCACCCCAGCATTTAGAAGAGGGGGTAGCAAAGAGGACTGTGAAAGAGTGGCCAGAGAAGTAGGAGTCAAGCTAGGTAAGTGTATGTGAAGCCAAGTGAAGATGTCTTTCAAGGAAGACTCGGAAGATGCTCTTTGTCAAATGCTGCTGAGAGAATGAGAAATGTCTCCTGGATGTGGCATGTGGAGTTCATTTGCTATCATGACCGGAGCAGTTTTGATGGAGTGGTGGAGGCAAAACCCTCCCTGGAGTGGGTTAAAGATAGTATGAAAGGAGATAAATTGGAGACTGAGTATTCTTTCAAATAATTTTGTGTGAAGGGAGGAAGTAAGTTGCGGTCTTAACTGAAGGGGAAAATGGAGTCAAGAGACGGTTTTTTAAAGATTTGTTTATTTGAGAGAGAGAGAGAGCAGGGGGAGGGACAGAGGGAGAGAATCTTCAAGCAGACTCCATGCTGACGGGAGACCTGATGCGGGGCTTCATCTCACGACCCTGAGATCAGGACCTGAGTGGAAACCAAGAGTTGAACACCTAACCGGCTGTGCCACCCAGGCACCCCAAGAAAGGCTTTTGTTTTTGTTTTTGTTTTTATTAAATATTTTCATTTATTTATTTGTTAGAGAGAGAGAGAGAGCACAAGCAGGGAGAGCGGCAGGCAGAGGGAGAAGCAGGTTTCCTGCTGAGCAAGGAGCCCGATGCGGGGCTCCATCCCAGGACCCTGGGACCATGACCTGAGCCAAAGGCAGATGCTTAACCGACTGAGCCAACCAGGCGTCTCAAGAAAGGGTTTTTTAAAGACAGCATGTCTGTGTGCTATGGAAGTGATGAGAAGGGAGACATGAATGAAACAGGAGAGACGGGGGGAGAACCGCTGGGGCAGAGTCCTGAGTAGGTGAGAGTCGATAGGAGCTGGTGCATGAGTGGGGGGGTTGTCCTCATCGAGGAGCACAGTGTATCCACATAGCTGGGGCAGCGGCAGAGTGCATGGGCACAGGAGCAGGGAGGTGGGTGGATGGGGTAAGGCCTTAAACTCAGAGTGAGGATGAAGGAGGGCAGTTGGAGTTTGGGAGGGACGAGGGAGAGATGTGAAAGCGTTGTCCAGGAGAGTGGGAAATATGGCATGTTTGCTATGCAGCATTAAGAGTCGTGTGTGATACATGGCCATGGATTTAAAGCCAACCAGTCAGCATAGCTGTGTATTGTTCCCAGCCGTGGTCAGCTGTGTGGGAACAGGTGCAGTGTGGGAGAAGAGGTTGGGTTTAAACAAAGTTGAGGTTTGACAATCAGTAAGAGCTGGTATGGCTCCCTGATTGATGTTCCTGTGGCTCGCTCGGAGACCACATATGCTGGTTTGCCCAGGATCGTGCTAGTTTATGCCTGGTTTCCCAAGGTGATTAGTAATAGTGCTCCCTTTCACTTGCCAAAACTGTTTTGATTTGGGTAACAAATGAAATGATCGTTCTACCTAGAGCAACAAGGAGCCACTGGGGTTTTCTCAACAGAGCATACATCATTGTTTGACTTTAAAAAAAAACACTGAATAGATCGTAAATTCCTTGAGGTCAGTGTCATGCTTCATGCCTTCTGTCCCCCATAGCTAGCATAACTTTCATCTGTGGCCTTCTTGTCTCTCAGTTAACCCAGCAAAAACACAGATGACTCAGGACTAGAAGAGCCATTGAGGATAATCCCAATTTTAGGCAAGCTCTCCTCAATCTCAAAGGGGAGGGAAGCAATTTACACTCTAAAAGGACCTTTCATAATCCTGCTCAGGAGGATTATGGGAGCAAAGTAGGTAAGAGTAGAAAGGAGGCCAGTCAAGACTGAGAACTATGCAGGGGGCAGGCTGACCTAAGGAAGGATTTCAAGCTCAAATGTTCTGGTTATCTGTTGCTGTGTAACAAATCACCCTAAGGGGTGCCTGGGTGGCTCAGTCGGCTAAGCATCTGCTTTCAGCTCAGGTCATGATCCCAGAGTCCTGGGATCGAGCCCCGCATCGGGCTCCCTGCTCAGCGGGAAGCCTGCTTCTCCCTCTCCCACTCCCCCTGCTTGTGTTCCCTCTCCCACTGTGTCTCTCTCTGTCAAATAAATAAATAAAATCTTAAAATAAAAAAACCAACAAATCACCCTAAAATTTAATGGCTTAAAACATCAGCAATAGTTTCACTATCTCTCACTGTTTCTGTGGGTCAGGAATTTCCAGGGGTTGGTTGCACAGTTGTGGCTTGGGATCTCTTTTATGGTTGCAGTCTACTGGCTAGAGCTGGAACAGTGGGGGATCTGAAGAGTTTGGAGGCTGGTGAGACATCTCACTCTCTTCATGTAGTCACAGGGCCTTTCCTCGTGGTCTCCTGCTCAGGCTGATTTCAGGTAGTTCCTAGTATGGTGGCCTCAGGGTAGCCAGACTGCTTCCATGGTGGCTGAAAACTTCCAGGATGAATGTCCTCGTGATTTAGCTTGGAAGTCACAGTGTTACTTCTGTCCTAAATCTGCTCAGTGTCAAAGGAAGAGGACATAGAAATCACTTCTCAATGGGAGGAGTATCAGAGTCACTTTATAAGATCACATGGGAGGGCAATATTGTTTGGCCCATTTTTGGAAAATATAATTGTGACACTAAGTTTGGGTTCTTCTACCTTCCTTCCTTCCAAGGAGTCTTGTTGGAAGGCTGAAGACCTCATGCTTTTTTTTGTTACCTTTAACCATTTTTATGTTGAAGATCCTTCCCAAATGGAACTTCCTGCCTAGCTCCCCTTCCTGATATGTGGTGATGTGTGTAAAGGATTTACTCAATGTCCAAAGGGTTTAGAGGAGGATGGAGATTGTAGGCTGTACCTCCTCAGAGAGAAGCTTGACAGTATGATGTGAACAAACTGCTCCATTTCAGCAGTTCAAAAAAGTTATCAATATGACATCGCATGACACATTAGGTTGTTGTTTTTGTTTTTGTTTTTTTTAGATTTTATTTATTTGACAGAGAGAGACACAGCAAGAGAGGGAACACAAGCGGGGGGAGTGGGAGCGGGAGAAGCAGGCTTCCCGCCGAGCAGGGAGCCCGATGCGGGGCTCGATCCCAGGACCCTGGGATCATGACCTGAGCCGAAGGCAGACGCTTAACGACTGAGCCATCCAGGCGCCCCGACACATTAGGTTTTATTAATGTGGAACAAATGACCACAAATTTAGTGGCTTTAACATAACACACAGTTGTTACCTCACCATTTCCACGGGTCAGGAGTCTGGCATGTTTTAGACAGGTCCTCTGCTCATTGTGTCACAAGGCAGAAATCAATGTGTCGGCTGGTTTGTTTTCACCTGGAGGCTCGCGTACAGAAGGGTCCATTTCCAAGCTCCCTCAGTTGTTGGCAGAGTTCATTTCCTTGCACTTGCATGACTGGAGTCCTCGTGTCCTCGCTAGCTGTTGGCTGGGGACTCCTGTCGGCAGCTAGGTGTCAGGCCCGTGGCCATGTAGCCTTCACAGGCCATTTAAACAGCGTAGCCTAACCCATGAACACAGAGAGCAAACTGGTGGTCGCCAGAGGGGAGAGGGTCGGGGGATGGGGAAGTTGGGGAAAGAGGAGTGGGAGGTACAGGCTTCCAGTTATGGAATGGATAAGCCCAGCGGAATGAAAGGCGCAGCACAGGGAATCTAGTCAATGGTGTTGTGCTGCTGTGGGGTGAGCACAGCGTAAGGTGTAGAGTGGTGGGTCACCATGTGTTACCTGAAACCAGTGTCACATTGTGTCCCGACTCTACTCCTATATATCGACACAAAACTACCCAGACTGATGGTGGCACACTATAAAAGTTCAATAAATGCCAGGTATCATTAAAAAAAGGAAAAAAGAACACCATTTCAGCCACGATAAGCAAACAAGCAAGCAAACACAGCGGCCTCCCTTTTCAAGGCCGGCCACAGAGTCTCCGTCATACCTCGCATCTCTGACCTCAGGCCAGGCCCTGTCTCTTGTAAGGGCTCCCGTAATTAGGTCAGGCCCATCCAGAATAATCTCCATTCCAATTAACTCAAAGTCAACCGGGGCGCCTGGGTGGCTCAGTTGGCTTAGCCTCTGCCTCTGGCTCAGGTCACAGTCCCAGGGTCCTGGGATCGAGTCCCACATCGGGCTCCCTGCTCTGCGGGAAGCCTGCTTCTCCCTCTCCTACTCCCCCTGCTTGTGTTCCTTCTCTCGCTGTCTCTCTCTCTGTCAAATAAAGAAATAAAATCTTTTTTAAAAAAACCCAAAAACTCAAAGTCAACTAATCTGAAAACTTAAATACATCTGCAGAATCCCTTCACATTGTCAGATGATAACCTAATATTGGGAGTGAAATCCATCCAACGCACGATCCCACCACACTCAAGCACAGGGGACTGATTATACGGTCATGTACTCTGGGGGATGGGACTCTCAGGGGCCATCACCCTTGATCTTGAGGGGAACTTCTGGACTGTGGGTCTCCTATATTAATCAGGTTAAAGTTTTTGGAACCAGGAAGGGATGTGGTGTCCTTAAAGGGAGCTGGAAAGGTGAAGGAGAGGGAAGAACCCTCCAGCCTCCTTAGCTTCTGGTGTGGGTCACGTAGAGCTCAGCTCACCCTACAACTGTGCTCACGACTCCCAGTTAGTAAACTAGCAAAGAAGTTATTTTTTAAAAAGCAATTAATAAAAAGATAAAGAAAAAAAGAAGATAAAAAGAGGGCAACTATAAAATTAAAAGTGATAAAGAGGAACAAAAAATATTGAGAACAAGCACTTAAGTAAAATAAAAGAAAGAGGTATAAAATAGAAAAGACAAAGCACATTAAGAACAATTAAACTGGGGGCACCTGGGTCACTCAGTCAGTTAAGTGTCTGCCTTCAGCTTGGGTTGTGATCTCAGGGTTCTGGGATAGAGCTCTGTGTTGGGCTCTCTGTTCAGCAGCAAGTCTGCTTCTCCCTCTCCCTTTCTATCTGTGATCTCTCTCACTCTCACGGTCTCTCAAATAAATAAATAAAATCTTAAAAAAAAAAAGAACAATTAAACCATGCCAATGATTAAAAGGACCAAATAACTTTTAAAAGCTAAAGTAATAAAAGTAAATAAAATGTAAGAACCAAGGAAGTAAGGAGCCATAGTAAATGTGTCTAAATATGGAGCAACAAATTCGAAAGCCTCGCAACCTCATGCTAAGTTAGCCAGAATTCTTTGAGCTGAAGAAACCCTAAAATCCAACACATGTATGTGAGCATCTTTCTCAACCAGGGTTCCTCATCCGAACCACAGAACACAGAAAAATTACTTGAGTGACTATTTTCTCCATGCTCCCCCCAAATGGTACATAGCAACTACCATTTATATGCACAGAAAATAAGTTAATTCGTGTACACAGTGGTTGCCTGGAGCATTAGGGCTTCATTCTCTCACCAAACTAGATGATCTATGTCAAAAAGTATGCAACTGAAACAGGATTGGTCAGTTTGGCACACAGTTCTGTGATGTTTTTGAGAAATAAGTTTTAGGTGAGAAGTGGAAACTGAAGTCAGACTCCTGGGACATTTTCTTCCTGAAGAGTTGCGTGGTCACGTGATAACCAACTGAAGAACAGAAGTCACTTTTGGATCATTTACTGAAAATAATAAGGCCATCAACAGATGTCTTGACTTCACCCAGAGGAATTCAGAGAGGTAGCAGAGAACATTCATTTATTTGATTTTACTCCATAAGCCTCCTGGCCAAAGGTCCAGGGAGGACTTGTGATTGGTACCTTTTTTAAAAAATAAGACTTTTCCAAATTCACATTGGGATGGGCCAAAACTGTCTTGTAAGGGAGGACTGATGCCAGAGCAGCTCCCAGATGCTCCTTTCTTTTCTTCCCCTCCAGCATTATGTAAGTGAAAAAACAAATGACTGCCAGCTTCACACAGTTGTCCGCACCCTGGCCAAGGGACTCCTACAATCCCACAGGCAGTACACTCCAGAAGGTAACAAGGGGCACAGCCTGCTAAATCTGCTTGACTTCAAAGCTGCACGGACATCAATCGTGCTTTCCTTAAAACACTTATTTCCTTGTTGTATTAGTTACCCGTTATGTAACAGATTACACCAAAACTTTAGTCACCTAAAACAACAAATAGTTATTAGCTCAAGCTTTCTGTAGGTCAAGAATTCCAGAGCACCCAAGCTGGGTAGGTTTGTTCAGAGTCTCTCATATAGTTGTAGTTGGGATGTTGGCCAAGGCCACTGTCATCTGAAGGCTTGCATAGTGCTGGGGATTTACCAAGATGGCTCATTCACATTCATATGCCTTTTGGCAGGTGGCCCCAGCTCCTCTCAGGTTCTCAGCTGGAAGCCTCAGCCACTCATCATGTGGATGTCTCTATAGGCTCTTTGTGGGTCCCCACAATATGGCCTAACTTCCTCTGGAAAGAAAGAGGAAGAATGTGTAGTCCTTTTATGACCTAGTCTCCAAATTTATACATTGCCATTTTTGCTTGATTCTATTTCTGATAAGTGGATCATTAAGTCTAGCCCACCACAAAGGGTGGGAGACTCAGACTCCATCTTTTATTTTCATTATTTTTGTTTTTTTAAAAAGATTTATTTATTTTAGAGAAAGAGAGCACACTTAACAGGAGAAGAGGGGCAGAAGGAGAAAATCTCAAGCAGACTCCCCACTGAGCATGGGTCTCGATGTGGGGCTCCATCTCATGACCCTGAGATCATGACCAGAGCCAAAATCAAAAGTCGGACACCCAAGTGACTGAGCCACCTAGATGCCCCTAGACTCCATCTTTTAAAGGGAGAAGTATTGTAGGGGAGGAAAAAAAAAAAACTTTTCCCTCTACCCTCTTAGGTTTATTATGTGGGGCCCTGCCAATTAGACTGACAAAAGACAGATGAAGTGAAAAACAGTTTATTAACCCATGTAGAGCTCATACATGAGGGAAAAATGGTGAACAGTGATGAATTTAGGCTTCTAGCATCCTAACAAAACCCAAAAAATTTGTAGAGAAATGGCAAGCTAAAGGAAAAGGGTTTCAGGCTTCCAAGAGTGGCAAACTGTGAGAAGGAACATATATGGGGAAAACTCATGGCAGATAAGGGTTATTTCAGTGAGGTTTGTTATGCAGATTCCTGTCTGTGCTGTCTCTGGGCTGATAAGAGTCTCTGGTGATTAAGAGCCTAAGCCTGCTTCTTGGCAAATAGTGGGGGAGGGCAGAGAGCTTGCTTTCTCGCTTTTTTTTTCTTTTCTTTTCTTTCTTTTTTTTTGGTGTTTGCTGTTTCTCAGTTGTCTTCCCCTCAAAATAATCCTTACGCCAAAGCGGCATATTTTGGGGTGGCATATTCTGATCCCCTACAGTACTGAAGAACCCGTGGACATATTTTAGAACTGCCACACTTGTCTTCTGCAGCAAGAAGAACAGCACAGCACTCCTGGTTGTCTCTCTCTGTCTCTAGCCACTCACGCTCAATGTCCATCTATGGCCCTTCGTATTATTCCTGTTTCTTGAATACTGGGTTTCCTGGGCCTCTGTTCTTCTCCTTCCACCTGTTTGCTCTGGGCCACTCGATGCTCACATGTACCACCTTCCAGCTGGTGATTCTCCAACCCAGGGGTTGGCATATGTTTTATGAAAGGGCCATATGGCTTAGTAGGCCAAATGTTCTCTATTGCAAATATCCAACTTTGTTGCTATTGCGCAAAAGCACCCGTGGACAATGCGTAAATGAATGGGCCTGACTGTGTTCCAATAATACTTTATTTGTACAACTGGCTGCCAGTAAAGCTGGCCATACTTTGCTGACCCTTTTTCTAACTTCTGTCGCCCTCACAGACCCTTCTTCTGGGCTCCAGATAAATGCCCACCTGCCCTCGGGATGTTTCTTCTTGGATGCCTCAGACGTAGCTCAAACTCCTCTCTTCCCGTGCTGTACTCCCCGTATTGAACCCAGTTTTCGCTTGTGTTCTCTGTCTTGTAAGTGACATTGCCATTTGGTCAGTTGCTGGAGCCTGAGAGCTAGAAGTGACTCCTGTTCATCCCTCTCTCTCATCTCCCACAGCCAGTCAGTCAACCTTTGGTCTACTTCCTAAAGTTATCCCTTGGCTCTATTTCCACCGCTACGACTCAGTTTAAGCTCTCATCGTGTCCTTCCCGAAGTACCCCAAGAGCTTTGGTGAACAGTGGCCCCCAAAGATGTCCACATCCTAATCCCCAGAGCCTGTGAATATGCCACCTTACATGGCATAAGGGACTTTGCAGATGTGAGTAAATTAGGGCTCTTGAAATGGGAAGATTATCCTGGATCATCCAAATTGACCTGATATAATCACAAGGTTCCTTATAAGAGAAAGGCAAGAAGGTCAGACATGGGAGGGAATGTGCCAATGGAAGCAGAGATTTGCAAGGTGCCCTTTGAAGGTGGTGGAAGGGGCTACAAACCCAAGAATGCAGGTGGCCTCTGAAAGTTGGAAAAGACAAGGAAATGGATTTCGAACTCGAACTTCCAGAAGATACCAGCCCTCCCAGCATCTTAGCTTTAGCCCGGGAGTCGAGCCTGACTTTGGTCTTCCAGCCTCCAGAACTGTAAGATGATACAGCTGTGTTGTTTTAGGCCCCCAAATATGTGGTCACTTGTTACGGCAGCAATAGAAAATGAATACACCTCCTCACCCTCCAATCTTGCTCTATTCTCCGCCCCACCCCAAACACAAATACGATCTGTCACATCCCCATTCAAAACACTTCCCTGACTTCCCTGCATCCTTAGGATAAATTCCCAGCTCCTTGCAAGACTCCATCACGGATCCCCAGCAGTTTATGCCCCATAAATTCATACAGTGAATTTCCCATTATGTTGTCCCTCCATTAGACGAAATGTTTTGTCCTTGTAGGACCTGTTGATCTTCCCTCTCCCACCTGACTAACGCCTGCAAGTCATTTAGATATCACTTCCTCAGTGATCGTCCCTGCCCCCATTCTGAGTTCAGGTCCTCTGTTAGAGACGCTAAAGTCATTTCCCTGTCACACCCCTGACCCACTTTATTGCTAGGACTTGTGAACTCAGAGACTGCATATCTGTCTTGTTCACCACTCTGCGCCGAGCACCTTCCATGACGGCTGGCCCACACCAGTGTGCAGTGATGACATCCATGGATGAGTGGTGGGTCTACAGAGACTTGCTGGAGGCGGTGGTGAGGGGCTCCAGCACTGTGTCATGTCTCCTTGAGAAAACTGGGGAAGAAGAGCCCATGGGGGAGAGAGACCCGGAGCCGACTCGGGAGCAGGTGGGAGTCTGAATTGCCCTCATTTCCCTTCTTGCTCGGCCTGGTGGGGAAGACTCTGGGAAGGGGAATGGGGCGTCACTGTCCTCCTGCTACAATTAGCTGAGCCTTTCATTCTTCTTCTACAAAGAGGAGAGAGCAAATCAAAGGGAGATAAAAGTGCATGTCCCACAAAGGACATCGAGATGAGGGGGAAGGAAGGGAGGGTGGTGGGACAGAGAGGCAGAGGCAGAGAGAAAGCCCTGCGGCCCAAACAAAAGCCCAAAGCCAGCTGATCCCAAGGATCAGACGGTGGAGACACAGGGACAGGAAGAGAGCAGACCGCGTGGGGATCAGCAGCCCTGTTAGCCAAGGAGGAGAGGGAGTGAAGGAAGATGAAACACCAGTGTGAATGGCCAGGGAAGAGGGTGGACCGGGACCCCAAGTGGAGTTGGGACAAAAGCATGAAAAGACAAGATTGCTACCATCCCATGAGCCCTCCACCCAGGGAAAGCAAAGAGGGGCTGGAGACAAAGGCAGAGAGGGGAAGGCGGAAAGGGAGGGGGCACAGCCAACTCGTCCTGTGCTGGTGACAGGGCCGTGAGCATGGGGGACTCAGTGGTGCGTTCTCCGCAGGGCTCAGCCAAGGCTCCGAGGGGGGAGGGAGAATCAGGGTACCAGTCTATATTTGATGAGAGAATCCTACCTGAGCAGCTTTCTTGGATTTGAACTTCCTATAAATAGAACTTAAGAGATGAACACACAAAAATCATGTGGTCATGAGCCTTCCAACACGTATGCTTTTGTGTCTGGCTTCTTTCTCTCAACATGATGCTGCATGCGGTGTAGATAAGTCCTTGTCATTGCTCTATAATATTCCATGATGTAAATATATATATATATATATATATATGGCCATTCTTATACCTATATATAGCCATTCTATACCATGGAAGGTGCTCACGCAGAGACTTTTCATCAGGTCCACAATCTCTTATCTGAACCCTTGGAACCAGATGTGTTTCAGAATTTTAGAAAGATGGTAAACAAAGATGTGGGGCACAAACACTGTATTTACCCAACACCGTATGCTCGGTGTGCGGAAGTCCCCTGTAGTCAGATGCGTGAATGTTTCTGCAAGGAAATGCATGAATGCTCATCCTAGAAGTAGCTTCACGTTGGCCAGGTTTTGCCACCAAATGAGTTCAGGCCAGATTGTGTTATGCCTCCAAATAAAAGATGACATTTTTAGGGGCGTCTGGGTGGTTCAGATGGTTAAGCATCTGCCTTCAGCTCAGGTAATGATATTAGGGTCCTGGGATCGAGCCCCGCATCGGGCTCCTGGCTCAGTGGAGAGTCTGCTTCTCCCTCTCCCTCTGCCTCTCCCCCGCTCATGCTCTCTCTCTCTCTGTATCTCTGTGTCTCAAATGAATAAATAAAATATTTAACAATAACAACAAAAAAAGATGACATTTTTGGTTTTCAGGGCTTTTGTTGTTTGAGAATTCAGAACTTGGCGTGGTGGACCTATCGTGTACTCGTTCCCAGTAAAATTTGCTTCGGGAAACCCTGGCAGAAAGAGGGGTTCAATACCACGGAATGGGTATCCGCAAAAATAAAAAACAAAGGTCCAACAATGTTTAAGCAATGAGACACAGTCCAGAAGGGATGTTGGAGTCGGCTGAATGGGGCTCAAACCCTGAATGCATGAGACTGAGAGGACTCCCGACACAGGCTGGCTACCTCGCTCCCTGTTTGCCCGGTCCCATGTGAGCATTGTAAACCTTCTTTGTTTTTATAACCTCAATTCCTAATCTTAAAATTGTTGATTATATTTTTTGTATCGTTTTAAAGCTCATTTCTTTCTTTTATCCTTTTAATCTGTTGGTACTCTAGTTCTGTTTTACTTATCTTGATTATTCCTTATCTCTCTTTTGTCCTTTATAATTTGATATTACATTCTTTTAGCTCATCTTCCTGTTTTTATTCTTATTGTGCTATTTTGTAGTGACTGAGAAAAGGCCCTGTAGTTTGGAGGAGAAAGCGGTGAGCGTCTGCCCCCACCCCGCCCTCCGAGCCCGATTGCTCCGTCCTCGGGAGAGTTTCTTTCCCTGAGGAGATTTCTGGGTGGTGGGGAGTCCTCAAAATTTAAGCTCAAGCCCTAACCAAGAATTGGTCCTGGGGCTCTTGAAGCCTTGGAAAACACCCAGTCTCAAAGCAGGAGGCTGTTCTAAGTGGTGGGGATTTATTTCTGGTTAAATATTTCTTTGTTCTGGGAGACTAGAGCCTCCGTGTCCTTAACCTGGCAGAGATGCCCTTCCCTGTTCCCACCTGCAGGTAGGTACTCCTTATCCTTCTACATCCTCAAGAATGCTCCATGCTGAGGATGCAGTGACGTGTGTTTAAGCTTTCCACCAGCCGCAGAGATTTCTAGAGGGACGGAGAAGGCCTTGTTCTCGTGAGTCAGCGATGAGTGAGGGTGTGGCCCTGTGCTAGTTGTTGCTACGTGGGGCACAGAGAGCTCTCTACCCCCCCTTCCCTGGGCGGAGTGGCCTTCCACAGCCAACTGACATCGCCTTAGACCCAGCTGGGGGGAAGGTTGCGCTCTCCTCATGGGATTTCACCAGATGGAAGAACCCCGACTTTGGGAAACGCACAGAAAGGGGAGAGTGGCTGGTTACACCCTCTACTCAGATCCAGGCCAAGTCCTAGACTCGCCCTTTTGTCCTAAAGGGGTGCTTATTCGGTCAATTGCCCTAGGAAGGGGCAGACCCCCAGAGAGAAGGGAGACCTGGGAGAAGTAGGCGTGAGAGTGCTTTGGGGCCCTGAGGACCCCCTGGAAGAAGGCTTGGATACCCCCTTCTTTGAGGAAGAGGAAGGCAGGCCTGGGAAGCAGATGAGAATGGGGCTTTGGGGGACTCAGAGTCTGGAGGTTGTTTAAAGTCCTGTTTTTCCACATCCCAGTGTCCCCCACCGAGGGTCCCAAGCCTTCCCACAGGTTTTATCTGAACAGTACAAGCCTGCCTCCCCCTGCCGCAACCATAGCACAGAGCAGCAGATGGGGGGCCCGCCTGCCCGGCCAGGCTGGCCTCCCAGGTCAGTGCAGTTGGGACCCCCCCCCCCAGGGGACCAGGGGCTGTGCCCCCGCAACCTCAGGGCTGTGCGGCTGCAGGAGAGCCGTGAGCTGAGCTGGGGCTTAGTTTAGTCCCTTTCATCAGTTAGCTGCACACTGCTTTTTATATCATTTTAATTATCTTTTTATTTCTTTTAATTTATCTTTTTTTATGGGCGGCTATATATATATTTTTCTCTTCCTGTTGCCTATTTCTTCACCTTAATAAACTGGGTGCTGGGGGGCCTGAGCTCAGGGGAGAGTCCGGAGGCAGCCCAAGCAGAAAAGGAGGGACACTGCCCTCTGTGACTGGACCCCCAAGTCCCCTTGCCAGTCGCATCTTGTCCCCAGTGACCCTCAGGACTCTGAGAGACTCCTACCTGTGGAACTCGGGAGCCCCCAGGCCAGAATTCTCCCCCAGGTCCTGATGTATTTACCTATACTGATAACATATTTGAACCAGGGCCATGGTGGTAACGCTATTTTCATAAGTAGAAAGGTAATACATGCTCATCAGCCAGAAACGCAAATACAGAGGTGCATGACGTAAAACGCATACGTCCCTCACCTCCCCGAAATCCTGCTCCGGACTCAGAGTAGCCTTGTTAACATAATACGTGTGTGGAAATATTATCTGTAGCATACATATCACACAGGCACGTTTAACATTTGGTGGGTAAGGCCAAACTGTCCACCAAAAAATGCTAAGCCAATTTTTATCCCTACCCACAGCTCAGCAGAGGGCCCCTTTCCCCCTTTGCCTACGCCCTCGTCCGCACAGCAGAGGGTCGAAAGCGGACCTCTCCAAAATTCTTCCTGTAGCAGCCTGCCCCTGTCCTGCACCCACCCACCCCCGCCCCGCCCCCGTTCCCGGGCTCTCTGGATTCAGGAAATGGGGTTGATGTGGGTGACCTTTGTCCATTAATCACGAGGGGATGCAACGTCCTTGCTGGACAAAGCTCCGGTTCTGGCTCCACCCCCAGGCCGGCTGGGTACCGTCCCCGCGGAGGTCCAGCTTCGGAAGCCTGTGGCAAGGATAGCTCCGCAGAAGCAGCGGGAGACCCCCAGGCACCCTTGACAATGGGCGGGTGCCTCTCTTCCTATTCATGTGCGCAGACACCCACTGAGCACCAAGTGTGATTCACGCCTGAAGGTCCGTCTGGATTTTTCCCAAATCCTGATCCTCTCCCAGAGGGAGTGGGCAGAGCCTTCCCCTCCACACCCTCCCACCACATCTAATAGCTTCCATCGCTCGGGGGAATCTTCCCAGGATCGCGTGTGCGCCGGGCAAGGGGCTGCGGTTAGGAAGGTGGGTCTCCCTGGCAGCCCGCTGCGGTGGGGTGGGCAGTATGTGGGTGGGCAGGCAGGGGGTGGGTGTCAACATAGCTTCAGAGATAGTCCATCTGCAGGTGAGAGAGACGAATGGGAGGGCGGCCCTAACTAAGGGTAAACAACTGAGACCAGGAGGAAAGGAGGCCGGGGTGAAGGAAGTGGGAAAGGGGCAGAGCTGGCTGCCAGGGGTGTACCCCCCTCAGGTCTCCCTCTTCCCCCCCACCCTCTGGCCTGGGTGCCAGCTATCTGGCCAAGGCCAGCAGCTGATTGGAAGGTGAGAACTAGTCACCATCCCAGACAATCGGTTTGACTTCTTCCTCTCTGAGTTAACTGAACAATTATCTTTGACCTCAAAAATAACAGCCCTAAGTTTTTTATGACTTGGAAGTTAAGACAGACACCATCTCCTCCTTCTCTTTCAGTGGTGGTTCTATCATAGGAACCACCCCCCGCCGCCACACCCCGAGAAGGAGGTATAAGTGGGCCGCAGCCTAAGGTGCCAGGCGCCTGGCCACCTGGGGTCTGCCTGGTGGTAGTGGGTATGGGGTCCCATATACTCCAGCTGCCCTCAAATGGAGCAAAACATCTCCTTCAAGGAGAGGCAACTGGAGTCAACGAGCATCCCGTTATTATAGAACAGCTTACCCCACACCCACTCCAAACCCCCCTCCCTTAGCAGTCTCCACTCCAGAGCCCGGGAACACGAAAACCACTCTTTGTCTTCTGCAGCTGTAGGTGACTTTTGACAATGTCCTGGCCAGTTAGACATAAGCAAAAACCTGTTTGGCTTTTGGGAAACCCTTGTGTTGTTGTTGTTGTTGTTTAAATAACTGGGACAGATGTATCTGGCACCATCCCTTCCTCCTGTTGCCCACCTGGAATGGGGATGTGATACCTGGGGCTGTGGCATCCATAGTGTGACTCTGGGAGAAAGGCCAAGGAAAATATAAGATGTTATTGCTACTAGTACAGTGCCCTAAACCAATGCCAGCTACTGACAACCTCCAGACTTCTTGTTATGGAAGGAAAATAAATCCCAATTCATGTAAGCCCTTGTTAGTTGGCTTTTCTGTTTCTTGTCATTGAAAAACATTCCTAAGTGATAAACTTGTTTGTGGATGTTTTCAAAGCAAGAAGGCTTAAAGGGGCCCCTCAGCCTTTCCAGTTGAACAGGGGCCCTCCATTTAGGAACGGAAGTATCTGGGACGACCTCTCTCCCTCCCCAGCATGACCTGGACCTCCTAGCTCTGTGCACGTTGCCCCGTGTTGGGCCTCATCTGGCCTCCAAATGAAGCACCCTGTATTGTTCGCTCAGTTCAGGATAAATCTAGGCCCCTGGGTAGAGTGCCAAAGAAGTCAAAAAAGACAGCTTTGCTCTGACGGTCCTTAGGCCCCTCTATTCCCTGAGGATCCCAAAGCGTGCTCCTGAGACACAAGCCAGGTCCTGGGCCTCACTCCCAGGACGATGGTACGGCAGCTGCAGAGGCATGCTTTTGTCTGCTCTTCCCCCATCCTTCTTCCCTGGGATCCTGGGAGCTATGAGAGCCCATCTCATGAGGTTTTCCAGACGAACTCTGCTGATTCACACAACACAAAAAATAAAGAGCAGACCCCAGGGGATAAGCAGAAGGAAACTAGAGTCTTCACTATGTTATCATTTTACTACCTTGTAAGGGGATGCTAATCCCCTTGCTAATCCTTGCTAAGTGCTCTTTCTCTCTCTCCTTCAAGGGCTCCCCTGCTTTTCCTCCTTGGCCTGCCCTCCAGGCATCCTCTATCCTCCACCTCTTCTCCCTCTCATCCTTCATTCACTTTTATGGCTTCCATATCTCCTGAAACCCTGGTTTCTTTCCCCAGCCCAAACTGGGCTCCAGCCTCAAATACTTGCACATCTGCTCTTCCTTGCACATCTACACCTGGGCTCTAAAGCTTAACATGGCCCTAACATAAATCTTTCCCCCCAAGCTGTTCCAACCCCTTTGTCCCTCCATGGCACCATTGCCCCCTCTGTTAGTTTCCCATTGCTGCTAAAACAAATTACCACCCAGTGGCTTGTAACATCACAAATTTATTATCTTACAATTCTGGAGACCAGAAATCCAAAATGGCTCTTACTAGGCTAAAATCAAGATGTTGGCAGGGCTGTAGTCCTTCTGGAATGCTCCATTTGCTTGTCTTTTCCCGTCTCCCAAGGCCACCTGCATTCCTTGGCTTGTAGCCCCTTGTGACCAGCAGTCGCATCACTCAAGCTCTGCAGTGTCCTCACTATCTCCTTCTCTAAACATCCTGCCTCCTTCTTTCTTTCTCTCTCTCTCTCTTTTTTAAATTATTTATTTACTTAAGTGATCTCTATGCCCAATGTGGGGCTTGAACTCATGACCCCGAGATCAAGAGTCACATGCTTTTCTGACTGAGCCAGCCAGGCGCCCCCTCCTTCTTTCACTTACAAGAATTCTTGTGATTACATTGGGCCCACCTGGGTAATCTAAGATTATCTCCCCATCCCAAGATCCTTACTTCAGTCACATCTGCAAAGTCCCTTTTGCCATGTAGGAAACCTATTCATAGTTTCCAGGGACTAGGACACAACATCCTTAGGGGCCATTGTTCTACATACCACACCTCCCATTAGTAATAATTGCTACCATTACTGAACATGTTTTATAGTCTAGGCTCTGGGCTGATGTTTTTTTCCTAAGTGTTCTCATGCACTATTGAGACAATACAAAATGAAAAGAGCCCTCTGGACTCTCAAAATTCTATTGGCAGGAGGCAAGCTGAGAAAACACAGGCTAACTTTCATGAAAAGGGAGGGAGGACACAGAGGTCAGAAGCAAGAGTTCAGAGGAGAGAGCCAAGAAGAGCCATGGAAAATTATTCCATCTGCCTGGTTGGATTTCAGAATTGTTATGGACCACTTTCCCCCCTTTTGAACAGGAATGTATTTAGCAGCTATCTTATGCCTCTCCTACATTGTATACAGGCTGTGGTGGGAGCAGATAACTCATCTCCGTTTAACTGGTCAAGAGGAACCTTTCATGGGAGTCTATTTAAGAAACTACACCTGTGGGCACTGGGGTGGCTCAGTCAGTTAAGTGCCTAACTCTTGGTTTCAGCTCAGGTCATGGCCTCAGGGTCATGGGATTGAGCCCCAAGTTGGGCTCCTGGCTCAGTGTGTAGTGTGCTTGAGGTTCTCTCCCTCTGCTCCTCCTGCTTGTTATCTCTCTCTAAAATAAATAAATAAGTTTTTTTTTAAAAAAGAAAAGAAACTACACCTGAGGAGGCTTATTTGCACCTGTACTTGGTTTAGATGATGAGGTACAGCTGGTGCTGCTATGAGGCGAGACTTTTGGGTTTTGCGGGGTTGGGGATGTAAACCTTAGGGGCCAGAGGGCAGAGATAGCCGGCTTCCAAGATGGCCCCCGGGGCTCGCGACTTCCACGAATCACACCTCTGCGGGGTCCCTTGCACGCCGTTCCAGGAGCACCCAGCAACAGTGATGCCACGCCACTTCTGGGGCAGCTTATCAAAGACTACGGCCACTGTTTGCGGTGCGTTCTCTCTCGGTCTCTCTCTGTGGGGGAAGCAAGCTGCTGTGTTGTGACTAACCCTATGGAGAAGCCCACATGGTGAGGAAGAGAGACCCGGAGCCAGAAACATCCCGAGAAGCCGCCTCCAGAATCCTGACCCTCAGAAACTTGGTGAGATATGTTCATTGTTTTATGTTACTAATGTTTGGGGTAATTTGTTATGCAGCAATATCTATTTCAAGAGGCTGGAGAGGCATGACCGAGGGCATCTCTTAAAGCAATCTCACTGTTCAAATGTCCTTAAACAGCTCTGCTGACCGGAGCCTCTTTGGTAGCTGTTCCCTCTGCCCTGGATGCCTGATTTTCACATGGCCAACATCCTCATCCAGCTCCCTCCAGAAAGTTTCTTCTGGCCACCCAACCTAAAGTGGTGCCTCTGTGACTCATTTTCATGCTTTCCTGCAGTAATTCTCTGCTTAGCATTTCTCGCTCTGATATGTTTGTTTGGTCTTTGTTATCTGTCCACCCCACTAGAAGGGAAGCTCCATGAGAGAGGGAGCTTGTCTCTTGCTCGGCACCTAAAACCCATGCTTGGCATAAATACATGAGCCCAAAGAGCTCTCATTTCCTGCCAGCACTTCTCGACAACTGTCCCTCCTGTCTTACCAAACTACTTGAAGTTCTTTTCAGTCCCCCTGTTTCACACATTGTTCCTTCCCTAGAATGCTTTTTTCCCTTCTTCCTCTCTTGGTGAAGACCTTTACATCATTTTTTTTTTTAAGATTTTATTTATTTATTTGACAGAGAGAGAGACAGCGAGAGAGGGAACACAAGCAGGGGGAGTGGCAGAGGGAGAAGCAGGCTTCCCTCCAAGCAGGGAGCCTGATGTGGGGCTCTATCCCAGGACCCTGGGATCATGACCTGAGCCGAAGGCAGACGCTTAACGACTGAGCCACCCAGGCACCCCCATTTTTTTTTAAGATTTATTTATTTATTTGAGAGAGAGTGCGTGTGAGTGCGCAAGGGGGCACAGAGCAAGAGAGAGAATCTCAAGCAGACCCCCACTGAGCCTGGACCCTGACGCGGGGCTCCATCTCACGACCATAAGATCATGACCTGAGCTGAAATCAAGAGTCGGATGCTCAACAGACTGAGCCATCCAGGTTCCCCAAGACCTATACATCTTTTAAGAATCCAGAGCTTCTCCCACCATAACATTTGCCATCTATTGGTGTGATCGATCTTCTAAGTGTCTATTCCCTCCCAGATGCTGGACTCTGGAGGTCCTGGGCTATGTTTCTTTCACTGTTGCATCCCCAAAGACTTGTCAGAGCGCTGGCCCTGTGGCTGTCAGCAAGGTGAGTCATGAGACAGGGGAAGGCCCTGTGACAGGTGGCTGGGATTGGCCTGGAGCCACACTGTGTCTTCGCCCCTAGGGCCTTGCTCCCTGCTCACCGAGGACGGGCTGGGATTTGTTCTGTACCCCCATATACATTAGTTTTTGCACCTAAGTCAAACCCAATGTGTGAATAGATCCTTGAGAGAGCCTGGTGAATTGTGGGTACCTGGAAATCGTCTTGGGGGTGGAAGGAAGGACCTCAGCTGTCAAGCACTTGAACCCCCAGAACAACTCGATTCATCTCAAGGTGGGACAGTGGAACAGATGAGTTCTCAGGAGCTTCCAGTGGTAATGGGACCTCTGCTCCCCTTCGTTAGTCTGTAATGCAAACTGACAAACTACATTACTGTCTGCCTTGCTCTCCTACCATATAGTGGCTGGAAGGCCAAGATGAGGAGGGTGGGGGGTGGCATTGGTGAGAGGAGGGAATATATGAATTAGGAGGCAGAAACAAAGTGGAGGAGAAGAGAAAGAAGAAGGGCTACTGCTGGCTTGTATGATTTAAGACTCTCCTACTTTGAAATTCCCAACACAGCCCCCCAGTGCACAACATCCCCCTACCCCAACATAAAAAGCCCTTTCTCAGAACAAAAGCCCTGTCACCGCAAGCACTTATTTAACAACAATAACAGCAAAATACACTAGGTACAAAAACATTTTTCTCAAAAATTTTTCTACTTCAATTCAACAAATATTTATTTTCCTGAAAAAGCAGAGATATGTAAAGAAATAGAAACGTGGATTTTTTTGTTTGTTTTTGATTGAAAAGCCTATCGGCACAACCAGGAGAACAGCATTGCCCCAGTGAGCCAAAGCACAATGGGAAAGCATTTTTAAAATAGAAAAGAACACTAATATATAAATATACCGAAGTGATTTTAAAACACAGTAGCACCTCAATGCTAGAGTGGAGGATGGGCCTCATGCTCACAGGCAACTTGTGTTCTGTCTTCCCTGCCCAGTGGGATGCTTGGGCACACAGGTTAACCCAGGCTGAGCCTTCATCATCATGTTAATAAGCCACAGGACCAGAGGGTGCACATGTAAAACTATCATTAATAAAGATATGCCCAACTAGCAAAAAACAACGTGAAAATTCACTTAGAAAGCAAATGGGAGTCCAGAGAGCCAGCTTTGGGGGATAGAGAAAGAAGACTCATTTTCCCCATCTGTAAAATGGATTTGATGGCTTCTACTGTTCTTTCAGGTGCTAATAGGCTGTGATTCCAAAGGGGTTAGTCAGGAATCCAGGGGCAAACATGGTGGAAGAGATACGCGGATCGCATGAGGGACCTTATGGGTACCTCTGTTAGAAGCAAAGAACCAGGCCAAAGGAATCACAACCTCAAAACGCCTCTAGGGAGAACTGGTAGGCCTGTCCCAAGTCCTAGCGAGAGTGTGTAACCTGTGAGCCACGATTCCTTCGCCGGTTTCCATCATGTGCGAAACTGATCTTTGCCCCCACTGTGGGTATATGTATGTTTCAGTGATGTGTGTCCTGCAGAACGTGGAGCACGTGTATGAGACGATACCAAGTGGGGGACAACCCTGTCGCCAGGTGGAACTTGGCCAGGCTGGCGTCAGAGAGAGACAGCCGTACCCCACCGGTGACAAGTCAGGGTGAGTGGGACACAAGGGCACGTGCTTTCTGGTCTCTGCGTCTGTGTGCTGCAATGGCCAATGCGACCAATAATCACGCTAGTTTGCTTTGTGTTAGTCTGAGTTCTTTCAGGCCCTTCAAGGATACTGCCAATAATTCTAGTGTTTGCAAAGGTGCCGCGAACACTGAGGGGAACTCCCGGGTGAGAATGGTCCTCAGGGCGCAGCTTCCCCACGTGTCTGCTTTACCGGGCAGGGGATGGCTCTCGGGGCTCACTCCCGCATCCTTCCTGACCACAGAGCTCTTGTCAGCCTCAGCTGCTCCCTTCCTCTGCTCCGCTTCTGTCCCCGCCCAGCCCACACAGATGCACCCAGGGGGGACCTGCCATATCCTCTGCCCCCTGCCCCACGCCCCCAGACACTTCTTTAGTGAAGGCCATTCCCTGGCTTAATTATTTGCAGATCTTCTTTCCCTTTTGGGTCTCCCAAAGTCCAAAGACTCTTCAGATAATTAAACCTGGAGGGACGGGCAGAAAGAGACCCACCCCCTGGGCCTTTGGAATCGGGCTGGGCGATCAGGTCATAATTGATCTTTATTGTTGCAGCTGAAGATTATTTATCCCGCTCCCAGTAGGCCTGTGTCACTGCCTGCCCCACCCCCAGCTTGCCCAAGCGGAAGCTGACCTGCCCTGGAGCCTGGAGCCCTGCCTTCAGCCTCATCCAAGCTGGACCTGGGGACAGTGGCTGGGCTGTTTACTCTCTTTCTCTCCTCGGGGGTCTCGACAGTTTTGTCCCCACCCCCCATGCAACCAATGACTTTTATTGCATTTCTCACCCTCCTTGTCACTGCCACACCTTTTGTCTCTCTGGGCCATCTCAGCCCCTGGGCTTCCCGACCGTGATCAGCCCTCCTGGGGACCAAAGCCCAGGGTCAGAGAGGAGTGCTCAGGCGTGTCCCTACAGTAGCCTTCACTCCCAAGTTCCGAGAGCTTTCCCAGGCATGCCCTGGAAAGGAAACCGGGGCGGGAGGAATGAGGTTCCCTAAAAATATATTTAGATTTCCCAGTGGAGGGACGAGTGGGAGGGTGGACGGCAGGACTGGGAGATACACTGGACATACACTGAGGCACAGAGATTCCTGCTGGGGGAAAAAAAAACCTCCCTGGAAAAGAATGGGAAAAAGAAAATTCTACCCACAAATAAATCTCTCAGGGCTGTCCTGGGCCGTGGAGATTAATTATATTATTATTTGTGATAATAATACATTTTATGGCATACTCGAAAACATTTTTACTGATTTCATTTTGCTCATCAGCATGACCTCATTTGTCCAGAGCAATGAGGGAGGGCAGAGATGAGCAACATGTCATAAACAAGGGAGCTGAGGACAAGTCAAAACCAGAACCCGAGTGCCCTGCCTCTCCACCTCCGATCAATCAAGCATTTCCTTGTGACAATACAGGGGTCTCCTCTGGGAGGTTGTGACTTTCACTCGCTGAGTTGAAATCCCCTAGTAAGATTGTGGGGTGCTGCAGAGTTACCCCGACAGGGGACTCAAGGTCTCCCACCTTTTTTAAGTGGCAGGTCCCTCCTGGGCCCACCAGGGTCCGGCTTGAGAGGGAGGTACCCCCTCTGAGTGAAGGGCCGACCGCAGCTACCATTCCTCCATGCCCAGTGTGTGCCGGGGTCTGTGCCGAGAGTTTACAAGAATTACCCCATTTAATTCCCCCAGTAAGTTTAAGTAGAGGGCTCTCTGATCAGTTTTATCTCTCGGACGAGGTGGTGGGATCAGAGAAGAACCTGCCCTAAGGTCACACAGTCAGTGAGAGGCGAGAGCCAAGATTTAAGCCCAGGACCTCCTGGACTCTGAAGCAAATGCCATCATTGTGAAAGACCCCTGATGACACACGTAGCTCCTCGCTGAAAGGGAGCCCGTCTCGAGCTTACGTGCCACCCGCTTACGGACATCGGTAAGAGAAACCAAACGGCAGCAGAGATGAATTCAGGTCAGAAGATGTGCGTGCCCCCAGGGCCCCTCCAGATGGCCTGCTGGTGACCGCAGAGTGCAGGCCAGGAAGGGAGGGCCCCCAGTGACCGAGTGATGTGCCCTGGCCTGAAAGGCAGAGCCAGAATTGGTACCCAGGTATCCTGGCTTGCAGGCCCCAAGCTGTGCCCTTGACCCACCCCAGGTCACTGGTAGCTTCCTTCTTCTGCTTCATAGCTTTACTCTCCACTGCCCTCCATGTCCAGGGCCGTCGGCAGAATCCATGGTCATCGCCCCTTTTCGGCCACTAAAGAAACTTCTTGGGTTAAAATTAGGCCCCAAGGGTGTCTGGGTGGCTCAGTTGGTTAAGCGACTGCCTTCGGCTCAGGTCATGGTCCCAGAGTCCTGGGATCGAGTCCCACATCGGGCTCCCGGCTCAGCGGGGAGCCTGCTTCTCCCTCTGACCCTCTCCCCTCTCATGCTGTTTCTCTCTCTCTCTCTCTCTCTCAAATAAATAAATAAATAAAATCTTTAAAAAAAAAAATGAGGCCCCAAAACACAAGCCAGCAAACAAACAACTCCTCAAATAATTAATGAGATCTCAGTTATGCTCCCGTGAGTGTCCTCATAAATGCCTGAGATGAAAGGCTCATGTGGTCTCCATCCCCATCCCCACCCCTGTTGTGTTTGAACGAGGGCAAAGAGACACCCAGAGCACCAGCAGGTCTCAGCACCCAACTGGAGCTTTGGTTTGGCTCCCAGCCCCTGAGATCTGGGTATAGGACAGGACAGACGATGGTCCTCCGTCTCACTGGTCACCCTGCCCCACTGCTGCCTGCCCTGGGGCCATTTTCGTACCTGCTCAGGCCTCCGGTCCCCGGGGGGCGTTGGGGGGGGGGTCTGTGTCCCCAGAGCAAAGGAGCTGCACCTGCTTGGTGAGACTGGGGTGGGGAGTTTAGGGGGGTCAGGGCAGCACTGAGCGGGCCTTCTGCAGACTCTGGCTGGAAAACTAGCTCTTAAGAAAAAAAAAAAGGCCCTGTTTGCAGAGACCGCTAATTTTTATGGTGTAAAAACTCCTACAGTGGCCGATTGCAAGCTACCCATGGATTTAACATTCCTGAGCATTTAGCACTTGGCTCTTGTGAGCCAGCCGAGCTGGCCCCAGCAGAGCATCACCCCTTCCTCTGCTGCCTACCTTTGGCTCCCAGATGTCCTTGATGCAGGGGCAGTTTTTTAATTTTGTCTCAGTCCCTGGCAGGTGTCTGACAAACAGTCTAGGAAAACCAAGTCCCAGACGGTACATCTCCCCAAGCTCCCAGGTTCCAGCCACAGGGGAAAGAAGCAAACAGTGTAAAGCCTTGATGTCTAAAAGGGTTTTTCTTCCAAGAAGTTCAAAGCAGTTGCTGTGTCTGATCTTACCTTATCCTCCCAACACCCTGGGAAAGTGGGGAGAGGGCAGGAATGATCTGGGTATCCTTTCCTGAAAGATGGGGACCCTGAGGCCCAGAAAGCTTTGACAGTTTGGTCAAGGTCACCAGCAGTTTGGAACAGAGGCTAGAATGGGCAGCTCCATCATGCCTTCCATTCTCACCCTCACGGCTCCTTCCCCCACTCTGCCTTCTCATGACCCCACAGAGGAGGCGGATGGGGATGGAGAAGCAGAAGATCTCGCTGTGGTTTTCCCAGACAGATCCCAGGCCTTACTTCACAGCTCTCCCAGTCTCAGACCACACACCCTTAGCGCCTCCAGGGGAGCTGGCCCGACAGGCTTCCCTTGGGGCTGTGCCAGCTCATTAGCAGGTCTGTTTCCAGGTGGATCCACCGTGGGGTCATTAAAGCAATAAACAAGTTCCCGATTGTCGGTGGGCTGGACCTGGCACCCACCGTCCCTTGCATTGTGCGGAGTTCCAGCGAGCCCACACAACCTCCGAAACAATGCCTCACTTCCTCCCAGGAAGCCGCAGACCCGAGCCAGTCTCCTGGGCTCGCCCACGTGCTCTGGCCAAACCATTGTGTCCAAGACGGCCGGGTCCAGCCATTCCCATGACCAGGGAAATTGCATCCTCTCTGCCGTCCAAGAGTAGGAGGGCAAGGGGCCAGGGGCCAAAGAGCCACAGTTCCCCATCGCTCCCAATCCCCACAGCCCCTGGCCAGGAGGCCTATGGCCCCCAGTGATCATTTGGATCCCATACCTCAGCCTCTCCCTGGATCAGGGGTACAAAGAGGATCCTAGAAACAAACGCAGGCTGGAGCCCCAACCAAGCTTCTCGGGCCTCCTGGCACCCTGAACATTTAGCGCTTGGCTCTTGTGAGCCAGCCCGAGCTGGCCCCAGTGCACCCTCTTCTCTCTCTGTTTGGCTAGGATTGCTCCCTATGTCCCCAAAGTGTTTTTCTATATAGCCCCACGAGGGGCTGCATGGGGGCACAGAATAGGGCCCATCAGTAATGCGGGCAACAAGGTCATCCAGCCTTGCGGAGAGTCCCCGGCCTGGTGGAGAGGAGCCCCGCCAGCCCAGGGTGCCCTTTCGCAAGGCGGCCGAACGGGTCCTCCGTAGGGTCTATGCCACGATTACTGCCAATTTCGGGTTTCTTTCTTCTAAACGGCTCTGCTTGGGAATGATATCTTAGGGACAGGAGAGGACCTGGGACAGAGGGAACTAGGATCTGAAAGGAAGATGAGACGCGGGGTGGGGACAACACCAAGAAGCCTAGGTCAGGACTGTGAAACCTCACACGCAGACCAGAGAGCCTGGCCCTGGGGGTCCACGGGATAAGAAGTGCTGAGGTCTGACGGTGGAGGTGCCAGAGACTCTGTGTGCAGTCTCTCGCCCTTGCCAAGCCCCAGCAGGAGCCGGTGAGGCTGGTGTGTTTAGTCCAGGGCCAACTCGGCATCAGCTGAATACAGTCTGCTCAGGCTGCTCAGCTTTGGCCCAGAGCCCTTACCTGGGGTAGCACTGACGCTCCTCGGGGGAGCTGGCTATAGCAGGTACAGAGGCTCTGGATGCTGGAGGCTGATGAAGAAAGCTCTTGGCTGGGGGAGGCCGGTGGGAAGGACATGCTGGGAAAGAGACCCATCACAGAGAAAGGAGGCCCTGCTGGAGGATGGCTTTGGGGTAGAGATGTTGGAAATACACCGAAGGGGGTGGGAAGATGGAGACCGAGCCCGGCTTCCAATGGAGCACACAGCAATGTAGCCTTTTTGGTTTCTTTTTAAATTAACTTTATAGAGATATAACTTACTTAAAACACCCCGTTTTTAAGGGTACAGTTCAATGAGGTTTGACAAATATTTAAACCCATGTAACCACCACCCACAATCAAGATATAGAACATTTTCATCACCCCCCAAAAGTTCCCCTGTGCCCCCTTGTAGCCAGTCTCCCTCCAGCCTTTGGCCCCAGGCAACCACTGCTCTGGTTTCTGTCACCATAGAAGAATTTTGCTAATACAAGATTTTCCTATAAACAGAACCATAGAGTATGGACCCTTCCCCCAGTTGTTCCATACATAAGTAATTTGTTTGTTTGTTTCCTTTTTTTTTTAAAGATTTTATTTCTTTATTCGACAGAGAGAGACAGCAAGAGAGGGGACACAAGCAAGGGGAGTGGGAGAGGGGGAAGCAGGCTTGATCCCAGGACCCTGGGACCATGACCTGAGCCAAAGGCAGACGCCCAATGACTTGAGCCACCCAGGTGCCCCATAAGTAGTTTGTTTCTTGTCATTGCTGAGTAGTATTCCATTGGGGGATTTTACCACACTTTGTTGATCCATTCACTTATTAATGGACATGTGGATTATTTCCAGTTTGGGGCTGTGATGAGTAAGACTTCTGTTAACGTTAATGTAAAAGTCTTTATGGATGTATTTTTTCATTTCTCTTGGGTGTTTTACTTAGTAGGGGAATTGTTGGGTTATATGTGGGTGTATGTTAGCTTTATAAGAAATTGCAAAACTATTTTCCAAAGTGGTTGTAGCGTTTTACACACCCACCAGAGATACAAGAGAGTTCTGAGTTCTAGTTGCTCTGCATCCTTGCTCACACTTGTATTGTCCACCTTTGTTCCTTTTAGCCACCCCAAGAGGAGTGTGGTAACTGCTCGTTGTGGTTTTAATTTGCATTTCCTTGTGAACAAATGATGTTGAACGTGCCCATTGGCCATTTCTACGTTTTCTTGGTGAAGTGATTTTTCAAATCTTTTGTCCATTTAAAAAAATATATTGGGTTGTTGTCTTATTATTGAATTGTAAGAATATATATATTATACTTTAATTATATATTCTGGGGGCACCTGGCTGGTTCAGTCAGTGGAGCATGCGACTCTTGATCTTGGGGTTGTGGGTTCAAGCCCCATGTTGAGTGTGGAGATTACTTAGAAATAAAATCTTTAAAAAATTATATATTCTGAATACAAGTCTTTGTCAGGTACTTCCTCCCAGGCTATCACCTATAACATCTTTTTTCGTTTTCTAAAAGTGTCCTTTGATGAGCAGAAGTTTCTAATTTCAATGGAGTGAAATTTATTGTTTCTTTTTTGGTGTCTTTAGAAATCTTTCTTATCCCGGGCGCCTGGGTGGCTCAGTTGGTTAAGCGACTGCCTTCGGCTCAGGTCATGATCCTGGAGTCCCGGGATCGAGTCCCACATCGGGCTCCCTGCTTGGCAGGGAGTCTGCTTCTCCCTCTGACCCTCCCCCATCTCATGCTCTCTCTCTCTCATTCTCTCTCTCAAATAAATAAATAAATAAAATCTTTATAAAAAAAAAAGAAATCTTTCTTATCCCAAGGGCACGAGGATTTTCTCCTATTTTTTTTTTTAAGATTTTATTTTATTTATCTGAGAGAGAGAGAGGAAGAAAGTGAGAGAGAGAGAGCATATGATAGGGGGGAGGGTCAGCGGGAGAAGCAGACTCCCCGCTGAGCAGGGAGCCCGATGCGGGACTCGATCCCCAGACCTTAGGATCATGACCCAAGCTGAAGGCAGCCGCTTAACCAACTGAGCCACCCAGGCTCCCCTCGCCTATGTTTTCTTTTAGAATTTTATCATTTTAACTGTTACGTTTAGGTCTATGATCCATTTCTAGTTTATTTTGGTATGTATTATGAGGTTGGGGTCAAGGTATATTTTTTTCCATAAGACTGTATAGTTTTTCTGACACCATTTGTCGAAAAGATATCCTTTCCTCTTTACATTACTGTGGCACCCTTGTCAACAATCAATTGACAAAACATGTGTAGGTCTATTTCTGGACTCCCTATTTTGTTTCACTGATATATCTATGTCCATCCTTACACTAAAGACTTGATTACTATAGCTTTAGAGTAGGTCTTGAAGTCAAATAATATAAATCCTACCTTGCTCTTCTTTTTCAAGATTGCTTTGGCTATTCCAGGTCCTTTGAATTTCCACATAAATTTTATTTATTTATTTTTTTTAATTTAATTTTTTTTTTTTTTAAGATTTTATTTATTTGCGAGAGAGAGAATGAGAGACAGAGAGCATGAGAGGAAGGAGGGTCAGAGGGAGAAGCAGACTCCCCGCTGAGCAGGGAGCCCGATGCGGGACCCGATCCCGGGACTCCAGGATCATGACCTGAGCCGAAGGCAGTCGCTTAACCAACTGAGCCACCCAGGCGCCCTCCACATAAATTTTAGAACAGGTTTGTCAATTTCTGCAAAAATTACTGGATGATCGTCTTAATCTGTTTGGGCTGCTGTAACAGAATTCCATAGACTTACCATTGGCTTAAACAACAGAAATTTATTCCTCACAGTTCTGGAGGCTGGGAAATCTAAGAGTAAGGGACTGGCAGATTTGGTGTGTGGTAAGAGCCTATTCCTGGTTCATAGATGGCTGTCTTCTTGCTGTGTCCTCACATGGCAGAAGGTAGAAGGGATCTTTCTGGGGATTTTTTAATTTTAATTTTTAATTTTGTAATTAATTAATTAATTTGAGAGAGAGAGAGAGCGAGAAAGCACACAAGCAGGGGGGAGGGGCAGAGAGAGCCCGAGAAGTATACTCCCCACCAAGCAGGGAGCCTGACACGGGGCTCGATCCCAGGACCCCGGGATCATACCTGAGCCAAAGGCAGATGCTTAACCGACAGAGCCACCCAGGCGCCCCCTGGGGACTTTTTTTTACAAGGGTACTAATCCCATTTGTGAGGGCTCTGTCTCCATGACCTAATCACCCTCCAAAGGCCCCATTTCTTTTCTTTTCTTTTTTATTCTTAAGAGAGAGACAGAGGGGCGCCTGGGTGGCTCAGTCATTAAGCATCTGCCTTCGACTCAGGTCATGATCCCAGGGTCCTGGGATCAAGTCCCGCATCGGGCTCCCTGCTCAGTGACGAGTCTGCTTCTCCCTCTACCCCTCCCCCCTGCTTGTGTTCCTTCTCTCTCTGTGTCTCTCTCTGTGTCAGATAAATAAATAAAATCTTTAAAAAAAAAACAGAGAGAGAGAGATAGTAGGCAAGCAGGGGCGGGGGGCTGGGAGGGGAGGGGGAGAGAGAATCTCAAGCAGGCTCCCAGCACAGAGCCTGACTTGGGGCTCCATGCAGGGCTCTATCTCAAAACCCTGAGGTCATGACCTGAGCCGAAATCAAAAGTCTGGAGCTTAACTGACTGAGCCGCTCAGGCGCTCCAAAGGCCCCATTTCCCAATATAATCACACCGGGATTAAGGTTTCAGCATATGAACTTGGAGGTGGGGGGTGGGACATAAACATTCAGTCTACAGCAGTGATTATGATTGGGATTACACTGAATCTGTAGATCAATTTGGGGAAAATTAACATTTTAACAATACTGAGTCTTCTCATCCATGAACATGGCATATCTCTTCATTCATTTAGATCTTTAATTTCTCTCAGCAATGTTTTAAAGTTTTCCATGTAAATGTCTTACATATCTTTCATTAAATTGATCTCTAAGTATTTCATGTTTGTTGCTACTACTGTAAATGACACCTTTTCATTCCATTTTCCAATAGTTTGTTACAAGTATATACAAATATGAGTGATTTTTTTTTGTATATTGACCTTGTATTCTACAACCTTGCTCAATTGACTTATTAGCTGTAGTAGTTTTTTTATAAGTTGCTTAGAGCTTTCTGCATACATATCATTATAGCCGTGAATAAAGACAGTTTAATTTCTTCCTTTACTATCTGTATGCCCTGCATTCCTGGGAATTACCCCACTTTGTATATTATTGGGTTCTACTTGCAAAGATTTTGTTAATGCTTTGTGTCTATTGTTCAGGAGAGATATTAATCTGTAGGTTTTTTTCCTTGAAGCATCTTTGGCTGTGGCATCTGGGCAATGCTGGACTCATAAAATGAGTTGGGAAATATTCCTTCTTCTTCTGTATTCTGAACAACAAATGTATGGTTAGTATTATTTCATCCTTAAACGATTGATAGAATTTTGCCAATTTTTAAACAAATTCTGAATTCTTGTCTTTAATAGATAGCTATTCAGATTTTCTATTTCTTCTTGGGCCAGTTTTTCTAATATGTGTCTTTCAAGTAATTTGTCCGTTTTGTGTAAGTTGCCAAATTTATTCTATAAAGTTGTTAATAATACTCCCTTCTTATCCTTTTAATGTCTGTAGGATCTGAAGTGATGCTTCCTCCCTTTCATTTTTGATATTGGTCATTTGTGTCTTTTCTCTTTGGTTGTTGATCAATCTAGCTAGAGGTTTATCAATTTTATTGATCTTTTCCAAGAACCAGTCTTTGCTTTCATTGATTTTCTTCATTGTTGGTCTGTTTCCTATTTCACTGATTTCCAGTCTTATCTTTATTATTCTCTTCCTAACATCGCTTTTTGAAGGTTGTAGAAGGGCATGGGTTCCCTATCCCACCTTCAATCATAAATCTTGGAAGGTTTAAATGGAAAGGGTCTTAGAAGTAATCTTGTCCAACCCCTTCATTTTATAGGCAAACAGAAATCCAAGGGTAGGGGAAATCTTTTCCTCAGGCCACTTAGTTTTCTTTCAAAGCCAACTCATGTATTTATTTATTCCTTCCTTCATTAATATAGTCTTATTCATTTATGTAAGGCATATTTGTTAAACTTATATTACGGGCCAGAGACTGTGTTCTGTTCTAAGAACAAAGATGAATAAGTCATAGCCTCTGCCTTCAAAAATCTCCCAGCCTAATGAGGGAGATAGCAAGTCATCAGTGCCAAGTGCCATCACAGAAGTGTTCTCAAGGTGCATGAGGGCATGGAGGAAAGAAGGACAAACTCTAATCACTGGTGTGAGGATGGGGATGGAGGTTGGTCATGGAAGACTTCAAAAAAAACTTTTAAAATGGATTTTGCAGGCAAAATAACTCTTCTTTTTTTTTTTTTTTTTAGATTTTATTTATTTATTTGACAGAGAGAAAGAGAGAGAGCACAAGCAGGGGGAGTGGAAGAGGGAGAAGCAGGCTCCCCACTAAGCGGGGAGCCCAATGTGGGACTTGATCCCAGGACCCCAAGATCATGAACTGAGCTGAAGGCAGTCGCCAAACCAACTGAGCTATCCAGGCACCCCAAAATAACTCTTCTTCACTCCAGAAAGAGCTTTGTGAATCTGCTAAATATTTGTTTAAATAAGGCAAATAGAAAGCAATGCAAGTTTCAATAAGAAGTCATCAATTAATCTATTAGCTAATTTTGTGTCTAGCATCATGCTAAGAGGTTTGGGAAAACACAGATTATGCAGATGATTCAATCATGCTTTCTAGAGAATAAATATTCTCTCAGATTCCCACTTACTAATTTTCTTTTTTGCAGATGGCTGATCCCATCCATAGAAGACAAATATATTTAGAAGCTATAGGATTATCTTATTGATATTGACATCCTTTTTTTTTTTTAAAGATTTCATTTATTTATTAATGAGAGGGAGAGAAAGAGAGAGAGAGAGAGAAGCAGGCTCCCAAGGAGCAGGGAGCCTGATGCAGGACTTGATCCCAGGACCCTGGGATCATGACCTGAGCCGAAGGCAGATGCTTAACCATCTGAGCCACCCAGGCGCCCTGATATTGACATCCTAATCTATTATCTTCTTACCTATTGCTGCATAACAAATTATCCCCAAACTTAGCAACTTAATAAGCATTTCTCATCTCACAGTTTCTGAGGGTTGGGAGTCCAGGAGTAGCTTTGCTGAGTGCTTCTGGCTCAGGGTCTCTTAGAAGGTCTCTAAGGAAGTTAGCAGCAGGCTACAGTCTCTGAAGACTTAACTGGGGCTGGAGGCTGTGCTTCCAAGCTCACTCACCAGGCTGCGGGCGGGAGGCCTCAGCACGTGGGCCCTTACCAGACACCTCTTGACATGCAGGTGTCTTCCCCCAGAGCAAATAATCCAAATGCCAATCTGCCTTTTATGAGCTGGTCTCCAAATCACACACTGTCACCTTTGCCTCCAGATCACACAGTGTTACTAGGGGCCCCTGGTTGGCTCAGTCAGTAGAGCATGCAACTGTTGATCTCAGGGTCTTAAGTTCGAGCCCCATGTTGGGTGTAGAGATTACTTAAAAATAAAATCTTAAAAAAAAAGTGTCACTAAGCTTGGAGGTACCTGACTCACTCGGCCAGAAGAACATATAACTCTTGATCTTGGGGTCATGAATTCAAGTTCCACGTTGGGTGTAGAGATTACTTTAAAAAATAATAAAAAAGGAAGTGTCACTAAGTCTAGCCCATACTCAATGGGAAGGGATTACATCAGGGCAAGGCCATGCACACCAAAAAGTGGGGATCACTGGATGCCATCTTAGAGACTTACTGCTACAGATACCCTCATACACTGACTACGATATTAACAATCTGTAAGTTTAGTGGCACTGAGATTGAAATGGCCAATTCACCTTTGCCTCATTTTCCACATGGAACTTTAAAGATTTATTTATTTTTTTGAGAGAGAGATAGAGCTTACATGCACATGCAGAGAGGGGCAGAGGGAGAGAATCTCAAGCAACTCAATCACGGGGCTCGAGCCCACGACCCTGAGATCATGATCTGAACCAAAACCAAGAGTTGGGCACTCAACTGACTGAGCACCCAGGTGCCCTCCACATGGAACTTTAAAGAAAAGGGCCTAATTCTTAGAGATGAAATTATTTTGTAGAATCTAGTCCTCTTTGTGGTTATTATATTATTACATCCCAAGATAAAATGTTAGTTATAGTTTTACTGAGAGCTGTATTCAGCCCCATGCTGGGAGAAATACCTTAGATATCAGGAGGCAACTTTTAGGAATCTTCTAGGATATAGTCATTATCCTTTGGCAGTTTAGAATTATGCAGGATTATGACTTTATTCATCCTAGGGACTGAGGATGCAACAGTTAAGACAGAGAGGAGAGGAGTGGGGATGATGTTACAGATCGAATGTTTGTGTACCCCCCCAAATTCATATGTTGAAGCGCACATACTCAGTGTGATGGTTTTTGAAGATGGGACCATTGGTAGTTGATTGGATGAAGTCATGAGAGTGGGGACCCCATGATTGGGATTAGTTTCTTACAAGAAGAGGAAGAGAGATGAGCGCGCTCTCTCTTTACCAAGTGAGGATACAGGGAGAAGGTGGCCCTCTATAAGCTAGGAAGAGAGTTGTCATCAGGAACCCAAATGGCTGGCACCTTGATCTTGGACTCCCAGCTTTTAGAACTGTGGGAAATGAATTTCTGTTGTGTAAGACACCCAGTCTGTGGCATCTTGTTATAGCAGCTTAAGCAGACTCACATAAGGCGCTACTGTCACCCGATTGAGTAGAAGCAATACTAAACTCACAGTGTTAGGGTTCTACAGGGTGTTCAGTGGTAGAAGAATCTGCAGGTTTCACGACAGTGTCTGTCTGTAGAGGGGCAGGGCTGATGGAAAGGAACTCCAATAGTTGAAGAAGTTACTGAGAATGTGACTGGGGAGCACGGAAGTAAACATTTAGAGGGCCGGAGTGCTAAGCCAATAGTACAATATTTGGAGAGGAATCACACTGTTGACAGAGGGGTAGGGTCACTCTGGTCACTGGTGGAGATTGCACTGATGAAATATTGTTTTTAACAGAATATTCTTCCGTTTACATATAGTTTGTCATGAAAAAGATACTTAAAGTGGGAATAAGTGCTAAGACCTAGTTTACTTTTCTGAGACTCAAGAGAGTCTTGTATAGAAGCTTGTATAGCATCAGAGTCCAGCCACAAAATGCAGCAGATTGCTCACCCTCAGGCACCCTGGTGACAAGAAATTTCTCTTTCTTGCGTACAGGAGTAACCCAGCTGGGATATATCCAATTCTTCTCCAAGAGTGCTTGGAAAGAGATGATTCTAGGCTTGAGTCAAAATCAGGGCAAGTTTTGGGGGAGACCTACATGCTAAAGAGAACTGATTCAGCTGCCATGACAAAGGCCAATGTCACCATGGCTTATACCAGACAGGAGTTTATTAGTCTCTCCTACAATTGTCCAAGAATAGGCAGTACAGAACTTTATGGGTGCTCCGTGGTATCAGAGACCCATACTCCTTTTTCAATGTTCTTTGTTCATCTCATGGCCTTCCAGACTATTCCATAACTATAAGAGCTCCTGCTACCATACCCACATTCCAGCCAGCAGAAGGGAGAAATTGAGAATGGAAAGAATACTCACGGGCGCCTGGGTGGCTCAGTTGGTTAAGCAACTGCCTTCGGCTCAGGTCATGATCCTGGAGTCCCTGGATCGAGTCCCGCCTTGGGCTCCCTTGCTCAGCGGGGAGTCTGCTTCTCCCTCTGATCCTCCCCCTCTCATGCTCTCTGTCTCCCATTCTCTCTCTCAGATAAATAAATAAAAAATCTTTAAAAAAAAAAAAAAGAAAGAAAGAATACTCACTCTTTAGTGTTGAGGATACGACCAGTAAGTTGCATATACCACTCCGTGTACATCCTGTGGGACAGAACCAGGAAGTTGTATGTTTCACTTCTGCGTAGGTTCTATAGGGCAGAACCTAGGTGCATGGCTAGATTTCGCTGCAAGGGAGCCTGGGAAAATGCAGTCTTTTGATTGGCAGTCATTTTCTCAGCTAAAACTTGTATTACTCTAGAACGGAGAAACATACCGGGGGAACAACTAGCAGTCTCAGATGTTACAACCTCCTGTAATCTTGTCTACAAGGAAGGCAAATCAGATCAGTCATCGCCAGGTAAATATCATACCTTTTCACGAGACTATAAACTGGATGACAGCAAGGACCCTAGCTCTTTTTGCTCTTCAATTTATCCTCATTTCTTAGCATAATTCCTGGTACATAGTAGCTTCTCAATACAAATTTATGAAATAAATGGATGAATGAGAGGCAGCTAGATGTCAAAATTCCAGAAGATCCTTCATGTGCCTTTTCCCAAGAACTTTTTTTTTTTTAAGATTTTGTTTATTTATTTGACAGAGACAGAGTTAGCAAAAGCAGGAACACAAGCAGGGGAAGTGGAAGAGGGAGAAGAAGGCTCCCCACTGAGCAGGGAGCCCGATGGCGGGGCTTGATCCCAGGACCCTGGGATCATGACCTGAGCCACCCAGGTGCCCCTCCCAAGAACTTTTTTGCAAGGATCAAGACCACTTGGTTTCTTGTTAAAATGAAACCTGAGGAAGTCTGTTGAGAGTTTTTCACAAAGTGAAATTTCCTGCCCTCCATACCCACCCTGCCAAGTGGTGTGGTTTCTTTATACCCTTGGTCTGATGTCTGCTGATGATGAACTTGAGATGATGTTGTGCTCCGAGAGCAGCTCGATGGCATATGATATGAGAAAGCTGGGCTCCTCCACAGCTCTGATGTGTTATTACTATAAGCAAACCTGGTATCTTCCTGAGAGAATTTTATCCCAAGGTCTCCTGTATTACACAGATTAATTCTTACAGATAGGAGGGGCTGGGGCCGGCTTTGGAGCAAATGGGTTGGGAGTTGTTGGGCAGGCCGGCTCCAGGAGGCAGAGCATCAAGCCTCCTCAGCTTGGGGCCTGGGTTAGCCTTGCAGCTCTCCCCTGAGGGCTGTGTTTCCAGCCCCCGCATTTAATAAGCTGAGAGAATTGAAAACAGTAAAATATGGAAGATAATATACCAGTCAATAAAAAGATAAAGTAAACTAAGAAGAAATAAAAAGATGGTAAAAACAGTAAAAAAAAAAAAGGCAGCGGGCAAAGTGATAATACAAACTAAAAATAAACCAAATAAACTAAAAAGAAATGAAAAGATAGAACAAAGACACGATAAGGCAAAGGTTAGAAATAAAAGATGGAGAATAAAAAGATAATACAATAACAATAAATCGAGAAGATAAGATGAGATAAAAGCAAATAGTATGAAATAGCTAGAACAAAGACGAAACAGAGATTAAAAATGACAGAGATAAGTAAAATCATTAAAACCAGAAAAATAAAAGACTAAAGAGATTAAAACAATAAAATGTGTTAAACCAATACCAGAAGAAATAAAAAATTTAGAAGACTAGGCTATGGGGGAAGAGAGAATAGACCAATTTTGTTTCAAATTACAATAACACAGCAGAGCTAGTACAAAAGCCTGCCCCCCTTATGCAGACACATTCTCGGAGTCCAGGCAGCTCCAAGCTTGTGCAGACCTCCCAACCTCTAAGCATCCCTATTCATTTGCTAGAGCTGCTCTTAAAAAGCTCTGTGGATGCGGGGCTTAAACAGCAGAAACGTAGCTTCTCACAGGTCTGGAGGCTAGAGGTCCAAGAAAGGAGGCTTCTTCTGAGGGCTCTGAGGGAAGGATCTGTTTCAGGTCTCTCTCCTTGGCTTGCAGACGGCCATCTTCTCTCCCTGTGTGTCTTCGCTTCCTCTTTTCCCCTTGTGTCTGTATAAAAATGTCATCTTCTTATAAGTACACCAATCATGTTGGATTATGGCCCACCCTAAAGACTTCATTTTAACGAAATTACCTCTTAAAGGCCCTGTCTCCAAGTACACCTTCTGAGGTACTGGGGGTTAGGACATGTGAATTTGGAGACACAGTTCAGCCCAAAACAGCATCCCTTCGAGGAGTCCCTGGCAGGATACTCTCCAGGCAGAGAGATGAAGGCAGAGGGCAGAACCTTTGACCTCTTGCCTGGTTTAGGGCCTCTGACAGAACTGATTTTTTTCTCGATTTTAGTTTCCTTTTCTTTCCTTCTTTCTCTCTTTCTTTCTTTCAAGATTTTATTTATTTATATTGAGAGAGAGAGATTGAGAGAACAAGTGGGGGGGGAGAGGCAGAGGGAGACTCAGACTCCCTGCGGAGCAGGGAGCCCCACATGGGACTCCATCCCAGGACCCTAGGATCATTACCTGAGCTGAAGGCAAAGGGTTAACTGACTGAGCCACCCAGGTGCTCTTGATTTTAGTTTCTGATTAATATTCTTCATTTCACTCAGGCCCACAGGGCAATAAGGCTGAGTCCTAGAAAGATAAGGTTCTGAAGTCCCTAACTCATATTCTCTCATGATGTTAGGGTCGCTGGGAGCAAGACATGTCCTGGCAGACAGACTCCTACGGCTAATGCAGAGGCCCATGTGGGAGGTGGGGCTGGGGCTCCTGGCCTCTTATGCCAAGAAACTTCTGCTCTGGCTAGAAGCACTTGTGAGATGGCAGGTGCCTTCCAATTCCCCCCAAACCAACAGCACACACTCTAGCAGGGGTTTCGAGTTTGTATTTCATTGTCTTCTGCCTTTTCCAAACAGGGAAGCCTGGGAGAGTTGGACCAGAACACTTGGGAATGAGTTTTCTGTACTTGGTTTCTCCCTTGCTCAGAGGTGGAGTTCAGAACTGTGTAGAGAGAAGCCTGGAAAATCCTTCTCCCCTTATCCCGGAGAAGAGGAAACACAGACCTATAGAGGAGGCAAGGCAAAGATCACCTAGTTCAATAGCCTCGTTAATAGTTGAGGAAATAGGGGCGCCTGGGTGGCTCAGTTGGTTAAGCGGCTGCCTTCGGCTCAGGTCATGATCTCAGGGTCCTGGGATCGAGCCCCACGTCGGGCTCCCTGCTCAGTGGAGAGTCTGTTTCTCCCTCTCCCTCTGCCTGCCTCTCTGCCTACTTGTGTACTCTCTCTCTCAAATAAATAAATAAAATCTTTAAAAAAAAAAATAGTTGAGGAAACAGAAATCCAGGAAGGAGAGATTTGCCCACAAGTGTTCTCTCTCTTGTACACGCACACGCACACGCCTGCTGGCGTGCACACTGAGCAGGTAGACAGAGCCCAGCCCCCAGACTGCTTCTGTCCAGGATGGCATCACAGGCTTTCAACCTGCACGGTTGCATAGGGTGCTGTGCTCGGAAGAGCCCTCTGCTTGACTTAATGCTCTGCGGCCACCATCTTGAATTCTTAATAACTTTGCAACAAGGGGGTGCTGCAGTGGTCCCTTGCAAGTGGGCCCTGCAAGCGGCAGAGGCCAGTCCTACCCCCTGACTCTGATCAGGAAGGAAACACCAGCCACTCAAGCTCCTTTTGACCACAAGCTGTCCAGAGCAGAGGCTTGCTTACAGTTCTTGGCACAAGATAAGCCCTTCAGAAAAGAAGAAGGAAGGGGAGGATGCCTTTGCTTCAGGCCCCAAGGCACTCTCTCAAGCCTTAATTCCCCAGTGAGTTCTTAGCTAGGGTGTGAACCTCACAGTCACCCACCTAGAATCTCCAGCCTGGAGACTGGGCCTGTCCCAGTCCTGTGTTCTCCAAGATCCCCCGTCTCTCTGGCAGAAACCCAAGGGGGCGGGACAGGGGAGGGATGAAAGGAAAGTGAAAGTATCAGCCTCTCTGGATGGCCTCTTCTCCTCCTCCTCCTCCTCCTTACCCCCCCCCCGCCCGTTGCCGTGGAGACCAGAACAAAGCCTCTCTTTCCCCTCTTTTCTGGATTGTTAATTGTCTTTACTCCATGGTGCCTTTGTTAATTGTTGCCAGTCCCTCCCAGGATGAGGATCTAGGTCTCCTCAAGACAGGAAAGAGGGTTAAAAAAAGTTAGGTGGTGGGGGTGGGGCACTAGAAACCAGGTGGAGGTCGGGGGAGGGGAATGAGGAGGCCACCTCAGGATTTCCTAAATTCCTGGGGCTGCTGGGAAGGGAACAACCCTCTTCACTTCTTTCCCTCCCTCCCTCCCTCCCTCCCTCCATCAGCTGCCGGTTCAGGTGGGGCCCAAGGCCCCCCTCTCTGGGAAGGACCAGGAGAGAAGGAAGGAGGAGAGAAGAAAACCCCCATTGTGCAGGGCCGTACTGTGTGGGTGCCCTCAGAGGGAGGTTACTCTGCCTTTGCACCCATTCCAAATTGATCAGTAAGACAAGGGGCCTGATTTTTGCCCCCAGGGTTTAGGACTACTAATGGTTAAATTTGCAGGGAGAGAATATTTGCTAGGTCTGGAGGTGAGATGTGATACTTCAGTCCTCTTCCCCAAGCTGAGTTCCCCATGGTAGCTAGACATGGGAAGAATGGACTGGAGAAGTTTTGGAAGAGTGTGTGTGTGTATGTGTGTATGTGTGTGTAGAAAGGACTCACGTCACTGGCATTAGGGAAGCCCACGTCCTCAGTGAGGTCCCTGTGTGTGTGCATGCAAGTATGTTGGGGGTGGGGGTATGGGTTGAGTCCTCTGTCCTTGGGAGACAGTCCTCCAGTTGGGGGACAGGTGACCAACTGTCACATAAGAAGCAGAGAGCTGTTTCTTTTTATTTATTTATTTTTTTAAAGTAGGTTCCACGTCCAGCATGGAGCCCAAGGTGGGGCTTTAACTCACCACCCTGAGATCAAGACCTGAGCTGAGATCAAGAGTCAGACACCCAACCGACTGAGCCACCCAGGTGCCCCGAGCTGTTTCTAGTTCTAGGGCCTAGGCTAGAATCTGGGCTGTGGAATAATATTCCAGTACTTGTTTATATGGTTTCGATTCTAAGGACCATAAAACCCCATAAGAAGCAAGACAGGATGGTATAGCAGAAAAAGCAGGGACTTGAGGGCCAGAAAACCTGGGTTCAAATATCAGCCCTCACCCCTTCACCATGCAGTCTTGGAAACTTTTCTTCCCACCTTGGAGTGTGATTTTCCTCCTCTGTAAAATGGAACAGTCCCCATCTTCACAGAACTGTTAATAGATTAAAAGAGATCATGTGTGTTAAGAGTCAGCCATGGGCAAGATACCTCTCCTGTCTGTTCACAAAGAGAGGAGATGGAGGAGATGGTTCTGGAAGGCTGATTGCTTCCAGATCTTATAGGTTCAGATCCTGATAGGCAAATGAAACATTCTGTGAACCAACCTGTTATCTTCTTGATTCACTTCCATACCCAAGTGGGACTCTTGGGAGAAACTCAAGTAGAACTGAGTAGAGGCCCACCAAGCTCAGCCTGATGGGAGTGCCTGACTCTGAAAGGTGGTTCCTGTGGTATCCGCCACCGTGCAAGGCCATCTGAGCTCAGCATTTCTGACTGGCGAGTCTGGCTGTAGGTATCTAGAAAAGCACTTGCTCAGTCATAGGATGAAGAGTTGGTGCCCAGATAAACTCCACTAGGCTGGGCCTACCCTGACCTGATCCAACCAACAAGCACCTCCTCTAGGCTTCACAGAGAAAATGGCCCTTCGCTAGGTCCCGAGGCCTAGGGAAAAGCAGGAAAGACCTGAGGCAAAGCAGGACAAGGATTTCTCTATGCTCTTTCCTTCTCCCAGCTCCTCAGCTTACTTTCTGAAGCTTTCTCCCTCTCACCTGCTCCTGTAACACTGAAGAAAGTGATTCACACCATTCTGTGAATTTAAACCTTTTACTGCTTCTTCTTCTTCTTTTTTTTTTTTTGACAGAGAGAGACACAGCGAGAGAGGGAACACAAGCAGGGGGAGTGGGAGAGGGAGAAGCAGGCTTCCTGCGGAGCAGGGAGCCCGATGCGGGGCTCGATCCCCGGACCTGGGATCATGACCTGAGCCGAAGGCAGATGCTTAACGACTGAGCCACCCAGGTGCCCCCCTTTTACTACTTCTCCCACTTGCCCCTTTGTCTCTAACCTTGGAGTTTAAAGGGAGAGTGGGGAACCCCAGCACCCCTGGGCACCGCAGCCCCCACCGGGGTCTCAGGAAACGGCAGCCACATGAAGTGTGTTGGGGATCACCTCACTGAAGCCAAAGTCTTTCCTTCAGCAAAGCATATTTTTTGAGCATCTACAAGGGGTTCTGGAAATTAAATGGAAAATAGAGCCCACAGTCTAAAGGGAAAACAGGAAAAAAACCCAAACAAACAAGAAAACAGATAAAGTAAGTACCAGTTGTGGTGAGTGCTATGAAGCAGGAGAATAAGGTGTGGAGGATGATCTTGGGGGTGGGGTGGGGGAGTTGGGGAAGGGAAGATAAAGAAAGGAACATTTATGTCCAGACCAGAGGATGAAAGGGAGCCTGCTCTGGGAAGAACAGGGTTTGGGGAAGTGCTTTCCAGGTAAAGAGGTATTTATAGGGCTTGAAGGCAGATCTTTCAATATGGAGATCCGATTGGGATTGGGCAGTTTGTAAAATAACATTTCAGGATTGGAGGATACAGCGAGGGGAGGGTCTTGAAAAATAAACAATTGTTTGATAAGCTAGTGGCTTGCCAGGTTAAGCAAACTATTATCCTGAGAAGGGGGCTGTTTGAGCAGTCTTTTGTTCAGATAAATTGATTTTCAGGAAGTTCCTGGAGCAAATAATGAAATTATTTACTAGTTTACGGGCTTATCTTCCTGGGCAAGAAATTTCTGGAACAAATATTAAAGTCATGGCGATGTAAGCAGCCTTAGTGAAATGATGTGACTGCAGGTGGTCTCGGTTCTCTGAAGCAGTGAGGCTGTCGTGGTCTAGCTGACAGATGATGATGACCTGGGCCAGGGTGGCCACAGCGAGGACAGAGGAGAGGAGGACTGGGATGTATTTGTGGAGATAGATCAATAGCACTCGCTAATTTGGGTGGATGGAAAGGAAGAATCGAGGATGACTCCTAGGTTTTAGGCTCGAACCTCCCAGTGGTACCATTTCCTGAGATGGGAAAGGCAGTACAGGATGTCCGCAGACTTGGGGGTGGTAGTTAAAGCTCCATCCTGGAACATGTGAAATTTAGGATGTCTGTGAGATCCTTGGGTAGAAACATCAAGTGTGTGGTCGGATACATGAGTCTGAGGTGCACCAAGCAGCCTTGGAGAGTTACAGAAAAAATTGGAAGAATCATCAGCACATAGTTGGTATTTATTTATTTATTTATTTATTTGAGAGAGACGGGGGGGGGGGAGGGGCAGAGGGAGAGAGAGTCTTAAGCAGACTTGCCTCAGAGCCAGACACGGGGCTCAGTCTTACGACCCTGAGATCACGACCTGAGCTGAAATCAAGAGTTGGATAATTAACCGACTGTGCCACCCAGGTGTCCCAATAGTTGGTATTTAAAGCTATGAAGACAGGGGCGGCTAGGTGGCTCAGTCTGTTAAGCGTCTGCCCTCAGCTCAGGTCATGATCTCTGGGTCCTGGGATGGAGCTTGGCATCAGGCTTCTGCTCAGCAGGGAGTCTGCTTCATTCTCTCTCTCTCCCCCTCTGCCCCTCCCCACCGCTCGTTCTCTCTCTCTCTCTTTCTCAGATAAATAAATAAAATCTTAAAAAAAAATAAAGCTATGGAAATATAACATTTCATTTACGGTGAGAAGTGAGAGAGAGAAGAAAATGGGGTGAAGGGAGCCCCTGGGAAACACCCACCTGGAGAAAAGGTGGAGGAAGAAATATAAATAAGGGAAGCTAAAAAAGGACAACCAGTGAGGTCAGAAGAAACTCAGGGCGGTGCGGAGTCATGAAGTGAGCATTTCGAGGAGGGTGTGGTCCACTAGGTTAAATAGTGCCATTTTGATGGGTGTTCCCAGGAAATGGCGTGGTAGTAGAGACAGACCTAGAATCTTCAAACAACTTCCTTCCATCACTTACTGGCCATGACCCTGAGCTTCATTCTTCTTGCCTCTAAAATGGGGATAATGATACCAACCTCACAGAACTGGGATAAGGTACAAATGGATAGTGTATTTGAAAATAGACTCGTATATGTATATTGTCTTACTGTGTGTAAGACATAGTAGGCAGATACTTAAAAATCTTTCAGGGGCACCTGGCTGGCTCAGTCAGAAGAGCATGTGACTCTTGATCTCGGGGTCATCAGTTGGGTGTAGAGATTACTAAAAACAAAAACAGAACAAAAAAATGTTTCAGTGTAGTGGCAGTGATTGGGAAGGGTGGTCGCCAATGAAGTGCAATACAGTGGATGGGGGCCGTTGGAAAGAGGAGAGCCCATGTCCCATCTCTCTGTTCTTCCTCTCTCACTCTGTTGTGGCTGAAGACAGCTACAGGGAGGGACCCATAAAGAAGGTGCCCACTGAAGGTGATCAGGGGCCAGAGAAAAACAACCAGCTACACGGAAAACACAGGCATGCTGGCCAGGAGGAGGAAAGGCTTGGTGGCACGTGGGTAACTCTTTCATGGTTTCTGAAATGGCTTCGTTCAGTCATCCAAAAGCCATTTGCTTCAGAGTTAATATTGACTTGTCCCACCTCCAACCCCCTGCTCCCTTCTTTCCATCCTCCCTGTACCTAGCTTACCCCAGGCCTTTGTCATTTCTACCCCGGTGACTACCAC
>NC_138374.1:115017380-115027868 GCF_054177405.1 Leptonychotes weddellii
AAAGGGCAGGGCACCCTCTCATTCATCCTGGTGTCCCCAGCACCCTGTTGGGCCAGGCATATTGTAGGCATTTAATAAATACCCCGAATTAAAGGAATCCGTCCCTTTCTCTAGAACCAGCTCAGGAAAACACCAAACACCAGACACTCGAGAGAGTGCCAAATGCCAGGCTTGGAGAGAGTGGTCTGAGGCATTGGGAAGCAGTCTGGCTGCAGGTGGGTTGAGGCTCCTCAGCGAGGTTCTGAAATAGGGTCTGAAACACTAAATCCGGGCTGTCTGGAGGGTTAGGAGGCCGGGAGTTGGATGGACAACTTCTTGGGTCTTGCTCTAAGGAGCGAAGCCTCTCGGTAGCGACCCTCATACCTGGGCAGTGGGAGTGGGCAGAATCCACCTCTTTCTTCTATCCTCACCCGCCCCCGCCGCTCTCCCCTTCCCAACCGAGGTTTCCAGCTGTGGATGCCTGGATGGACCTGGCTGCAGGGAGGAGGAGGGAACTCTCTGTCCCTCCCTCCTTCTCCATCTCCCCACCCTTCCTCCTTCCTCCTCCCCCTGCCCGCTCTCTGTCTCCCTCCCTCTTTCTCCTCTGAGGCGGTGGAGTCGCCTCGCAGCAGCGAGCTGCGAGCGCCGTGCTCCCAGTCCCGGCTTGAACTGAACTGTGCAAGTGGCGGGTCCTGGAACCCCGGCCCAGGAGCGGCGAGCCCAGGTCTGAGCCCGGGGCGCAGCGGCCAGCCGCCGAGGCCCCGGTTCGGGACCGAGCCGAGGCGCGGAGCGGGAGAGCCGGAGAGCCGGGCGGGCGGGCCGGCGCAGCGTCCGGGCGAGTCAGGGAGCAGGACCGCGGAAGGCAGGGAGACGGCCGCAAGCAGAGGGCAGAGGGCAGAGTGCAGAGAGCGGCCTGGCTCGGCGGAGGGCGCCGCCCGGCCGGAACCGAGCTCTCCGCCCGGGACGGCGGCCCGCGCTGGGGCGCGGACCCAGGGTGGCCACGAGTCCGGAGCGACTCCGCGGCCCCCGGCGGGGGGCGTGCCTCCTCCCAGCCCAGCCGCCCCAGCCCTGCGCGCCGGTCAGCCGCGTCGCCGGGGCATGTGAGCGGGAAGCCCGGGCTGCCAGCCGCGAGGACCCGTTCGGAGGAGGAGCCGGAGCCGGAGCAGGAGCGCCGAGCCCCGAGCCCCGAGCCCGGCGTCCGGCTGAGTAGTAAGTGCGCCCCCTCGGCTCCCGCAGCACGCCGCTGCGCCCCCTCCCCGGCCCTGCGAAGTTTGACACTCGCGCCCCCGCGTTTCTGGGCACACGCCGGCTTTCATCTCTGCGACTTTTCATCCTTTGCAAAGTTTTAGGAGAAGGAACGGACCCCCACCTACCCCCCCCCCCAACAAGGCCGGCCCGTGGCGGCTCCTTGCGGGCTGACCCGGGTCCTTGTGCAGAGGGGTGGCAGCCCGGTAAGGCCGTGGGGGTGGGGGGCGCTGTGTGTGTCTGTGTGCGCACCACGCTAGCCGGCCTTGGGGTGCTCCCACCCCGCCCCGCCCCCGCCCTCGCCGACCGGCCGGGGCACGAGGGCTTTCTCATCAGTCTGTCTAGGCGCCCAGTTCAAGGATTTCCCAAAGGGAAGCTGGGGCGACCTGTGCGCGCCCCGCGTGGGGGCTCGGGTGCCGGCGCCCAGACGCAGATCGACCCCCTCCCGGGTTGGTGTGGTGCGGGGGGGCCGGCCACGCAGTCCTTCCCACCCTGCCAGGTTCGCACCCCAGCGGACCCGCCGGGCGCTGCATCCTGTTTGTTTTCTGCTCCGGCTGCTCCTCTTTCACCCCCTCCCACCTCCCACCTCCCACCCTAGCCTCCTCCTTACCACCCCCCACCTCCCGCCTTTGCAGTCGGAGGTGAATCTCTGCATCCCGATTTCACTGCAAAGCAAATCTTGCCTGGGGGTAGGGAGGCGGGGAGGTGGGGAGGGGGCCGGTCGCTCTGTTCCCAGCGGCTCGCCATTGTTTTCCCACCCCGCGCGTTCCGTACGTAAACACACACACACACACACACACACACACACACACACACGTGTGCGCGCCGGCTGCTGTGACACGCGCGCGCGCGCACACACACACACACACACACACACGTGTGTGTGCGCGCGCGTCGGCTGCTGCGAGTCCCCAGACGCGCAGGGATCGCTCGTGGGATTTTCCCAGCTGCCCGCCCGGCCTTCCAGGCTGCAGGGGCTCCATTACTTATCTGGGGCTGGGGAAGGCGACAGCCGTGGGGGCTGCCGGAGAGTCCCGGGCGGGGCCCCGAGCCGGGCCTGGGCGGGAAGTGAATTTTGAACTTCAGCCCTGGACCTTTCCGGGAGGACCCCGAGCGCACGAGCGGCGGCTCCCGCCCTGGAGGGCCGACGGCAGCTGCGAGGACTCCAGCGGCGCTCTTGGCAGCCGCCTCCGTGACGGGGGCTCGGAGGAAGCCGAGGAGTTTTCCTGGGAAGTTCGCTGTGACTCTGTGGGAATTTCCGGGCAGGGCGCCTCGGCGCTGGCTCTGGCGAAGGGGTCTGGCCAAAGCCAGAGGAGATGCTGCTGCTTTGGGCGGAGTTTCGAGATCCGCGTTTCCACCGTGCTCCCTTAGGAAGTGGTGCTCCACAGGCTGGGGTTCAGCACATTTTGGTTCTAATTCCCCTCCTATGGGCAGCGTCAGCTCGGGCGAGTCCCTTAGCTTTTCCAGATTTTTCCCTTACGCAGAATGGGCAGAATTATGCGCACATCTTTGAAACTGGCATGGAATGATCAGTTAAGGGATAATGGTTTGGAAGACGTGAACTCCAGAAGGATAGGGACCCCCCGCCCCCCGGCGGGACCACTGAAAGCCACGTACGTATAGCTTAGTGGTTAAGAGCCAGGGCTCCGAAGTTAGATCCTAGATCCTGCCACTGGCGACATGATCTTGAGCAATTCAGCCTTATTGCTCTGTGCCTCAGTTTACTCATCTGCAGCTCACAGAACTGTGCCTGGCACATAGTAAGTGCTGGAGAAATGTTAGCTGTTACTGCCATTATTAACTGACCTTGAAGAGAGCCCAGAAGGGTACTTTGGGATTGTGCTCCTTTAATCAGTTATAACAATTGTCCACTTCTGGGAAGGAAGAAACCTCACACTTCTTCCCACCCTTTCCTGATTTTGGCTCCTCAGGTTCTCCCTAGTCCTTGTCTAGTTCCATCTTGTGAAGTCTTTCATTAACCCCCCCCCATGCTGCCCCCCATTATTTCACAGTTTTTTGAAAGGCACTTTATTCCCTCCTTTCCCTCATTCTTAAAAATCAATCTTGGCCCACCTGCCAGTCTTCTCTCAGTGGAAATCAGGCCCCAGGAAGGAAGCTGTCTCCACTAGGGTGTCCCCTGAGTATCCTGGCTTGGGCTGCTGGCTCGGGATTGGATGCGCATTTGTGTCTCTGGGGCTGGGTGAATTTCTGGAGAGAGGAGCCCAGGTGTCTGGGGCCCTTGCGGGGGAGGGGTGGGTGGGGGAGGGGGCGTCAAGTGGGAAGGGCTGAGGCTGTTCCTGGGGGAGCTCTGCTCCCTGGGCAGCATCTGTGTTACCTCCTTCTGAGGCGCACTCGGGAACCCAGAATAGCCCAGCTGCCTGGGTAGACCGGAAGCAAAGTTTCACCTTCAACTTTCCACTTGCAGTTAAGAGTATTTTCTAGGAAATCGGGTCTGTCACAAGCTCCTTGTCTGATTCCAGACTCTGCAAATGCACAGCTCCAGTAAGGGGTGAGCTGGGAGACAGGAGGGAAGAGCAGGTGGATACTGCCTTGGACAATGGGCTCCCCTTTCCTTTCTCTGATTCTCTAGCCCCCACCCCGGGCATGGGGGAGGGCGGCCAGGAGGTTGGTGCTTAGTGCTTGGAAATCCTGCTGGGGGGCTGTTTTCAGTGATGAGAACCACCATCGCAGTCCCACTCCCCCCATTCATGCCTTAAACAAAAATATGTTGGAACGCTTATTATGTGTCAGGCCCTGTGCTAGGCAATGTGGCTTGAGGGGTGAACAAGACAGGTAGTCTGCCTGCCCTCGAAAGAAGTAACCAAGACATTAGACCCCATGTGATGTGGCAGAAATACAGCATGGTGATGTGACACAGAATGTGCACATGGAGGCAGGCAGGGGTGGTGGGAGACTGGAGGCCAGTTGAAGCCTCCCCCCCTCCCCCGGGGGGGGGGGGAGGATGAGAAGGAGCCCGCTGCACAAAGACGAAGAAAGGATTCCAGGCGAAGAAAGGATTCCAGGCGGAGGGAATGAAAAATCCCCGAGGCCAGATCGGGGTTTGTGCAGAGCAGTGTGGCTGGAGGAAATCAGAGGGGGGAGGACCAGAGCCTGGTCACACAGGGCCTGGTAGGACTGGTTAGGAGCTTGGATTTTATGGCCAGTGTGATGGGAAGCCATTGGAGAGTTTTAAGGAGGGGAGTGACATGATCTGATGGATGATTTTAAAAGATGATTTAGTATATAAGAAACAGGTAATCAGAGTCGCCCCAGGGGAGGGAAACGGTGGCTGAGGGATGGGTTGGGATGGAGGAAAGATGGTGTTTTCACTCTGGACCCTTTTGTCCTGCCCGAATGAAGTGCCTTGTGCATCTCTGAACTATGCCAAAGAAATCAAACCCCAAAAAGTGTAGGTAAAGAAAGAGTAGCTTCTAATTTGGAAAACATATATTAATAAAAAGGGTAAAACCCTATATGAAGCTCTATGGTATATACTAATTTTGTACAGATAATCGTACGTATGTGCATGCCCACCCTGCACGCATACATGAAGAGAAGACTAAGGCTGCCTGGAAGTGTTTACAGAGCTAATTCCAGATGCTGGACAACAGGTGATTTTTATTTCCTTCTTCTGTTGATTCTTCAGTCTTCTACAATGGTCATGAATGACTTTAATAAGTGGGAAAAAATGTGAAAAAGAGAGGTCACTTTGGTGGCTAATAGAGGGTAGTTTGAAGGGGGAGCAAGAACGGAAGAGGCTAGCCAGGAGGCCCATTGGATTCAGAATGGAGGTAGGGTGGGCCGACGGGAGATTGTTCTGGAAATGGAGCCAGCGGTTCTCACTAACCACTCTTTGCTCTTGTCTAGAGAGGGCATTCTATCCCCACCTCAGATTTTGTGATCAGCAGTGTTGGGGGTCAGTACTGGTGAAGGGCGATTTCTAATGCTGCCTTGGCTTTGAAATCTTGGGTCCAGGACCACATCTTGGGGTCCAGCTTCATCGATACCCCCTCTTTCCTTAGTGGGGAGGGCCCCAGCCTGAACATGTTGCTACTCTGATAATTAGCAGATTCGGGACAACATGATGTATCCGGTAAGAGCTGGGAGAGATGTTCACCACTTAACAGTTCTGAGCCTCTGTTTTTCCATCTGTGAAATGGGACAATAACAGCAACAGTACTTAACCTCTTATAGCTCAGGAGGCTCACATCCGATGAAGTCCGAAGTGGTGCCCCATGAATGGTGTGGGTCTGGGTGTGCTCGTTCCCAGACAAGTGTTGGCTTGAGAGGCCCGCTCCTGCAGAGGATCTACGTTCCTGCCCTTGAGGAGTTGACACTTTTCACGGGTTTACTCCTCTCTGGGGCTGCTTTGAGATTGGCCTTATGGGATAGCTCCCAGTAGGTCACCAGGAAGCCTCTGGAAAAAGTGGAACTCAAATGCTGCTGGGCCTGCATGCCCCTCCCCCAGCCACAGTCAGAGGTGAAGGGGAGCCTTTGAAAAGGACTCTGCTGGGAAAGCCCAGCCAGGCCCACAGCAAATCGTGCTTTGAATGGGAATTATTTTTGTGCTCAGTGTTTGCTTAAGAGGGCTCGCTCCTGTCCAAACTCGCTGCAGTCCTCACCCTTTGCTAGTCTCCTTTCTGGAACCTGGCTATGTTAGCTGGGAAGGCTGTCACAGTGTCCGTCACCAGGCAGGGATCCAGGACCCATGGAAGATGGCTTTCACCGCTCCTGTCATCTCCCTGTCTCCCTGCTCCCAAGGAGGAGGGCACGCCCTGGATGGGGTCTTTGCTTGGCTCACCTCCATTTTGGTTGCCTCTTCCTTGGGGTCCTCCTTCCAGCTCCTTGGGAAGCTTTGCTTAGGAAGTGTGTTGCAGGCCGGCTCGGCAGGGCCGACTTCAACCTCTGCTTGCTTCTCTGGTCAGGTGGGACTCTGTTCCTTTACAAAATTCAAATATTCTCGAGCAGCAGTGACATGCTGGCTTCCTCCTAAGAACGGGTGGAGCGGGATAGGGTGTCCAGTTGGGCCTGCCAGAGACCCCCGAGGCCATTCCTGCTCAAGCCTCATGGTGGTGAAGGCTCCTGGGACTCCCCTAGGAAAAGGTTTTCGTCTGCCCTGCGTGGCCCACAGCATAGAACCTGGCAGTTACCACCTGCTACTCCAGGAGCCCTTGCTTTATTTAGGAAGATCCTCTGCTCCTGTGACCTGCCTCATTTGGGAGGAGCCAGGGGCCCTGTGGCCCTGGCCTTGCCCAGCCCTGTCCCCCCACTGGGTGCTGTCAGGAAGGAGCTGGATGGACCCAGACATGGGACAATGACAGTGGTCAGACCTCCAAGAGGCCGAGGTGAGGAGGAAGTGCCGGGGGTTTCCCCACCTCCTCCCAAGGTCATCGGCAGGCAAATCCAAGGCCTGGGTGTGGCCTAGGATGTGTGCTCTGTGTGTGTGCACGTGTGTGTGTGCGCGCACGCACGTGTGTGTGTGTGGGGGGGCCTGGCATCTCAGCACACAGGGATGAGCTGGGGGAGCAAGCAGCCGGGGTTGAGATGTGTGTCTGGAGGTTGAGGTGTCTTGGAGTGTGTTTTGAGGGGAGAGGTGTGTTTGGGGTGGTAGAGGAAGAAGTGGGAACAATAGCTCCAGCTTCCCCCTTTTTTCCTAAATAGCATCCTCTACCCAGGCCCTTTCGGTCACTCTGAGAAGCCTGATGCACGCCATCAAACCTGAATTCAGTTCCCTAGACACACACGTATCAGACTCGCCCCACCACAGTACCTTAGCATCTAAATGGCCTTGGCCTGAAGCCCCATAAGTATCCCTGGGCATTGTGGCCAGGTTGGGAGTGGGGATAGGTTTAGTGTTATCCCCACATTGTCCCCTGTATCTTCTGGGAACATATCCAAGGGAGGGTTTCGGTGTTTTGGTTTGAGGAGAGGAGAATGGGAAGGGGCCACAGACTGGACCGGAATCCTTAGGCTCCCTTCCCCCGCTGGTGGTTTAGGTCTGATCCCTGCCAGGCCTGGAGCTCCCTCGGGGATCCGCCCCAGAGGAGGCCAGACTGTTCTCCTCCCCTCGGCCTTACCTCCCCCAGTCCCCGCCCCCTGCTTGACTCAGAATGGAATGTGCAGCCTGTGGAACTGGATGGGGTGAGAACTAGTTCCCAGAGGGCCTTGGTCCAGGCCTTCTCCCTTCCCCCCACAAAGGGAGTGGGGCACCTCGGGGCCGGGTCCTGCTTCTTGGCACTCTAGACCTGTCCCACTGCCCATTCAGGGGGTCCAGGTCCTGCCATTTGAAGGAGCAGCTGTGGGGGGGCAGGATTTCCTTGGAAGTCCAAGATGGGGGGGTGCATTTAGAGGCCAGTGGGTAGCAGGCCAGACAGACCCACCCCCACCCTAGACCGACACCCTTTGTTGACTTCTTTTTTTAAAAATTATGGCTCATATTTCTATTCTGTGTTTCTGTAGTTCCCCCAAAGTAGTATCACAATGTGCATTACTTTTGTAAGCAGAACGGAAAGGATTTAAAATATATCTGGAACTGATACGCAGAGCAACAGAAAAGTCAGTGTTTCTCTGGCAGACAGAGAGGAGTGGGGACCCATGCTAGAATATTCTGCAGAAAGAGGGGTCCCTGGCAGGAGGGGTAGTAGTGGGAGTATGAGAAGAATCCTGTAAGGCTGGACTGGTGCCCTTTCAGGCTGACAGTGGAGTGGGCTCGTGCGCCCTGGCCCATGCCCTCCTGTTCGCCCTGGCACCTGGCAGGAGGCAGCAAAGGAAGTAAATCCTGCCTTGAGCTGCCCTCACCCTGACGCCAAAGAGTTAACTCTTGCCTGGCCACACAGGCTACACAAGGCAGGCCCTCCGAGGCAGGCCCTGTGCACTCCTCAGAATGGAGGGAGAGGAGTTTTCTGCCTGTGGGGTGTGAAGCTCTTGAAGCCGCCCCCAGCCTATTGAAGGAGCTGAAGTCATTCCTTTATACCTGTGAGGCTTTGGTTCCAGGCCTGTCCCTGGAGGGGTGGGTCCGGTGGGAAAGGAAGGGCAAGGAGGGGCGAATCAAAGGTTAATGAGGAGGGGCTGGAAGGAGGCCTGGGTGAGGAAGAGCAGGCTGTCAGAGGCAGGTGGGGTGAGGGGAGTGGAGAATAAATAGGGAGGTATTGAAAGCAGAGGGAGTGGCCCCTCCAGCCCCTGCCATTCTTCTGGATGGCCCGGCTCCCCTTTCCCTGGCTGGTTGGCAAGGGCCTGCTGTGCTTACGTGCGTGCATGTGTGTGTACATGCGTGCGTGTGTGTGCGTGCGTGTGTGTGCGTGCGTGTGTGTGTGCGTGCGCTTCTGCATGAGCAGCCAGGCTGGCGGTGCTGTGTTCTAGAGAACTTGGTCAGCTCCTCTGGCCTCTGGGAGACCAGGCAGTGCCTCTGAGAGCCCCAGGGATACTGGGGACATGAGACCAACGTCAAGAAGGAAAGGAGAGAGTGTACTGGAAGGCCCAGGGGAGCCAGAGGGAGGCCCTCCTCTCTCTCCTCCATGACCTCCAATTCTCCAGAGCCTCAGGGGCCAACAAGATTGGGGTTTCAGTTCCATTCTACCTGGGGAGGGGCAGGGCTGTGGGTAGTGACCCTCCTTCCCTCCTGTAGCTCTGTCATCGGGAGCATGGATCTGCAGTCATACCCTCTCACCAGGAGTGGATGATGTTGGGGAGTCTAGCCAGGGTGAGGGGCTGGAGAAAGCCAAGTGTGTAGGGAAAGACTGGTGGAGTCATGGGGTCCCCTAGCTGAGGCTGGTGGGGCAGGGAGAGGGAGGCCTCTCTTACTTGGGGTGATGGGCTCAGCCTTCACTCAACAGGTCTCCTAGCCAGGAAAGAGGTCAAAGAACAGAGGAAGGGGATCTGTGTCACCTCGTGCCTGGAGTAGAGTTGGGTAGCAGGAGAACTTTCTCTTTGGTCTTTGAGGAAGTCAAGGGATGAACTTGATTGCCATCTAAGTTGTGATAAGTATACAAGTCTGGATGAATGGGGCTCTTAGTGTTGTGCAGTGCACAGTCTGCACGCTGTACATGGTGACCCTGTTGGAACTGGCTCAGAACACAGGGACCTATGGTTTCTGTAATGTAAGTTCCCTTCTCTCTACCAGCTCTGTCTGGCCTGAGATCCATTCTCCTCAACATGACATCCCAAATTTGGAAATGATTGGGCTATTTGTTACCCCTTTCTGGGCATCGATTGACTTGGAGTTTGGGGAAACAGAATTGAGGGGAGGGCCTGTCTGTGAGCGTGGGTGTGTGGTTGGCAGTTTAGTGAGAGTCTGTGGAGCTGGACTGCTACCACCCGAGTCCTGTTGGGACAGTTGGCCACGGGTAGGAGTGAGGGACCTCCTGATGGATTTAGGAGCTCCGGAAAGGAAGGGGCAGGACAGACTGCCGGGTGTGGGGGATGCATATGGGGAGGAGGCAAGGGAGTTCCTGCCCGGCCTGACAGCAGCCTCTCCTTGCTGGCCTCTGACCCACAGGGTCTTCCTTGCACCCTTGCCCTCCTCTCTGCTCCTTTCATGCTCAAAACTCACCCATCCCTGCCCTTCAAGATCCTGTTCTTTGATCTCTGAGATCACTGGCAAAGCGGATCTACCAATCTAAGTTCATGTGCTGGTGGGTCATTCCCGAAGCCTTTTAACCAGCCACAGGGCCTTGTTCATCCAGGAGGTGACTGTCAGAGTGGGAGCTTGGGGTGGAGGTCGAGTGGGTGTTCGGGCCTGAGGGAGCCTGCTCCATTCCGGCGGCCACGCAGCCCCTCAGCGGATCCCGGTCCCTGCTACGCTGGGGCTGAGACCAGCACAGCCCCTGACACGGCAGTGAGGAAGGTGAAGGGAAGGAAGTAAGTCATCAGTTCGACACTGATGGAAGTGGAGGTGGGGAGGTTCAGGGTGTAGTGCTTTGGGAGGACTGAGGAGGGCACCTCAACCAGAGTTGGGCAGTCAGGGAGGGCTCCCTGTAAGAGGAAACCTAAAGACCTGGAGGGTGAGGAGGAGATGGCTCCGCAAGACCAAGTCAGAGAGAAGAGAAGATTGTAAGGACAGATCCCTTCACGTCTCCCCGGGGCCCTCCCTGGGTCTCCAAGGGCATGTCAGATGGTCCTGCCCCTCACCGAGGACCGAGGAAGCCTCAGGACTTTGGAGGCAGGGGGAGCGGTAGGCGCTTGAAGACAGGGTAGCTAGGGGCTCCTGGCACCCAGAGGCCTCGCCCGGCTCTGAGTTGTGTTTGCCAGCCTGGAGGTGCACGGACA